>NC_092722.1:42857974-43157974 GCF_047496885.1 Scyliorhinus torazame
AGCACCCGGAGGAAACCCACGCAGACACGGTGAGAATGTACAAACTGCATGCAGGCACCCGAGGTCAGAATTGAACCTGGGACTATGGTGCTGTGAGGCAGCAGTGCTAACCACTGTGCCAGCGTGCCGCCCTCTTGGTGAATTCAAATTGTTGTCATGTGCTCGCAGTACTTTTCGGTAAAATTAGACAATTTCCCTTGAACAGGATTCCTTGGGCGCGATTCTCCGACCCCCCACCGGGTCGGAGAATCGCCGGGGGCTGGCGTGAATCCTGCCCCCGCCTTGTCCCGAATTCTCCGCCATCAGAGATTCGGCGGGGACGGGAATCACACCAAGCTGGTCGGCGGGAATCGCGCCGGACGGCGGACCCACCCCCGGCGATTCACCGGCCCGCGATGGGCCGAGGTCCCGCCGCTGTCAACTCTCGCCCACCGGCGTGGATTAAACCTCCTTTTGAACGGTGGGACAAGGCGACGCGGGCAGGGTCCGGGATCCTGGGGGGGGCGCGGGTCGATCTGGCCCCGGGGGGTGCCCCCACGGTGGCCTGGCCCGCGATCGGGGCCCACCGATCCGCGGGCGGGCCTGTGCCGTGGGGGCACTCTTTTCCTTCCGCCTTCGCCATGGTCTCCACCATGGCGGAGTAGGAAGAGACCCCGTCCCCTGCGCATGCGCGGGGATGCCGTGAGCGGCCGCTGATGCTCCCGCGCATGCGTCGCCCGGCGAAGACCTTTCGGCGCCGGCTGGCGTGGTGCCAAAGGCCTACCCCGCCAGCTGGCGGAGCGGAAACCACTCCGGCGCGGGCCTTGCCCCTCAAGGTGAGGGTTTGGCCCCTAAAGGTGCGGAGATTTCCCGCCACTCCATCCCGCCGGAACCCGCCGCCCGCCGGGTAGGGGAGAATTTGTCTTTTGTTTCTAATAACCTGATTTTCATATTCCCCATTCGTCTCGCGTAGACTATTTATCTTTTCTCACAGTTATTAAACATTCAAAATGAAGGCAGGGGAGAGCTAATGACTTCAGGAGAGCGCAGTTTTCCCAGCAGCTGCCTTTTTAATTTAACTTGAAATTTACCTAAAAAAAAAAATACCTCCACGGGAAATGAATAACACAATCAAACCCGCTTGACAAGTGTAGTTCGGCGTGATGTGCGAGTCTCATTTATATTAAAAGCACCCCCAGCATCGCCCTCCCCCCCACAACCCACCTCTCCTTTTCTGCTCAAATATTTTATGACCTTGTGGAATGGAAATGTTTTCCTACAGTCTGCTACCTGAAGGAGTAATCATCTGCAGAACTGCGATAATTATACTGCTGGGTGTCAGGATGTTAACTGAATGGAATATAGTGAGAATATTTCTATCTTGTCAGAACCTGGCACTATATGAAAACTCCACCGGGCTACCTTTGTTCTTCCTATCATCAGGCCCAGTTCTCCCATGCTTTGTAACTAAAAGCTTCCTTTATTACCATTTTATCTCCTGAATGGGCCGCCACATTCTACAGCACAGTTCCAGAGCCGTCAGCAGCAACTACCCCCCCCGCCCCCCCCCCCCCCCCCCCCCACCATGGCCCACCCAGAGGTCCTTTCTTCACGCTGCTAACCAACGCTCTGGACAAATATCCCCAGGTCAGTAAGATCATGTCCGCAGCCAGGAGCAGCAGAGGAAAGCCATGAGTGCACTGCTTATAACCTTTCATCCATTGTACTCATCATGAGGAGAGGGGCGAGTGAAGAATTTGGGCGGGATCTACCGACAGCATCGTGCCCGAAAAGCAGTGTGGTGCGTTGCCACGCAACCGGTAGATCCCACTTCCAGGATCTACTCAGCTCGCGTGATCTATCGTGATGTCGCGAGACGTCGCAATGGGAATCCCGCCCACTGTGGGTGGGATCACATTCTGGCAAATCTGCATATTCGAGTGAGACAGCCAGTCTCCCTCTTATATGTGCTCCTGAGATCTAACCAAGGAATGGAATCTGACCATCCTTTAAAAGTGTGATGAGGAGGAATTTCTTCAGCCAGAGGGTGATGAATCTGTGGAACTCTTTGCCGCAGAAGGCTGTGGAGGCCAAATCACTGTGTCTTTAAGACGTAGAGAGATAGGTTCTTGATTAGTCAGGGGATCAGGCATTATGGGGAGAAGGCAGGAGAATGGGGATGAGAAAATGTCCGCCATGATTGAATGGTGGAGCAGACTCGATGGGCCGAGTGGCCTAATTCTGATACCTATGTCTTATGGTCTTATGGTCTAAGTGTATATCCAAGCAAGTGGAGGGTTTCCACTTCTACTACTATTTCAGGCAGTGAGTTCCAGATACCCACCACCCTCTGATGAAAAGTATTTCCTGGGGATGAGAAACATCCTGGGAGACTGGGGATGAGAAACATATCAGCCATGATTGAATGGTAGAGCAGATCTGATGGGCTGAATGGCCTAATTCTGCTCCTATTTCTTATGGTCTTATGGAGAACTCAAAGAACAAAGAACAAAGAACAAACAGGCCCTTCGGCCCTCCAAGCCTGTGCCGACCATGCTGCCCATCTAAACTAAAATCTTCCATACTTCCTGGGTCCGTATCCCTCTATTCCCATCCTATTCATGTATTTGTCAAGATGCCCCTTAAATGTCACTATCGTCCCTGCTTCCACCACCTCCTCCGGCAGCGGGTTCCAGGCACCCACTACCCTCTGTGTAAAAAACTTGCCTCGTACATCCCCTCTAAACTTTGCCCCTTGCACCTTAAACCTATGCCCCCTAGTAATTGACCCCTCTACCCTGGGAAAAAGTCTCTGACTATCCACCCTGTCTATGTCCCTCATAATTTTGTAGACGTCTATCAGGTTGCCCCTCAACCTCCGTCGTTCCAGTGAGAACAAACCGAGTTTATTCAACCTCTCCTCATATCTAATGCCCTCCATACCAGGCAACATCCTGGTAAATCTCTTCTGCACCCTCGCTAAAGCCTCCACATCCTTCTTGTAGTGTGGTGACCAGAATTGAACACTATACAGCTGAAACATGACTTGCCAATTTTTATACTCAGTGTACCGGCCAATGAAGGCAAGCATGCCGTATGCCTTCTTGACTGCCTTCTCCACCTGTGTTGCCCCTTTCAGTGACCTGTGGACCTGTACACTTAGATCTCTCTGACTGTCAATACTCTTGAGGGCTCTACCATTCACTGTATATTCCCTACCTGCATTACACCTTCCAAAATGCATTACCTCACATTTGTCCGGATTAAACTCCATCTGCCATCTCTCCGCCCAAGTCTCCAAACGATCTAAATCCTGCTGTATCCTCTGACAGTCCTCACCGCTATCCACAATTCCACCAACCATTGTGTCGTCCGCAAACTTACTAATCAGACCAGTTACATTTTCCTCCAAATATATACTACGAACAGCAAAGGTCCCAGCACTGATCCCTGCGGAACACCACTAGTCACAGCCCTCCAATCAGAAAAGCACCCTTCTATTGCTATTCTCTGCCTTCTATGACCTAGCCAGTTCTGTATCCATTTTGCCAGCTCACCCCTGATCCCGTGTGACTTCACCTTTTGTACCAGTCTGCCATGAGGGACCTTGTCAAAGGTCTTACTGAAGTCCATATGGACAACATCCACTGCCCTACCTGCATCAATCATCTTTGTGACCTCCTCGAAAAACTCTATCAAGTTAGTGAGACACGACCTCCCCTTCACAAAACTGTGCTGCCTCTCGCTAATACGTCCATTTGCTTCCAAATGGGAGTAGATCCTGTCTCAAAGAATTCTCTCCAGTAATTTCCCTACCACTGACGTAAGGCTCATGGGCCTGTGGTTCCCTGGATTATCCTTGCTACCCTTCTTAAACAAAGCAGCAACATTGGCTATTCTTCAGTCCTCCGGGACAACACCTGAAGACAGTGAGGATCCAAAGATTTCTGTCAAGGCCTCAGCAATTTCCTCTCTTGCCTCCTTCTGTATTCTGGGGTAGATCCCATCAGCCCCTGGGGACTTATCTACCTTAATATTTTTCAAAACGCCCAACATCTCGTTTTTCTGGATCTCAATGTGACCCAGGCTATCCACACACCCTTCTCCGGACTCAACATCCACCAATTCATTCTCTTTGGTGAATACTGATGCAAAGTATTCATTTAGCACCTCACCCATTTCCTGTGGCTCCACACAAAGATTCCTTCCCCTGTCTTCAGTGGGCCAACCCTTTCCCTGGCTACCCTCTTGCGTTTTATGTACGTGTAAAAACCCTTGGGATTTTCCTTAACCCTATTTGCCAATAACTTTTCATGACCCCTTTTAGCCCTCCTGACTCCTTGCTTAAGTTCCTTCCTACTTCCCTCATATTCCACAGAGGCTTCGTCTGTTCCCAGCCTTCTAGCTCTGACAAATGCCTCCTTTTTCTTTTTGACGAGGCCTACAATATCTCTCGTTATCCAAGGTTCCTGAAATTTGCTGTATTTATCCTTCTCCCTCACAGGAACATGCCGGTCCTGAATTCCTTTCAACTGACATTTGAAACCCTCCCACATGTCAGATGTTGATTTACCCTCAAACATCCGTCCCCAATCTAGGTTCTTCAGTTCCCACCTAATGTTGTTATAATTAGCCTTCCCCCAATTTAGCACATTCACCCTCGGACCACTCTTATCCTTGTCCACCAGCACTTTAAAACTTACTGAATTGTGGTCACTGTTCCCGAAATGCTCCCCTACTGAAACTTCTACCACCTGGCCGGGCTCATTCCCCAATACCAGGTCCAGTACACCCCCTTCCCTAGTTGGACCATCTACATATTGTTTTAAGAAGCCCTCCTGTATGCTTATTACAAATTCTGCCCCTTGCACTGAGTGAGTCCCAGTCAATATTGGGGAAGTTAAAATCTCCCATCACAACAACCCTGTTGCTTATACTGCTTTCCAAAATCTGTCTACCTATCTGCTCCTCTATCTCCCGCTGGCTGTTGGGTGGCCTGTAGTAAACCCCCAACATTGTGACTGCACCCTCCTTGGACGGAATTCTCTGACCCCCGGCCGGGTCAGAGAATCGCCAGCGGGCCGCACGATTTGCTCCACGCCGCCCCGATGTGAATCTTCGCAGAGCGGAAAATCGCCGCCATTGGGGCCGGCATGGTCGGCATGGCGCCGGTCGCGGTATGCGCCAACTCTCCGGCCTGGGCGGGCACGGGCCAATGCGCCGATTCTCTGGCCATCCCCCTGTGCCATTTGGCATCGGGGCCGGCGCGGGGAAGAAGGCCATTGCGCATGCGTTAGTTGGCGCCGGCCGAACTGCACATGCGCGGACCCCGCGGCACCGGGTTCAGGCTGGGATCAGCAGCTGGAGCAGCGTAGGTCGCACCAGCGCCGTCCTAGCCCCCTGTGGGCCACAGAATGGGGTCCGGAATGGGCGCCGACATTGGAGTAAAACACTCCCGTTTTTACTCCGGCGTTGGCTCTTAGCCATCCGATGGGAGAATCCCGCCCCTTATTTCTGATCTCTACCCATATAGCCTCACTGCCCTTTGAAGTGTCCTCCCGCAGTACAGCTGTGATATTCTCCCTAACCAGTGGTGCAACTCCTCCACCCCTTTTACATCCCCCTCTATCCCGCCTGACACATCTAAATACTGGAACGTTTAGCTGCCAATCCTGTCCATCCCTCAACCAGGGGCGAAATTCTCCGGTATCGGCACGATGTCCGCCGACCGGCGCCAAAAACGGCACAAATCAGTCGGGCATCGCGCTGCCCCAAAGGTGCGGAATTCTCCTCATCTTGGGGGGCCGAGCCCTAACATTGAGGGGCTAGGCCCGCGCTGGACTGATTTCCGCCCCGCCAGCTGGCGGAAGTGCCCCGCCAGCTGGCGCGGAAATGACATTGCCGGGCGGCGCATGCACGGGAGTGTTAGCGGCAGTTCACGGCACCCCACGCATGCGCAGTGGAGGGAGTCTCTTCCGCCTCCGCCATGGTGGAGACCATGGCGAAGGTGGAAGGAAAAGAGTGCCCCCACGGCACAGGCCCACCCGCGGATCGGTGGGCCCCGATCGCGGCCCAGGCCACCGTGGGGGCACCCCCCGGGGCCAGATCGCCCCGCGCCCCCCCAGGACCCCGGAGCCCGCCGGCGCCGCCTTGTCCCGCCGGTAAGAGAGGTGGTTTAATCCACGCTGGCGGGACAGGCATCCTAGCAGCGGGACTTCGGCCCATCCGGGCCGGAGAATCGCGGGGTGGGGCCCGCAAACCGGCGCGGCGTGATTCCCGCCCCCACCGAATCTCCGGTGCCGGCGGGGGCGGGAATCACGCCAGCCCCCGGCAATTCTCCGACCCGGCGGGGGTCGGAGAATCTCGCCCCTGGTCTCTGTAATGGCAACAACATCATAGTTCCAAGTACTAATCCAAGGAATAAGTTCATCTGCCTTACCTGTTATACTTCTTGCATTAAAACATATGCACTTCAGGCCACCAGTGCCGTTGTTTTCAGCCACATCTGCCTGTCTGCTCTTCCTCAGAGCTATACTGGCCCTATTCTATCGTTCTCCCTCAATTTTTTCACCTTCTGACCTATTGCTCCCGTGCCCACCCCCCTGCCATACTAGTTTACCCCTCCCGTGTGACACTAGCAAACCTCGCGGCCAGGATATTTATGCCTCTCCAGTTTAAATGCAACCTGTCCTTCTTATACAGTCGCACCTGCCCCGGAAGAGCTCCCAGTGGTCCAGATAACTGAAACCCACCCTCCTACACCAGCTGTTTAGCCACGTGTTTAGCTGCTCTATCTTCCTATTTCTAGCCTCACTGGCACGTGGCACAGGGAGTAATCCCGAGATTACGACCCTAGAGGTCCTGTCTTTTAACTTTCTGCCTAGCTCCCTGAACTCCTGCTGCCGGATCTCATCCCCCTTCCTGCCTTTGTCGTTAGTACCAATATGTACAATGACCTCTGCCTGTTTGCCCTCCCCCTTCAGGATGCCCGCTATCTGTTCTGAGACATCCTGGACCCTGGCACCAGGGAGGCAACATACCATCCTGGAGTCTCTTTCACATCCACAGAAGCGCATATCTGTGCCCCTGACTATAGAGTCCCCTATGACTATTGCTCTTCTGCGCTTTCACCCTCCCTGCTGAACATCAAAGCCTGCCGTGGTGCCACTGCTTTGGCTGCTGCTGTTTTCCCCTGATAGGCTATTCCCCCCAACAGTATCCACAGCGGTATACCTGTTCGAGAGGGGCCCAACCACAGGGGATCCCTGCACTGACTGCCTGCCCCTTCTGGTGGTCACCCATCTCTCTGCCTGCACCTTGGGTTTGACGACATCTCTATAATTCCTATCTATGACACTTTCTGCCACCTGCATGCTCCTAAGTGCATCCAATTTCTGCACCAACTGAACCACGCAGTGTGTGAGGAGCTGCCATTGGTTACACTTGCTGCAGATGTAGTCGACCGAAACGTTGGAAGCGTCACAGATCTGCCACATCTCACAGTTGGAGCACTGCACCCCGCTGAGTGACATTTAAGCACAAGTTAATTAATTTAAAATAAACACTTGAATTATTGTTAGATTGAGTTACAATTATCTATACGGCCCTGATGCTAGATTTCTACTGTAAAATTAAATGGTAAACACCGATCTCTGCCCTCAGGTTTAATTACTCCACTATCTAGTTAATCAATTAGATTTATTTTGCAATATTATGGGAATTTAACAGATTCCCAACCAGCCAATCAAGTCACAGCTTTATTGTGATGTCACTTCAGTTCCCCCCCCCCCCACAATCTGAAAAGGTAATAAAAATCACTTACCTTCCCAGAATGCTCTCTGGTTCTCTCCCTGCAGATTAACAGTTACAAGCCAGAAGAAAGGAAACAAAACAGTAGGGAAAAAGCACCTTCTTCCACTCTGCACCGAAAGGATGTGTCTCCTTCATGTGAGCAGCTTACTGAGTGTGCACTTGATGCCTGTCTCTTATATAGAACTCAGCTAAACCAGGGTGACTCACACTACTTAAGCTTCAAACAAGAATACAATGTACACCCTTGTGCCACTAAGCAGGCTTCAGGTGACTGACAGATAACTTCCTCTCAGCAATTAGGGTGGGGGCAGCTTCAGCCAAACAGACACCAAGCTACACACTGCACTTTTAACTGAAAAACAGCAAAATTAGATTTACCACTTACCTTTCCTGATTATCTCACTGCACCAAATTACCAAGTTCCAATTCCCACTCTGGCTGTGTCTCCTTCACGTGCGCAGATGAGTGCTGTTCATTTGGTCTCCACAAATGGGCAGCAGCCGGATAGGCACTCGTGGGGGTCTCCCAGGGGATTGGAGGCCCAGGTGCATGCCCTCTGGGCAAGGTGGTACCTTGGCTGCCATATTTTGCATGACATGATTGGGCCGGGAGATGTCCTGTGCAGGTGTGGTGGGGGGGGGGGGGGGGCGGCTATGAGTTGGGGCTTGGGGGATGGGTTGGAAGGTCATGTCTGGGGCTCAAGAGATCCTCTGTGCAGAAAATGGGGCTAAGTGCAGCCTTGTCGGTGGGGGGGGGGGGGGGGGGGGGGGTTCCCCGCTGAGGCCTCCGATCTACCCGATGGGCCTCAGATAGAGGGGTGTTTCTCGGCACCTTGAGCATCGGGAAACAACCCGATAACTTTTTGCTCCAGGACTCTGTCCCCATTTGGGTAGATTGCGTCCATTATCTTTAGGAGTGCAAGTTGGGCAGTCAGTCATATAGAAGAATATCACAGTGCAACTAATCCTGTCCCCACTTTAAGTCCACTCTCGTTTCATTGGGGATAATGGCTAATCCATCCCTCTGTATAGGATTATTGAGGGGCAAGTATAACACCTGATTGAAATCAGCTACCTCAGCACAGATTTGAGATTGAACCCAAAACATACTATGGCAGTGGTTAGTAACCAATGCGGCCCATCTGGGTTCTGAGTGGGCCCCACAAGATATTTTGTTGACTGTTGCCTCAGCACAGGGTCGCCACATTCCGCTGATTTCTGTCCACGTAGTTTTTTCCTATCGGTTTGACTGAAGTAATTGGCACATAAAGCAAGGGCGAGTGAAGCTAGGTGTGTGTTGATTGCTCACAACATTGACAGTGAGAGCCGGGTGCTCCCTCTGTGTCCAAAGTGTAAATATTAATTTTGTTCTTATCATTTGAAGTTGATGACAGTTCTCTTAATATAAATGATTAAGCATTTTCTAAAACTCATTATGAAATTTTCAGCTTGTGTTAAATGTTCATATTCATGGGGTCATGGTTAGTGAACAAGTCTGATTTCAATCTTGCCGCCCACTGAGATGAAGGAGGGCCATCTATGTGACCCACTCACTGGCCCAGGTTGCCCACCACTGTTCTATGGACTTGAATGGGCGCCATGGTGGCATAGTGGTTAGCACTGCTGCTTCATAGTGCCAGGGACCCAAGCTTGATTCCGACTTCAGATGACTGTTTCGAGTTTGCACATTCTCCCCGTGTCTAAGTGGGTTTCCTCTGGGTGCTCCACTCCCCCCCCCCCCCCCCCCCCGCACCCCCCCCCCCCCCCCCCCCCACCCCCCACTGTCCAAAGCTGCGTAGGTTAGGTGGACTGGCCATGCTAAATCGCCCTTTAGTGTCCAAAGGTTAGGTGGGGTTATGGGGATAGGGCGGGGGATTGGGCCTAGGCAGGGTGTTCTTTCGGAGGGTCGGTGCAGACTTGATGGGCCAAATGGCCTCCTTCTGCACTGTAGGGATTCTATGATTCAAACACAGTACACGACCCAATCAAGCCAGTAACCTATTCCTTAAGTTACTGTTCCCTCGCTATTACTTCGAGCCATTAGCTTTATATCTGCTCTCAGGAAAATATTAATCAATATTTCTCTTGGCACTGTATAAAGTGGGTGAAAGCAATTAGTTCAGTGGTGGTACTTGTCATAATATACATCAGTACATCATGGTGCAATCACATACACACACTGATGGACATGCAGTAGGGCCAACCAGCATACATAACACCACAGCCAATCACCAGTGAGAGCACAACCACGATAAAGACAGAGGACAGGAGAGTTCCTGCTCATTCTAGCAGCAGCCAGCTCAGAGCACAGAGCTCACAGCCTGCATCACAGACATTCACCATGTGCTGAGTGCCTCACCATAGCTAGGGATAGGAAAGGGTCCACAGTTAAGCTGGTATTGCTTATACCCACGTTTACAGTATGTTAGCATAGTTGAACAGTTAATAAAATAGCGTTACACCACTTCCAGCATTGTTGGCTTGTTTGTGAACCAGAACACCCAACATGACATGGTACAAGGAGTGGCCGCAATCTAGCACTTGTGAGACCTACCTGCAACTTCTCAGCATTCTACAGCATGGAGAACATCAACCCGCCACCGCTGCTCCGCATCGCTGGCAATCTCGGGGTAAATTGGAAGATATTTAAACAGCGCTTCCAGCTCTTCCTCGAGGCCACGGACAGGGAGATTCATTGGACACCAGGAAGATAGCCCTTCTTCTCTCCACGGCTGGGCAACATGCCATCCACATCTTTAACTCCCTGACATCCGCGGACGACGAGGACAAGACCAAGCACAAGACGGTGCTCCTCAAATTCGACACACACTTCAGTGTTGAATTCAACGAAAGCTTCAAAAGGTACCTGTTCCAGCAGCGCTTGCAGGGTAAGGACGAGCCTTTCCAATCCTATTTAACACACCTCTGCATCCTCGCGCAATCCTGCGGCTACGGGCCCACCTCCGACTCCATGATACGCGACCAGATTGTTTTTGGGGTCGTGTTAGACACCCTGCGTCAGCAGCTCCTTTAAGTTAAGCAACTAACCCTAGCGACTGCCATCGAGACCTGTGTCCTGCATGAGAATGCCACCAGCAGGTACACCTACAGTTAGGCAGCTGAAACGGCGCGGCAAGGGCCCCATGAGGCGGAACGGGTCCAAACGATCGAATACCTCCCGGGCCGCAGCCTGGAGGAGGGCGACTATTTCGCACGCTTTCCGAGGCCTCCCTTGTACGCGCCAAACAAGGGGACGGTGACGTGGAGGAACGCGATGCACAGGCCCGCATCACGCAAGACCGTACCGCACATGCGCGGTGGCGCAACAAACGCACTGACGTCACGACGTGCGCCAACTGTGGCTCCGCCCACTTAAAGCGGCAATGCCCTGCAAAATCGCGACAGTGCCTACGCTGTGGCAGGCTTGGCCATTATGCTGCCTGCTGTCGAGCAGCCCAGCCTGCCAACTCGCAACGATTTAACCAGCCTCGCAGGAATGTTCGGGCAATCCAACCCCACCTTCACCGAGTCCGATCCTGACTTCATGCAGACCAGTGACACCGAGGACAGGGAGCCTTTTTGAGTCGCTGTCATAACCAAGAACAGGCAGTCCCCGAATCGAAAGCATCAGCCGCCGTCGGTGCACAGCATTGATCCAGACGACGAGTGGTGTGCCACCCTGACGGTCAATCGATCCCAGATCAGATTCCGTCTGGACACGGGTGCTTCCGCCAATCTCCTCGCATGGTCAGCATTTCAAACCCTGGGGGTCAAACCAACAATTCTTCCATCCAATTGCCAACTGGTTGACTATAATGGTAACGTCATCCCCGCCACCGGGTCATGCCAACTCGAGTTGATGCACAACTCGCGAAAAGTCACCCTACCCTTCAAGATCGTGGGCTCCTCAAAGGACTCCCTGCTGGGCGCACAGGCGTACAACCTCCTCAACCTCGTGCAGCGCGTACATTCCCTCTCTCCAGAGGACACGTCTGACTTCCAAGATGCGGACTTCAGGGCGCAACTAAGTGCCATCATCACTCAACACCGAGATGTCTTCGAAGGAATTGGCACACTTCTCTACACATACAAAATCCTGCTCAAACAGGACGCCACGCCTGTGGTTCATGCACCTCGCAGAGTCCCAGCACCCCTCAAGGACCGCCTCAAGCAGCAGCTGCAGGACCTCCAGGACGAAGGAGTGCTTTCCAGAGTGACGGAACCAACCGAGTGGGTCAGTTCCATGGTGTGCGTCAAGAAGCCTTCCGGCGAGCTCCGGATCTGTATCGACCCGAAGGATTTAAATCGTAACATCATGCGTTAGCATTACCCTATCCCCAAGCGTGAGGAGATCACGTGCGAGATGGCTCAAGCCAACATATTCACCAAGCTGGATGCATCAAAGGGCTTCTGACAGATTCAATTGGACAAGTCCAGCAGAAAGCAGTGTACTTTCAACACCCCATTTGGCAGGTACTGCTACAATAGAATGCCAATTGGAATCATATCAGCATCTGAAGTGTTCCACCGCATCATGGAGCAGATGATGGAGGGCATCGTGGGTGTGCGCGTCTATGTGGACGACATCATCATCTGGTCCACCACCTCGCAGGAGCATATCAGTCGCCTCCAATGCGTTTTTAAGCGAATACGGGACCAAGGCCTGCGCCTCAACAGAGCCAAATGTTCTTTCGGCCAGACCGAACTCAAGTTTTTAGGAGACCACATCTCACGGTTGGGTGTGCGGCAGGATGCGGACAAGGTGGCAGCCATCACGGCCATGTAGAGGCCGGTGGATAAGAAGGCGGTGCTCCGGTTCTTAGGAATGGTCAACTTCCCAGGAAAGTTCATCCCTAACCTCGCTTCCCACACCACGGCTCTCCGCAACCTAGTTAGGAAGACGACGGACTTCCAGTGGCTTCCCGCCCATCAGCGTGAATGGGAGGAGCTCAAGGTCAAGCTGACCACTGCCCTGGTATTGGCGTTTTTCGATCCTGCAAGGGAGACAAAAATATCAACGGACGCTTAAAAATCTGGCATAGGGGCGGTGCTCCTGCAACAAGATGACGCCTCGTCATGGGCCCCTGTTGCCTATGCGTCACGGGCCATGACCGCCACAGAGCTGCGCTATGTACAAATCGAGAAGGAGTGCCTAGGCCTGTTGACCGGTGTCGACAAGTTCCATGACTACGTGTACGGCCTTCCCCAGTTCACTGTGTAGACCGACCATTGGCCGCTGGTCGGCATCATCCAAAAAGACCTCAATGACATGACCCCTCGCCTACAACGCATTCTGCTCAAGCTCCGGAGATACGATTTCCAGCTCGTGTACACACCGGGTAAAGACCTGATCATAGCCGACGCTCTGTCCAGGGCAGTTACCACTCCGTCCGACCCAGAGGGGTCAGTTTGCCAAGTCGACGCCCATGTGGCTTTCATGGCCGCCAATCTGCCGGCCACGGATGAACGCCTAACCCACATTCGCCGTCAGACTGCGGCTGACCCGCTGCTACAACGTGTGATGCGCCACATGACTGACGGATGGCTCAAGGGACAATGCCCGCAGTTCTATAATATTCGATACGATCTGGCAGTCGTTGATGGCGTCCTCCTGAAGCTGGACCGCATCGTAATCCCACACAGCATGCACCATCTGGTTTTAGAGCAGCTGTACGAGGGCCATCTCGGCGTAGAGAAGTGCCGACGGAGGGCCCGAGAGGCTGTCCACTGGCCTGGCATAAATGAGGACATTGCCAATACTGTGCTCAATTGCCCCACCTGTCAGCGGTTACAGCCGGCCCAACCACAGGAGACCCTTCAGCCCCATGAGTTGGTCACGTCCCCTTGGTCTAAGGTAGGCGTGGACCTGTTCCATGCGCTCGGCAGGGACTATGTTCTCATAGTTGATTATTTTTCCAGCTATCCCGAGGTTGTATGCCTGCACGACATCATGTCATCGGCTGTTATCCGTGCCTGCAAAGAGACCTTTGCTCGTCACAGCATCCCACTCACTGTGATGTCGGACAATGGCCCCTGCTTCGCGAGACAGGAATGGTCTAACTTCGCCAGCAGGTACAACTTTGCACACGTGATGTCCAGTCCCCTGCACCCTCAGTCAAATGGCAAAGCAGAAAAGGGCGTCCACATCGTAAAGAGGCTCCTCTGCAAGGCTGCTGATGCAGGATCCGACTTCTGCCTCGCCTTGCTGGCCTATCGCTCGGCTCCACTGTCCATGGGCCTGTCACCAGCCCAGCTGCTGATGGGTCGCACCCTCAGGACCACTGTACCGTCCATTCACGTCCCAGACCTCGACCATGTTCCGGTCCTTCAGCGGATGCAACAGTCTCGCGCGCAGCACAAGGCGGCGCATGACGCTCGAGCGACTGATCTTCCTGCTCTGGCGCCAGGTGACAACGTCCGAATTCATCTTCCGGAGGGTGGCTGGTCTGCGACTGCTGTAGTTCTTCGGCTGGTGGCTCCCCGCTCATTCCTGGTTCGTCTGCCTGATGGCTCCATTCGCCGTCGCAATCGGCGTGCCCTTCGTCTGGTTCCACGCTCGCTACGCGATCCTCCACCAGTGCCACACCCTCCTGTTGTCCCCGAACTGGACTTTGTAGAGCTTCCGAATACTCTGCATCCTCCTCACCTGGCCGTGGCCCGGCCCGATCCTCAGCCGGTGGCTCCTGACCCACCCTTGAGGCGGTCAACCCGAATTCGTCGCCCACCTCAGAGACTTAATTTATGAGCCTTACAATGTTGGACTCAATGCTTTGTTCTTTCATCCTGTTTCAGCATTTCACTAGTTTGTTTATAGCATTCGTTATTAGTTTTGTTGTTGGTGTAACACCTTGTTTTTCTTTTCTCTGCACCAGGCACCTTCCCGTGTATATAGACTAGCCTCATGTACATAGTTATGTAAATACTGCACACACATGGTCAGATACACTCATTACACGTTATTTATTCTCACATAGGCACATGTTTTTTGTAAAAAAGGGGGATGTCATAATATACATCAGTACATTATGGTGCAATCACATACACACACTGATGGAAATGCAGTAGGGCCAACCAGCTTATATAACACCACAGCCAATCACCAGTGAGAGCACAAGCACTATAAAGACAGGGGACAGGAGAGTTCCCGCTCATTCTAGCAGCAGCCAGCTCAGAGCACAGAGCTCACAGCCTGCATCACAGACATTCATCATGTGCTGAGTGCCTCACCATAGCTAGTGATAGGAAAGGGTCTACAGTTAAGCTGGTATTGCTTATACCCACGTTTACAGTATGTTAGCATAGTTGAACAGTTACTAAAATAGCGTTACACCACTTCCAGCATAATTGGCTTGTTTGTGAACCAGAACACCCAACACGACAGTACTGTCCCCTCTGAATCAAAGGTTGAGGATTCAAGAGGCACTCCAAGGTTGAGACTTATAATCCAGGCTGACACTCCAGTGTGAAGCAGATTGCTGCATTGTTGAATGAGATGTTAAATCAAGGTTGTCAGTCAGCCTGCTTAGCTGATCAGAAAGGATCTCACGATTCAAAGAAGAGCAGGGAGATCGATTTTCCAGTGTCCTGGCCTACACAATTCCCTCAATCATCAACAGGTTAATTGGCCATTTATCTCACTCTCTGTGGTTGCGAGAGTTGCCTGGGTAACAGTGCCTGCGTTTTTGAAGGGCAGTACCTGGTTCAGAAGGTACCATATCTGACATTGGTGGAGTGATTGGTGCACTCATTATATTGAAGCTGCTGCTAACTCTTCGCATCGGAATGGTTTACAAGGCCCGTCCAGTGGAGAAGGAGGTGAGCGAGCTCTACCAGGCGTTCTGATGTGGCACAGGAGCCATTAGTAGAGGAAGTGAAAAGGGGGACAGGAAAAGTATTTCTGCTGCGGGCTAGGAGGCCTTCGAGTCAACTGCTGAGAAGGGCAAGTGGGAAGGTAGATACCCAGCGCCTGGCCCTGAGAACCTGGCAGTCGTGCTGAAAGAAGTTCAATGACATTATATACAGATGGTTGAGGTCAGTAAATGCATCTCCGCGTGGCAACCTCTGCACCCCCACCTCACACTGCTCAATGCAGCATATGCTCCATCAACAATCAGGAATCACACCTAACATTCAGAGATTCCAATTTGCCCCCACACATGGGCCAGAGCTGCCACACGTGCTGCCTCCACATATCGTCAGCTATGGCTGGCACATCACCCAAACTCTGCAAATATTTGGCATTCTTCCCTCTCTCTTATCGGACAAGGTGGCCCAGAACAGGAGGGATGGGCGTGCAACTGGCAGGGGTCAGGCACACCTATGTCGCCTGAGCTGTCTCGAGGAGATGGTGCTGATCTGCATCATGGGAATGGCTACAATGGAACCTGTGACATCCAGCAGCAGTGCCACAACATGGAACAAAGAACATACAGTGCAGAAGGAGGCCATTCGGCCTATCAAGTCTGCACCAACCCACTTAAGCCCTCACTTCCACCCTATCCCCATAACCCAATAACCCCTCCTAAACTTTTTGGACACTAAGGGCAATTTAGCATGGCCAATCCATCTAACGTGCGTGCAGGTCTTTGGGCTGTGGGAGGAAACCGGAGCACCTAGAGGAAACCCACGCAGACACGGGGAGAACGTGCAGACTCCGCACAGACAGTGACCCAGCGGGGAATCGAACCTGGGATCCTGGAGCTGTGAAGACACAGTGCTACCCACTTGTGCTACCGTGCTGCCCACAAGAAGTTCACTGACCTCATATGGATGGTTAAGATCACCTTTACATGACTGGGAACTTCCAGAATGTTGGTTATGTTCCTCCTAGAATCGCCCCTCATCTGCCTCCTGCTCTCTGCCATGGTGCAAGCTGCTGATGGTGTGACCACGGACCTCTTGTTTACCATCCAACCTCCCTTCCCTCTGTCCAACCCTCCATTTTCCGCACTTCTCTTTGTCGATACCCAAGACCCGCCCGTCGCCAGGCCAGCTCGTGTGACCTTATGAGATAAAAAATCCTCAGACTTGGGCTCCTTTAACAGATTGAGCTGGAATATGGGAAACAGTGCAACAAGTCTTGCTTTCAATGGAATGCAAGGTGAGGGAGAAGGAAGCATATTTCAGACGGGACTTGTGAAGATCGCAAGTTAAGAGCTTAGAGGAGCAGCGATCAAATAGAGAATTTAAAAGCTGGAGGGGACGTTGCAATAATAGGCCAGTGTCCCCTGAAGAACTTAATGTCATCTTTCACTGTTGACCGGGTCATGCTGTACACAGTTATGGGCCCCAGAGGAGAAACAATGTCTAATCGAACATGGATTGCCTGGTGGTGGGTTTAAATTCCTACTTTCCAGCCACTAGTTTAATATGATGGGGGTAATTTCCTCTCTTCTATTCTTTACATCCTTAACAACTCTTCCGGAGACATTGAAACATTTTGGCTCCGTTGCCTCCCTCTGCAGCACTGGGACCAGCCATCTGCCATTGCCTCTATTTTCCAGACTTTTCCTTTGGAGAACAGTTAAGCCCAATTATACATTCCAAGGTTGTACAGAGAAGTGTAGTTCATCGGAGTGACAGGAGTGACTTATTAAGGCTGCTTTCATGAGGGAGCGAGGGAGAGAGAGTCTCCATCCAACTCACCATTATTTTAATACATCTCCCACAGTCAATATCGGCAATGAAGGTATTGCCTTTTGTGACAATTCACACAACTAGTCACTGCTTCAATTATTTTATTTGCTAAACAATCCTATTCAACCCTTTTCCCTATTAATATTAGGAGTGTCACTGGATTCCATTGAACACTTCATTTTTAAGAGGCTTTGCTTGTCTTAATCACTGCTCTCCGACTCCTGTAATGACTGGTAGTAAATAGGGATAAACATATAGATACAAATAATTGTTTAGCCTAAGTGCTACCAATATTACAAAAGCAGCTGCCCATTTTTATATCCCACCTTAAGTATGGCAACATTTGCCAAAGTGCTTCACAGTCAGTTGGTGACCAGTTGTGACTGTGCGGGGATATGTACACTCTCACCAATTCTCACGAGCGATTCACATTTCAACAGTCCCTCAGCAAAGAGAGAACATGCTCACCTGAAAGCCCAGGACAACGATTTTAACAGTATCGCCGACTTGAACACGTGTGGGAGACACATCGATCCGTGGACCTTTGGGCGAGGCTGTGTACACAAAAGACCACAGTTCTAATATTATTGTTCTAACATTTACTGCATCGTCTGTATTCATACATCTCCCTCATGCAGACGCGGAGCACCGTCGACTGACCGCTGTGCCTGATTCTCTGACCCGTACTCCCATCGAGGTGCCCCCCGCACCCCCAGAGCAAAGTTGCCATCCTTGTGGTTTGCCCGAATGGTCAAATGTGTTTACATGCTAAGCTTATAAAAAAAATGTTTCCCCCCAAAGTTTCTGGGCTCGAAACGTTAACTCTGTTCTCTCTCCACAGATGCTGCCTGATCAGCTGCGTTTATCCAGCATTTTGTATTTTTACCCCTCGTAGCCTTCTCCTCTCCAAGAGGAACAATCCCAACCTCTCCTATCTATCCTTATAACTGAAGTTTCTAAGGGCGGCGCGGTGGTTAGCACTGCTGCCTCACGGCGCTGCGGACCCAGGTTTGATCCCGGCCCTGGGTCATTGCTTGTGTGGAGATTGCACATTCTCCCCGTGTTTGTGTGGGACTCACCCACACAACCCAAAGGTGTGCAGAGTAGGTGGATTGGCCACGCTAAATTGCCCCAGAATTGGAATTTTAACAAAAATTAAATTAAAAAATTAACTGACGTTTCTGATCCATGGACCCATTCTTGTAAACTTTTTCTGCACCCATTGTTACTTTAAAAAATATCTCCAACAGCAATTCACAATTTTAATTATTCACCTTCTGGGTAAGAGTGGTTGATTGCCAATCATCAACAATGACAACATCTTTAATAGAGCGTTTTTGCTGTCAACTGTCAGGTTTAACTCTCCACGGGCAATTAATGTACAAATACAGCAACTTCATGAAAATCACAGCGAGGTTAAAATGTCTTTTACGCAAGGCTACTGGAGCAGCGGAAATCGTCCAGCAACTTGCTGCACGGTAGCACAGTGGTTAGGACAGTTGCTTCACAGCGCCAGGGTCCCAGGTTCGATTCCTGGCTGGGTCACTGTCGGTGTGGAGTCTGCACGTGTCTGCGTGGGTTTCCTCTGGGTGCTCCGGTTTCCTCCCACAGTCCAAAGGTGTGCGGGTTAGGTGTATTGGCCATGCTAAATTGCCCTTAGTGTCCAAAAAATCCTAAATGGGGGTTACTGGATTATGGGGATATGTGGGCTTAAGTAGGGTGCTCTTTGTAAGGGCCGATGCAGACTCGATGGGCCGAATGGCCTCCTGTTGTACTGTAAATTCTATGTTTCTATGATTTGCAATTCATGAAATACACGTTGATAACATGTGTTGTTGAGATGCCTAATATTTATTTAAGACAATTCTAATAAATTGAAGCTGATAAGTCAGGCGTTGAATTGAAGTAGAGTATCCCAGGGCTTGAAAGCATGTATTCACTAATAAGGGAAATGTTGGTGGGCAAAAGGAATGATGAGCTTGGCCAATTACCATCACTCCCACTGTAAGAAACTCGAAGATATGTAAATTCCCCCCGTCCTGGTTCCTTCATGTCAGACTGCACACGGGTATGGGCGAATCCAGTTTGCACAGAAGTCCCATCAAATTGAGACCGTTCTTAAGGATTGTCTTTGGCGCTACTGACAGACTGATATTTAATCCCAGGTTCTTTTCATCAATTAGACAAATCATTGCAGGATGTTTGCACTGCTGACTGAGCAGCTTTTTCAGGTTGGAACTCTCTGGAACATAACAATCTCTGTCTACACAAGAATCATTAAGACGAGGGAGAAAATCATAAGGGCTTGAAGCAATTAAAAGTGATGTGCTTGTTTCTTTGGAATAGAATTTTTGTGCCAGTCACTAAAAAAAACTACTGCTGACAGAGGTGACCACAAGCTCAGTCTTAAACTAATTACCTGTTACCTTCCTTCACTGCTCAGATTTCTTCCTTCCTTCCTTCCTTCCTCTCTCCTCTCCTTTCCCTCAATTGGTTGCATGATGTAATGCTAACAAGGTCAGTTCCCGTATCTCAATGTCTCATAAATCCAGAAAAATGCAGGTTTACGATTCTCTAGCAGGACAGCGGGGCGGGGCTTTAGTCAATGCAATATGGGGATAGTAGAGGAAGATGGTGTTGAGGTGGAAGATCAGCCATGATCCAGTTAAACGGTGGGGCAAGTTCAAGGGGCTGAATGGTCTCCACCTGCTCTGAGGTTCCGATGTAGGTATGGTAGGGGAGAGGCGCAAGTTGCCGTTTGTACGAAATTTTAAGTTGAATGATTTACGGAGATCAAACCCCCCAGCCTCACGTTAAAAGTGAATAGAATTCACTCTTCTAAAGCTGGATGAAGTATGAGCAAATATAAAAACACCAAAGGCACAGAGCATCGTTTCTTTTACATAAATACAGAGCCCAGGAGGAAAGATTAGTTCAAAACTTAAACACTCAAACTGACAAGGTACAGTGAAAAGGAAGGTTTGCTGAATTTGCGACAACTCATTAACAGACTGGAGTTTAACCCCACGAGACACTGTGGTTCATTTGTGCAGCCGTTGGGTTGTTACCACCCATCCCAGAATGGCGGGGAGTCTTGTGGGATCGGCATTAATCTCCCGGTGGGCCAAAGAAAGCCTTCCAGGAGATTTTATTTTATTTGATAAATTTAGAGTACCCAATTCTTTTTTTCAAAATAAGGTGCAATTTAGCGTGGTCAATCCACCTACCCTGCGCATCTTTTTTGGGTGGTGGGGGTGAGACCCACCCAGACACGGGGAGAATGTGCAAACTCCACACGGACAGTGACCCGGGGCCGGTATCGAACCCGAATCCTCAGCGCCGTGAGACAGCAGTGCTGGCCCCATTCTGGGAGATTTTAAACTGCAAAGGGGGCAGGTATGCAGACCGGGCTTTCCAAGGCAGAGTTTCTTCGCTCTCATTTGCGTTTGTTTAATCAGTGCCATTTTAACCCAGGTAGCTGACACTGAGGATTCGTACGTGTGGGGCCTGTGCCTGCCTCCTTGGTGCTTGCCCAACATCCAGACACTCCAGCTGGCTACTGATTGGACACGATCACTTCGCTTCCCAAAGTGTAGAACTGCGGCTCTGATTGGTTACAACAGCTCTCTGGCACCAATCCTTTAACTGGTGGTTCTGGAGCTGGAAATTGACAGCTAAGGATTGGGGGGTTCTTGTTCATGAAACCCAGAAAGCTAGCATACAGGTACAGAAGGTAATGGGTTGGAGTATAAAAGTAAAGTGGTATTGCTGCAACTGTGCAAGATACTAGTGAGGCCACATTTAGATTACGGTGTACGGTTTTGGTAATTTTATTTAAGGAAAGATATATTATCACTCTAGGCCGGAGAGAGGAGTTTACTCGGATGATCCCGGGTATGGGGACAGTGCCATTTAAGGAAAGATCAAAGAGGTTGGGTCTGTACTCCTTGGAGTTCAGAAGAATGAGAGGTGATCTGATTGAAACATATAAGATCCTTAGGGGATAATCACAAATTACTGCGGATGCTGGAATCTGAAACAAAAACAGAAGATACTGGACAATCTCAGCAGGTCTGTCAGCATCTGTGGAGGGAGAAGGGAGCTGACATTTCGAGTCTGGATGACTGTTTGTCAGAGCTGGAGAGAACTGGAAAAAGGTCACATTTATACTGTTGCGTGTGTGTGTGTGGGGTGGGGGGGGCAGTTGGAGCAGTGGGACTGGGTAGGGGTCCAGCGATAGGTGGAGATGGACAAACATGTGGACAGAATGACAAAGAGAATGTAAATGGGGGTGATCATGGCTACGAAGTGTGCTGACAGTGGCACATTAAGACATCAGAATGTGTTAATGGCTGAACAGAGGTAAGCAGTGTGTCAAAGTAGAACTGGGAACAGGGAACAGATGGCCCTAGTGGGATGGAGTGGGAAGAGGGGGGACAATGGTGAGGGAAAATGGATAACTGGAAAAAATTGAAAATAAATTGAAAGAAATAAAAATGGGGTGAAGGTGGAGGAGAGAGTTCACAGTCGGAGGTTGTTGAACTCAATGTGAAGCCTGGAAGGCTGTGATGGGTCTAATCGGAAGATGAGATGTTGTTCCTCCAGTTTACGCTGGGCTTCACTGGAACATTGCAGCAGGCCAAGAATGAGTATGTAGTCATGATAGCAGGATGGTGAGTTGAAATGGTAAGCGACATGGAGGTCTGGGTCCTGCTTGCGAACGGACCAAGGTGTTCTGTAAAGCGGTCATCCTGCCTGCATTCTCAGGAGGTTAGATAGGGTAAATGTTGGGAGAATATTTCCACTCATGGGAGAATGCAGGACCAGAGGGCACAGTTGCAGAATAAGGGGGTGCTCATTTATGACAAACTTGAGGAAGAAATTTTCTCTCACAGAGTGGTGAATCTTTAGAATTTGCTCCAGGAAGCTGTGGCGGCCGAGTCCTTGAACATTTTCAAGGTTGAGGTTAATAGGTTTTTAATCAGTGGGGAAATTAAGGGTTCTGGAGAGAAGGCAGGAAAGTGGACTTACTGAGTGTTAGATCAGCATGATTTTATTGGATGGTGGAGCAGCCTCAAAGCGCTGAATGGCTTACTCTGTTTCTATTTCTTGCGGTCTTTACACAGGACAGTCAAAACCTGGTGAAGGGGGGCTTATTGGCAGAATAATGTGCACCTTTTGTGGTAACTTCTTTAGGCAGGGATATATTTCAGAGATGATTCCCTGGGAATGTGCTGCCATTCCCAAACGTTCCCAGACTTATTGGCACCACGCCGTCGGCTTTCCATGATATCACTTCCACCGACGCCTTCCAGAATACATCCAACCAAAGTTGACAACCAGATTGTTGCCCATTCTTTTCCTAGCATTCAAAATAAACCCAATTTGGGACCGATGTGATGACTGCAAATGACCAATCATGTGTAGCGTTTAGACCTCAAATTAAATCTTTTGCTCCAATTTGTGTGGTGAAAATAATGGACGCCCAAGAGGAGGAAACTGCTGAGGGAATAAGCAGTTGTGTTTTGCAGCCAATTCTGGTTGTAATTTGGCTGCAAACCAGGCTGCGTTTGCCCAGCAGAGCAGCTGGGTGGGAGGCCTCCTCGGTCAAGTCAGATGTGAATGGGACCCTAGAACTCCACCAGCAGAAGGTGACCTTTTCACAGGTGTCACAGAAAATTCCTGATAACAAGAAGCTCTTACGGATGCCAGCTGGAAACCTTGTTGACAATTCAAGCTGGAAACTCTGGCCAGACGCAGGAATTTTTGGGCAGTTTTTTTTTAAAGTTTGAAGGAGGCAAATTGCCAAGACATTGAAGTGGCTCACAACAAACGGAGCCAGGCCAGATGGTTCGAATCCCTGAAGCAGAAGCACAGCTCTGCAAAGATTCAAGAGTTGGTGATTTTTCTTTGCTTTTGTTTGGGATATTTACCAAAACTAATGCAAAAATAGAGCATTTGTACTGGCAATAAGCAATGTGCATGGCCCATCAAGGCTGCCCTGCCATTTTGCCAGCTGTGACAGCTCTATTGCTGTATTCCTGGTTCTTGCTAAAAAAAAGACACATGTTATTGAAGCTTTCTGTCTTGCAATCATCAGGACAATTCACAACAATGCCAAGTTGTCAAGTGACCAACAATTCATTCTGCGTGAGAAAAGAGTGCCAATCGGTTGGCAGGTGGGTTCTGATTGCCATGGCAAATGTACCAGTTATCTGTTGACACCAGCCCGTGCTTGCAAAACACACCATTAGATGTGATTCCGCAACATTTACTAAACAAACCTGAATTACACTGACAACCAATTTAAGATGATCCGTTAGGTTCGCAGCATGGCGCACTTGTGCCTGCTACAAGCTATGTATGTTAATTCACAAGGGTGGAAGGTTATCGGAGGTACGCAGGAATGTGAAGTCGTGGTTAAGATTAGATCAGCCATGATCTTAGGGAATGGCAGGGCAGGCCCAAGGAGCCAAGTGGCCTACTCCTGCTCCTAATTTGTATGTCCAAATGTTCTTTACTGAAAGAGCACATGTACACGTAATGCACCTTTCTCAACTAAACTAATTAGGTGACGGCCATTCCCTGGTACGTTCCCCATGGCAATATCTTGACCAATCACAGATAAGGGGCGGGATTCTCTGACCCCCTGCCGGGTCGGAGAATCCCCGGGGGGGGGCGGCGTGAATCCCGCCCCGCTGCTCCGACGCCAGCTGCCGAACTTTCGGGCGGGGGCGGGTTCACGCCGATCTGGTCGGGGCCATTGGCAGCGGCCCCCCCCAGCAATTCTCCGGGCCCTGATGGGCCGAGCGGCCGCCCGTTTTCGGCCAGTCCCGCCGGCGTGAAATGGACATGGTCCATCATGGTGGGACCTGGCTTGTTGCCATCTAGCGGGGTCCTCGGGAGGCCCCAGGGGGGGCCCCCATGGTGGCCTAGTCCGTGATCGGGCCCCACTGAACTGTGGGCGGGCCTGTGCCATGGGGGCACTTGTTCCCTCTGCCCCGGCCTCTGTAGGGCTCCGCCATGGCCGGCGCGGGAAGAACCCCTCTACGCATGCGCAGGAACACGCCGGCTGTTCTGCGCATGCGCAGGACCACAGCGGCCCTTCGGCGCAGGTTGGCGTGGCGCCAACCCCTCCAGCGCCGGCCTAGCCCCCGGATGGCCTGACGCCGGAGTGGTTCGCGCCGCTCTTGGAGCCGGCGTCGGGCCATCGCACCAAGTGCGGGAGAATCCCGCCCAAGAGTCATCCTCAGCTAGACAAAGAGTCATCCAGACTCAAAACATTAGCTCTCTTCTCGCTCCACAGATGCTGTCAGACCTGCTGAGATTGGCCGTAATTTTTGTTTTTATTTCAGATTCCAGCATCCGCAGTAATTTGTTTTTATAAGAGTCAACCTGCCTGGTTTGAATTTAAACAAAGCTTGGCAGTTAACTGTCAGTTATCCATTAACTGGTGCATACTCCAGGGAATGCCTCTACCAATCAGAGTCCACTTCCCAACTCACTTTTCATGAGGTATAAATTGTTGTTCCCTTTACAATTTAGCAAAAAACTTTGACCACATTTCTTATTTCAGCAATACTCGAGCTCTGTTCTACCATGTGACTATTTCTACTCTTGAGTCCTTGCTCTCTGCCCATTTCTCGAATAACAAAGGGCTGAACTGACTTTTCAAAATTGCAATTGTCACCATACCTATGACTTTCCAGGCTAACCTTCGAATGGCCAGCATAGGTTTTTTGACTGTCAGTGTAATCTTGGACACTAGCCGGATAGCATCCCTGTAATTCAGGATTTAGATATTTTTATGCTGGCATTTGAACATACCAGCCACTCCACTGTGGGAGCCAGTTTGCAGAGGCCAGGAAAGGAAAGAGAAATTGGATTAGAAAGGTTAAAATAGCTTACCAGAGACCCATCCAGCTAAATGGTAAAGATTGAATGGCACTATTTGGAACATTAAAGCAGGGAGCTTCCTTTTCTTCTGATCCCTCAACAAATATTATTCATTGCAGTTTATGAAGTGTTGCCACACAATGGCTATGGTGTTTGTCCCTGCATTCTTCAAGTAATTTGTTGTGTGAAGGTTCAGTGACACTGTAAAAGCTATAAATGCATTTATTATTTTGCTATTAGCATCACTAAGTTCATCTGCGTAGCTCTACCATCTTAAGCTCAACTACGTTCGACTAGCACAGTGGTTAGCACTGTCGTTTCACAGCGCCAGGGTCCCAGGTTCAATTCCCGGCTTGGGTCACTTTCTATGCGGCGTCTGCACGTTGTCCCTGTGTCTGCGTGGGTTTCCTCTGGGTGCTCCGGTTTCCTCCCCAAAGTCCCGAAAGACGTGCTGTTAGGTCATTTGAACATTCTGAATTCTCCCTCAGTGTACCCGAACAGGCGCTGGAGTGTGGTCGCTAAAGGGCTTTTCACAGTAACTTCATTGCAATGTAAATGTAAGCCTACTTGTGACAATAATAAAGATTATTATTGACTTCTGGTTGCGGCTATGCCTAGGTAGGTCGCACAGTCGACAGTTCCCGCTGATAACGGACTTTTGGGCCCTTTTACGGAGATCCAGCGGCACGTTGACGGCGATTCCCGGTGTGGGAAGGAAACAGTGAGGGTTCCCCAGTGCTGTATGGAGTGGACCAGGAGCGGGGCGATCAAAAAAGTGGCTTTAGAAAAGAGAGGAGAACAGGCGCGAAAAAACAAGATGGCGGCTGGCGGGGCAGTGTGGGCCCAGTGGTCACGGGAGCAGCAGGAATTTTGAGAAGCTGCTTGGCGGAGTTAAAGGCGGAGGTGTTGGCCCCTATGAAGGCGTCGATTGAGAGGGTGGTGGAAACCCAGAAGGTGCAGGGGACGGCAATAAAAGAAGTGCAGCAGAAGGCCTCTGATACCGAGGATGAGATTTTGGGTCTGGCGGTTAGAGTGGAGGCGCACGAGGCGCTGCACAGAAAATGGCAGGAAAAGCTGGAAGACCTGGAGAATAGGCCAAGGAGGCAGAACCTGCGGATTCTGAGTCTCCCTGAAGACGTGGAGGGGTCAGATGCTGGGGCGTATGTGACCACGATGCTGGGTACGCCGATTGGCGCGGGGGCTTTCCCGCGGCCCCTGGAGCTGGATGGGGCGCACAGATTCCTAGCAAGGAGGCCTAGGGTGAACCAGCCGGCGAGAGCTATGATGGTAAGGTTCCACTGCTTCACCGATAAGGAGTGTGTCCTGCGATGGGCGAAGAAGGAGCGGAGCAGCAAGTGGGAGAACACCGAGATCCGTATTTATCAGGACTGGAGTGCAGAGCTGGCCAAGAAGCGTGCGGGATTCAACCGGGCTAAGGCGGTCCTCCACAGCAAAGGGGTGAAGTTCGGACTGTTACACCGGCGAGGCTGTGGGTTACATATCAGAACCGGCACCACTATTTTGATACGCCGGACGAGGCGTGGACTTTTATCAAGAATGAGAAGCTGGACTTGAGCTAATGGACTGTAGTATGTTGTGGGGGTTGCTGGTGGGGTGGTGGGGGGTAGGGGGGGGGGAGACCGATGTTATGTTTGGGTTTTCCCCGTGTTCTCTTGTGTTTTTTTGCCCCCTTTGCCCTGGGCCCTCGAGGCTTTGGGCAAGGTCGCAGTTGGGAAGAGC
Organism: Scyliorhinus torazame; assembly: GCF_047496885.1. NCBI lineage: Eukaryota > Metazoa > Chordata > Chondrichthyes > Carcharhiniformes > Scyliorhinidae > Scyliorhinus > Scyliorhinus torazame. The sequence goes on from NC_092722.1 coordinate 42,885,037, forward strand.
TTCGTCACAGGTGGTGTGGTTGGCCCAGACAGGGAGAGCGGTTTATCCGCTCAATGGTGGGGGCAGTACCTGAAGCTAGGGGGTTTGAGAGTATTGTGCCTTGTTTTTTTCCTTCTTTCTCTGTACACACGGGGTGTAAGGGGGGGGGGGGACCTCTCTTTACCTCACTTAGGTGGAGGGGCGGGGTTGGAGACTCGTAAGGGGAGCTGACAGTGGGATTGGAGATGGAGGTGGGAGCGGCCAGGGTCAGCATGAGTCAGCTGACTTGCGGGAGTGCAATGGGAGGGGTAGGGGGGTTAAGCGGATGTTTTCTGGGGTGGGGGGGTTGAGGGGGGCGCTGGGATGTTGGTAATGGGGTTTGGTAATGGGGGGAGACTTCAATATGGTCCTGGACCCGACACTGGACCTGTCTAGGTCGAGATTGGGTAAGATGCCGGCAGCGGCCAAGGTCCTGAGGGGGTTCATGGACCAGATGGGGGAGTGGACCCGTGGAGATTTGCCAGGCCAAGGGCGAAGGAGTTTTCTTTCTTCTCCCATGTGCACAAGGCGTACTTGCGGATTGATTTTTTCGTGGTAAGTAGGGCGCTAATCCCAAGAATGGAGGGGGGTGGAGTATTCGGCCATTGAGATCTCGGACAATGTCCTGCACTGGGTGGAGTTGGGGCTGGGGGAGGAGAGAGGCCAACGCCCTCTGTGGAGACTGGACGTAAAACTATTGGCGGATGAGGATGCCTGTGGGTGGATTCGGCGGTGTATCCAAAGCTATGTGGAGACCAATAATACGGGGGAGGTTTCAGTGAGTGTGGTCTGGGAGGCGCTGAAGGCAGTTATCAGGGGGGAGCTCATTTCAGTCAGGGCCCACAGGGAGAAGAGGAACTGGATGGAGAGGGAGAAGTTGGTGGGGGAGATACTTAGGGTGGACAGGAACTACGCGGAATCCCCCGAGGAGGGGTTGCTAAGGAGCTCCGGAGTCTGCAGGCGCAGTTTGACCTGCTTACCACGGGGAAGGCTGAGGCTCAGTTGAGGAAGGTACAAGGAGCGGTGTATGAGTATGGGGAGAAGGCAAGCAGGATGCTGGCGCATCAACTGCGGAACTGAGAGGCGGCCAGGGAGATTGGGGGAATTAGGGATAGGGGGGGTAACACGTTGCAGAGCTCGGCAAGGATCAACGAGGTCTTCAAGGACTTTTATGGCAAATTGTATGTGTCAGAACCCCCGGGGGGGGGGGGGGGGGGGAGGAGGAGAGGATGAAGCAATTCCTGGACCAACTGAGGTTCCCTAAGATGGAGGAGGGGCGGGTAGAGGGATTGGGGGCCCCGATTGAGATGGAGGGATTGGTTAAGGGTTTGGAGGGTACGCAGTCGGGCAAGGACCCGGGACCGGATGTGTATCCCGTAGAATTTCACAGGAAATTCTCAGAGCTGTTGGGTCCGCAATTGTTGAGAACTTTTAACGAGGCTAAGGAAAAGGGAACCCTTCCCCCTACGATGTCGCAGGCTCTGATCTCGCTCATCCTTAAGCGAGATAAGGACCCATTGCAATGTGGCTCCTATAGGCTGATTTCGCTCCTTAATGTAGATGCCAAACTGTTGGCCAAGATCTTGGCCACTAGGATTGAGGACTGTGTCCCGGGAGTGATCAATGAGGGTCAGACAGGATTTGTGAAGGGCAGGCAGTTGAACATGAATGTGCGGAGGCTTCTGAATGTGATCATGATGACCACAGAAGGGGGGGGGTGCAGAAGTGGTGGCGGCAATGGACGCGGAGAAAGCCTTCGATCGGGTGGAGTGGGAGTACCTGTGGGAAGTGTTAGGCAGATTTGGGTTTGGAGAGGAATTTATAGGGGGGGTTAAATTGTTGTATCAGGCCCCGGTCGACGAACCGGCTGCGGTCGGAGTACTTTACGTTACATCAAGGATCGAGCCGCTGGCCATGGCGTTGAGGGAGTCCAGAAACTGGAGGGGGCTGGTTCGGGGGTGGGAGGAGCATCGGGTTTCACTGTATGCGGATGACCTACTCCTGTACATTGCGGATCCGGTGGAGGGGATGGGGGAGGTCATGCAGATCTTTAGAGATTTCGGGGACTTTTCGGGGTATAAGCTGAATGTTGGGAAAAGCGAGCTTTTTGTGATACATGCGAGGGGCCAGGAATAGAGACTGGGAGAGCTACCGCTTAAGATGGTGGAGAGGAGCTTTCGCTACTTGGGCATTTAGGTGGCTAAGAGTTGGGATGCCCTGCACAAGCTCAATTTAGCACGGCTGGTGGATCAGATAGAGGAGGACTTTAAGAGGTGGGACATGCTGCCGCTCTTCCTGGCGGGCAGGGTGCAGTCCGTCAAGATGACAGTCCTCCCCAGGTTCTTGTTCGTCTTCCAGTGCCTTCCCATCCTCATACCCAAGTCCCTTTTCAAGCAGGTAAACAGGATTATTACGGGATTTGTGTGGGCAAACAAGACCCCGTGTGTTAAGAGACTGTTCTTAGAGCGCAGTCGGGGCGGGGGTGGGCTGGCGCTGCCAAACTTCTGCAGCTATTATTGGGCAGCGAATATATCCATGATTCGGAAGTGGGTAGTAGAGGAGGGGGGGGGGGCGGCATGGAAGCGGTTGGAGGTGGCGTCTTGCAGGGATACTAGCCTGGGGGCATTGATAACGGCTCCGCTGCCACTCCCGTCGACACGGTACACCACGACCCCGGTGGTGGCGGTGACACTGAGGATCTGGGGTCAGTGGAGATGGCACAGGGGGGAGGCAAGGGCTTCAGTCTGGACCCCGATATGGAACAATCACAGGTTTGTTCCAGGTAGAATAGATGGTGGGTTCCTAAGCTGGCACAGAGTGGGTATCAAAAGGATGGGGGACTTGTTTATTGATGGGACCTTTGATAGTCTGGGGGCACTGGAGGAGAAATTTGGGTTGCCCCCAGGGAATACCTTTAGGTACATGCAGGTTTGGGCATTTGTGAAAAAGCAGGTGGGGGATTTCTCGCTGCTGCCTGCCCGGAGGATACAGGACAGGGTGATCTCGGGCGTGTGGGTGGGGGATGGCAAGGTATGGGACATATACCAGGAGCTGCAGGAGGCGGAGGAGGCCTTGGTGGAAGAGCTGAAGGGCAAGTGGGAGGAGGAACTGGGTGAGGAGCTAGGTGAGGGCCTGTGGGCTGATGCCCTGGGCAGGGTCAATTCCTCCTCATCTTGCGCCAGGCTGAGCCTGATTCAGTTTAAGGTGGTGCACCGGGCGCATATGACAGTGGTGAGAATGAGTAAGTTTTTTGGGGTGGAGGACAGGTGTGTGAGGTGTTCAGGGGGCCCAGCAAACCATGTCCATATGTTTTGGGCATGCCCAGCACTTACAGAATTTTGGAAAGGCTTCGCAAAGGCTATGTCCAAGGTCTTGGACACTCGGGTAAAACCGAGCTGGGGGATAGCGATATTTGGGGTGTCAGACGATCCGGGAGTGCAGGTGTCGAAAGAGGCCCGAGTTCTGGCCTTTGCCTCCTTGGTAGCCCGGAGGCGGCTCTTGTTGATGTGGAGGGACGCGAAACCTCCAAGTGTCGAGGCTTGGGTCAGTGACATGGCTGGATTTCTCAGGTTGGAGAGGATAAAGTTTGCCTTGCGAGGGTCCTTGCAGGGGTTCTCCGGGTGGTGGCAACCGTTCCTTGACTTTCTCGCGGAATGTTAAGTGGAGGTCAGCAGCAGCAACCCAGAGGGCGGGTGGGGGGGGGAGGATAGATTTTATTCGTAAAGGGCAGATACCCCACCTTGTTTTGCTAATTTGTTAAGTTGTTTTCTTAATTATTACTATGCTTTTTGTTGTTTTCTTTCTGTAGTGGTTTGTAAAAATTATTGAAACATTTTGAATAAAAACAAATTTAAAAAAAAGATTATTATTATAAGACTATCAATATGTACAGTATTGAGCGTAGCTTCTAGACCCAGTAACAATTGATTGAAATGCAGATAACTCATCCAAATTGGTCAGCAAAGAAAGAAAACCATCATCATTCCACAAGTACATCATTACACAAGGCAGCACGGTAGCATTGTGGATAGCACAATTGCTTCACAGCTCCAGGGTCCCAGGTTTGATTCCAGCTTGGGACACCGTCTGTGCGGAGTCTGCACGTCCTCCCCGTGTGTGCGTGGGTTTCCGCCGGGTGCTCCGGTTTCCTCCCACAGTCCAAAGATGTGCAGGTTAGGTGGATTGGCCTTGATAAATTGCCCTTAGTGTCCAAAATTGCCCTTAGTGTTGGGTGGGGTTGCTGGGTTATGGGGATGGGGTGGCGGTGTTGACATTGGGTGGGGTGTTCTTTCCAGGAGCCAGTGCAGACTCGATGGGCCGAATGGCCTCCTTCTGCACTGTAAATTCTATGAAAAAAAAATTCTATGAAGTCAGTGGTGGATCTGTGCCTCGATCCCGATGATGAATACATGGGTCAGACTCCATTATCTTGTACACCCCATTTGTTTGACAAGGGGGAAGCCAGTGTTGAGCAGCCCCTGTCTGCAAACAACATTCATGTGGAGCAGCCCGTCCATACAAGCCAAGCTCTCGGTCCACTTGTGCATGTGGTATTATCATACATGAAGACAATGCAAGGGTTAATGAAATGTATACAGACAGCCACTAGAGGGAGCTAGTCCCATAAGTATATAAGGGATGATGCTGAGCCTTGTGGGGCAGAGGATAAAGAAGGTGGTAGCAGAAGGAGTGAGGAGTCAGCTAGAGACAGACTGAAGGAAGATAGTGAGAGAGAGCAGATAGTAGTTTTAACTGGTCGTGAGTTTAGATGTAGGTGAGAGTAGTTTATGTGTTATTTAGCAACTGTACGTTTCTCTGGGATAAGTGCCGAGTCCAGTTAGTAGTGTTAAATAAAGTAGTTTTGTTTGTTAACAGAGCTCGTTGTTTTTTGATCAACACTACGCATCAAAGCCATCCGGGTAAAGTAAAGCAGAGAACAACACAGTACAGACGCCTTGCCTATATGGACTTTTCTCCAGTACAGTATTAGGGCAAAGTCTGTAACAGTACGATCGCTGCTTCCTTATTCAGCGTTCAGTAATTCAGAGTTCCTGTGGTGAGGTGAGCAGGTCGAAACAATAATTTATTTATGTAAATGATAGTCGGTTGTTACAAACAGGGGTTACGTTAGTTCAGGATGAAGCCAGCTCCCTATCATGTATTTTAAATGTGCAGGACCCCAAAGAGCATTGCCACTTTCCTGATGTTTCTTTTGCAAAATGCCTTTTAAGCAGGCGCCTTTATGTGAGTTGTGTACCTCAGAGAGAGAGGGAGTTATGTATTATTTATGAGGGTCGGAGACGGCATTCTGAGACGCAGTTACCAACATAGAACTCTCTGCTCTATCACACAAGCAAAGTGGATGTGTTGAAGAGTTAATGGAACTCTTTATTTTACCACTTATTAGCATTTTTCCTGACCGGCTCATGCCAGAAGCGGGTGAATTAATGGGATCTTGTTATATTTTCCTTATCTGCCAAGGCCGATGTATTATTTATAAGTTACAGAGACCACATTGTCATGCAACACGGCTGACTAAAACATTTGAAAGCACAAACATTGCTTGGTTTCGAAGCGATGGTGAACCACGACAGACCCTTTCCCTTGGCCTCGTGTCGACAAACTTTACTTCAGGAGAAACAATTTATTTGTGATTTCTCCCAGTGTCACAGCTAGCCTAATCCGAGACTTACCCTATCCACAGTTGGCATGGCAACACTCAAAGACAAGCATGTTACTTCGTACGTAATGAAATCCGAGGTTAAAGGTGGAGGATATTCAGCTAAGTTGTACATAATCCTCAGATGTTGTACAAAAATGCCTCTTTGCTTACTGGTGTCTATAAATCTCCTCATTTTTTTGGTTTGTTTTCAAACTGTTGGTCAAAGATGGTTCGAAAGATGATGCTCTCTTACCAGTGACATTGTAAATTAAGTGTACTGGCTCATAAACCTGTGTCCCATTTTATGACATTGTTACTAGTTAGAGCAAACAGGGCAGAGATTTATAATTAGAGAGGGACCAATAAATTACATCATCGCTTTGTAACGTTAAATAATCCTGACCCGAAAGCCGTGCGACCACGCAGGACAATCAAGAATGTAGAAAAAGCCATTTGGTCTCACAAACATGTTCCATTTTGATTGACCTCAGTCTTCATCAATCTCCTTTACATGGAATCTCAATGATTTGCATTTATATCGTAATTTTAAAGGAGAAAAATATACCAAGGCACTTCACAGAGTTGTAATCAGAAGAAAATTGATGCCAGGCTAAAGGAGGAGGCCTTGGTAGGAATTCTCCGGCTGTTGGGATCCTCTTTCCCCACTGGCATTTTCCGTGGGGTGGCTTCAATGGGAAATCCCATTTGACAAGTGGTGGGAATAGCGAATCCCGGCGCCAGCGAACGGCGCGGCGGGAAACACACGGCTGGGGAACTGGAGAATCCCGGCACCTTGTCTCACCAGAAGAGTGTCCCTTGCACCATTTATTTGATCTGCTTCAATGATCTACACTGGTAACCTATTGTACAATCAACCATTGGGTGAAAGGTTTCCACCTGGATTTCTCTTTGTTAGGGGCGGCACAGGGGCGCAGTGGTTAGCACTGCTGTCTCACGTCGCCGAGGACCCGGGTTCGATCCAGGCCCCGGGTCACCATCCCTGTGGAGTTTGCACATTCTCCCTGTGTCTGCGTGGGTTTCGCCCCCACAACCCAAAGATCTGCAGGGTAGGTGGATTGGCCACGCTAAATTGCCCCTTAATTGGAAAAAAAATGAATTGGGTATTCTAAATTTATTTTAAAAAATGGATTTTTCTTTGTTCTTCTCGTTTTTACCTCGGTTTTGGACCCCTCCATCAATTTGCTGAAATGGAGGGAGATGTCCTTCCCACCTGGCAGCAGATTGTAGGCGGCCTCAGGCTGGGCGAGTGCTGAGGGGTGTTGACCTGTAGACCCCCCCCCTCAGTTCTCTACTCCATTTGCCTCCCTCGGTTTGTGGAGTCGTTCCGACTCCTGTGAAAATCAGGCTCTATGACTTTAATTCTCACATGATGGGCAGGATTTTCCGGTCGTTTCTGCTGGCGGGATCTTCTGCTCCTGCCAATGGCGACACACAATGTGTGTTCCCCGGCAGCAGAGGGTGTGAACAGCGGGAAACCCCGTTGACAGGGATGGGACTGGGAGATCCCGCCGCCGGACAGCAGCAGGTCGCCTCCGCCCCCGCAAAGCACGCCGCGCGCAAGGGTGGAATCCCGGCCGATACTTGAATTCCATCGGTTGACTAGGAATCATATTGGTCTGTGGAAAATTGTGACCTAAATGTCTGTTTAAAAAAAATGTTTCAACTGGGAGTCTTGTCAATTATTGTGCTATATTAAAAAAACATTTAAAAAATGGTATTTTAACACTTGAAGTCTGACCCCATTGCTCCCCTCCTGCAGATAGCACACCATGTTACAAATTATATTAATCTCCAATGCTGTATATTAAATAAGTCTATTAGCCAGTATGCCTTTTAGTTTGGTACTTTTTGCAGTTCAAAACACAGCAAGCATCACATTTAATATCACACATCATTGCCAAGGGGTCAAATGTTAAAGCTAAGTCAAGCTTTCCCATTCATGTGATATCTCTAGAGCAAGCTAATAGAATCATAGCAACCCTACAGTGCAGAAGGAGGCCATTCGGCCCATCTAGTCTGCACCGACCCTCTGAAAGAGCACCATACCTCAGCTCACTCCCCTGCCCTGTCCCTGTTACTCCAACTAACCTGGAGTCAGTGGGGGTAAGTGGTTGCAGCATTGGCCGTCCATTGTAAAACCTGTCCGATTTCCATCAAAGTCTCAATTCCGGTACAGATGGGCCACGTGCACTTTGGCAAACAACAGGTAACCATCCCTGGTCACCTTCAACACACACATTCGCAGTACGGTCATTCGGTAAACCTCTGTGCACAGCCCCTGTTTATTTGTTGCAAAAATTGTTCATGGGATGCATTTTGTTCTTGAGGAGGTCTTGTGGGCGCAGTGGGCAGCTAGCTGTCTCGTAGCCAGAAGCTCCGGGTACGATTCCCACTCCAGGACTTGATGGCCAAGCAAGGTGGGTTCATAATACGGGCAAACAGGTTGAGTGTCGACCGGCAAATCCTTCCAAACATGCCAATGGCTGACGGTAAGAGTGAGAGAGACTCCTGCTCAGCCACGCTTGACATGGACTGACGTCCCTCAAGCTGTAAGCACCTGGCAACTGACTAGCGACCTGTTCCGGGAACCACTAGCTATGGAAACAGACAAAATGTCTGCCTTAGTGCACCACTAAGTGTTGGAAGAGAATTGGAATAGGGATTTTGTTCTTATAGTTGGATCAGCAATTAATGCTTCTATTAAACGGGTAGCATGCTGATCGAATGTGACCAATGTCATGTTGGCACTGATTGACATTGGGAAGTGATTGGCATACCACTGATATGTGGCAGTGATTAATGCACTGTTGATCTGTAACATTATTGCGTTGGTGGGAAGTGATTAAAATGCTAGAATATGCTGGTGGAATAAGATTGACATGTTGGTATATTCCAGAGAGGTGTATGAATGTCAGATACATTCTTGATTTGATTGATTCTCTTTGTGGTTACAATAATGTAACATTGGAACAGAATTCATCCTTTTAACTCGTCATTCCCTTAAATATGCACCATTGTATTTCACTGATATTTATGTGAAGCACCAAGCTACCCACAAAGCCAGAAATGTAACTGAATATATTTTGAGTTTGTTTGACAGTAACTGTGTGGGGTCTGACGTTGAAAACTTGCCTGGTGATGTGTACAACAAACAGTGCTGGAACCTGTGATTATAAAACTGATATGGTTCAGCTCACACAGACGGCAGAGGTAGTGACAGCCTAAATTAACTTGTCCATGGAGGCTGATCTTCATTTATGGGAACCAGAATTAGTGTCTCTTGCAGTCACGGGTAAAGATGTTTCATTCCGAGCATTTTCTACAGTGAAAAACAATACCTGGAGTGCTCTGCTGTATATCCAACATGCTGGTTCTCAAAACCCTACAATGCCTTTTGAAGATTAATAGCAGCATCAAAGATGTTTTTAATGCTTTGGATCTTACAAACAGCAAAACACAGATTGTGGTATTTTGAAAGGATAGGTTTTCAGACCATGAAGCTACATACAAACAAGAGCTTTATTGGAAAGATGTTTTCTCACAGGCTGTTAGGATACACTGCCCATTTACCCGTGCAAACAGCCGATGACATCAGTAATACATCATGTCATCAGACTATTAAAGTGAGCTTGTTCCAACTAGCAACAAACATAAATAGACAACCCTTTCCTCCCACTTTACATTTGAGGTTCCTCCAATGAAACACAATAAAACATTAACAATCAAAATGTACAATATGAACAAGTAATAAACACAACAGTCAATGAGTTAGACATTTCAGAGGATGCTAATTTCTGTCTGAAAAAAAGACACGAAAGGGCCACATATTCATAGTGCTGCAGGGGGCTAGCAGTGAACCATCGCAAAACTAGCAGCTTTTGCTGCAGATACGGGCCCCCGCACTTTCGGGTCGGAGGCCACGCATGTGCACGGCGGCGGCCTCCAGCAGCCACACCGTGCTCCATGGCGGACTCAGACAGCGGAGCTGGACCCTAAATGTAGCCACCTAAGTTGGCCAACTCCCGATATAAAATGGAGAACAGCAAAGGCTGAAGGGAAATTCAGCCAACACAGGCAGAAACCAGCAGGTGCAGGTTTGCTGTGTATTTAACTCTGCAAAAGCCCAGACAGCATCGATACCAGCGACCATCAGCATAATAATGTAGCAGCCATCTACATACTAATAAGCAATCCCCGGGAACAATCGCAACTTTAGGACTAACTGGTGTTTGGCTCTTTGATCGATATCCGGTTGAACCTTGTGGAGGTATCATTTGATACCTGGCGACTCTGAGCAGTATAATATCGCTATCAAAAGAAAGAAGGGCAACCTTACTGACGGCCTTATTTACAGTGGGACAAAAAGGCAACAGTTATTGGCGACTCTGGTGGTACTCGACCCAGAAGTGACGAGAACCCACAAAACGTTTGAATCAGAAATCCAAATTGGCAAAGTAAAAGAAACCACAAGCGTAAGACCAGTATCGATCAAACCTACAGAATTCGGAAGTATGTAATTTGCATGCACACTAACAAGGGATATAAGGTAACTTCGATAGATTTTGTTGCGTGAAACTTTAGGGAGTTGCGTAAACCGGAAAATAGCTTGAGCTGTACCTGTGTTTGCACCACCGCTTTATTCCCCCTTGTCCCAAATTCCTGGTAGAAACAGAGATAATCGTAGAGATGGCAATGAAGGCAATGGAACGCCTTATGCATCCACAAGAGCCTGAGGTCACAGCGACCAACAGAGCAGAACAGTGTCCCATATGGGAAGAGGAGATTAGGAAATACCTAAAGGGGAAAGGATGGCCCCTATGGTCGGAATTTTGTGCGAATGAGGAAACAGGTCCTGGTAGCACAGGACAAACTTGGTGGGACAGCCTGACCGAGATCCACAAGATGAATTTGAGTAGAGTTCGTAAGCCGATGGCAATCGTGTCCTGCTTGGCACAATTGCGACGCACAGAGGAGGTCGTGAGGACGCTCCGGAGACAGCTTGAGGAGAAAGAGAGGAGTAGAGAGGGAAATGTTAGCGAGTGTGAGAGAGTAAACGAGCAACTCCGAGAGCAGCTAGCGGCGAAGGACAAGGAGTTGGCTGATGTTAAACAGGCACACCAATCTTGTCTCGCCCACCTAAGTAGCTTTCAGATTCAATACAATAAGGCCTACCAGGACACGCAACGTGCAGTTTTGGTAAGAGAGGAGATGGAAAACCAAGCAGAACAGTTAAGAAAACAATGTGAGGACTTAAAGGCAGCCCTACGAGCACTCCATAGTTCCACCGCGGAACAGAGGCAGAGTTCGGTGGATCATGCCAAGTGCAGGCAGCAAATTGCAAGATTGCAATCACTGCTCTCAGTTCAGAACGGGTTCAGAGATACATTTGGCCCACAGTTAGATCTGGAGGATGCCCCCGATTGGCAGGAACTTAATGAAACGGCCCATCGATATGTGAATGAGAGTGAAAGTCAGAATAGAGCCCCCCCGGCCCCGAAAAGGAAAGCACCCGCATCACCGACTGCACAGGCAGCATCCAACCCAATGAATCCCATCACCACGCAGCGTAGAGTAACAATAGAAGACCAACCTGATTTTGTGTACACCACCCCACTAACCATCACCCAGTTAAGAGATGTCCACGATAAAATTGAAACTTTTCACCCCACGTCAGACCCACACCACTTTTTCGAACGGGTTAGGCAACAGACCGTCATGTACGGTCTGGACGAGCAGGAAGAAGTAAAGCTCATTGTCATGAGCCTTGACCCGTCGGTTAGTTCAGTCCTTCCTGACCCACAAAATGTAGGAGGAGGTAGCCTCCAAGATATGAAAACAGCCATTTTAGATGCCATTGGCTACAATAGAGGAGATCCAGTAGAACGAATCAACCGGTGTAGACAGAAAAAGGGAGAGCATCCAACAGCATTTGCTGAACGCCTCTTGTGATGAACGGTTACTGCCTTATCATCATGTAAGGTGATGTCCCCTTTAAGACCGGGCTTGGAACCCTGGGGATTCCGCCTCTGGCTTCGCCCATCTGGGAGCCATACATAAAGGCCTGCCTCATGGTCTGTATAGCAGTCAGCTCTCGTCCATAGCTGTAGCATAGTTATTAGTCTAATAAAGCCTTCTGTACTGTTTAATCTCTAAGCATCATTATTGAGGGTACCTCAATTTATTAGACTAAACTAGATTCAGGATGGACGCAGGCCTAAAACCAGAGAAGCTCAATCTGGAAGCACGAACGCCGGAGGCAAAGGAAATGTTTAAATACTGGCTGCGGTGCTTCAAGGCCTACCTGGACTCCACAGAGATTCCCATCCTAGGGCCACGCAAGCTGCGTCTACTCCACGCCCGGGTGAGTCACAGAATCCCCGCCACGCTCGAAAAGGCGACGACTTATGAGGAAGCGATTGAGTTGCTCCGCAAGCGGTTTGTCAAACCCGTCAATGAGGTGCACGCCCGTCATCTGCTCTCTACCTGCCGGCAGCGCTCGGGGGAATCGCTCGACGAGTTAGTTGAAAAACTCACCGCGCTTGCCAGGGACTGTGACCATCAGGATGTGACAGGGGAAGTCCATATGAACCTGCATATCAGAGATGCTTTCGTGTCCGGCATCCGCTCGACCTACATCCGGCAGCGGCTGCTCGAAAACGGGGCAAAAGACCTCCAGGAGGCGCTAACGCTCGCCTCCTCGCTGGAGGTGGCCCGACATAACTTGGGTACATACCCCGTGGACTCTGCCAGCCCCCCCCGGACTTCCTCACACTCAACCGTATTACAGGCCTGCGCCACGCGGCGACCCGCTCACCATGGGGGCACACCGTGCTACTTCTGCGGGCAGGGCCAGCACCCACGCCCACGCTGCCCAGCCCGCTCCGCGATCTGCAGCGACTGCAGGAAGAAAGTGCATTTTGCGAGGGTCTGCCTGGCCAGACCCAGGGGCCAGAAAAACAAAGAACAGCCGGCCCGAAAATCAGGCTCTCAGGCCTGCAGGCCTCGCAATGCTGCTGCGCACCGACCCGATACGCCCTCTTCTGACGCGTCATCAGCCTCGTGCGAATCATGGGAGCGGCCATCTTGTCGGCGGCCATCTTCTCGACCCGACACGCGCAGCCAGCGGCGGCGGCCATTTTACGAGTCCGATTCGGCTGACGCCTCTGACTACCCGCGACTGGGTGCGATCACCCTCGATCAAACTCGGCCAAAACACCTGCAGAACTCCATGATGCAGGTCCAGGTCAACGGGCACGACACTGCATACCTCTTCGACTCCGGGAGCACGGAGAGCTTTATCCACCCTGAAACGGTAAGGCGCTGCTCCCTACGCACCCATCCCGCATCCCAAACCATAGCCCTCGCATCTGGGTCCCACTCGGTACAAATCACGGGGTACTGTATTGCGGATCTCTCGATCCAGGGTGCCAAATACATCCGTTTCAAATTTTATATCCTCCCTCACCTCTGTGCCCCCCTGCTGCTCGGACTGGATTTCCAGTGCAGCCACCGAAGCCTGACACTGAGGATCGGCGGACCCTTGCCACCCCCTCATGGTGTGCTGCCTTGCGACACTGAAAGTCGCACCCGCCTCGCTATTCGCTAACCTCACTCCTGACTGTAAGCCCGTCGCCACCAGGAGCCGGCGCTACAGTGCCCAAGATATGGCTTTTATCAAGTCAGAGGTCCAGCGTTTACTGGGAGAGGGGGTCATCGAGGCTAGCAACAGCCCTTGGAGAGCGCAAGTGGTGGTAGTCCGGTCCGGGGAGAAGAAACGGATGGTCGTGGATTATAGCCAGACCATAAACCGATTCACGCAGCTTGATGCGTACCCCCTTCCTCGCATCGCGGAAATGGTAAATCGGATCGCCCAATACCGAGTCTTTTCCACGGTCGGCCTCAAATCTGCCTACCACCAGCTCCCCATCCGACCAAAAGACCGCCCCTATACTGCCTTCGAAGCAGCCGGCCGGCTCTTCCACTTCCTCAGGGTCCCCTTTGGTGTCACAAATGGGGTCTCCGTCTTTCAAAGGGCGATGGACCAAATGGTGGACCAGTACGGTTTGCGGGCTACATACCCGTACTTGGACAATGTCACCATCTGCGGCCATGATCAGCAGGACCATGACGCTAACCTCAAAAAGTTCCTCCAGACCGCCCGAGCCCTTAACCTGACCTATAACGAGGGCAAATGCGTTTTCCACACCACCCGGCTGGCCATCCTCGGCTATGTCGTGGAAGACGGGGTCCTAGGTCCTGACCCCGACCGCATGCGCCCCCTTAAGGAACTCCCTCTCCCCCGCAGCCTCAAGGCCCTCAAACGGTGCTTGGGGCTTTTCTCCTATTACGCCCAGTGGGTCCCCAAGTATGCGGACAAAGCCCGCCCACTCCTAAAGACCACCACTTTTCCCCTCTCGGCTGAGGCTCAATTGGCCTTCAACCGCATCAAGGCTGACATCATCAAGGCCGCTATGCACGTGGTGGACGAAACCATCCCTTTCCAGGTAGAGAGCGATGCATCAGACATCGCCCTGGCTGCTACCCTCAATCAGGCAGGCAGACCAGTAGCGTTCTTCTCCCGAACCCTCACCACCTCCGAGGTTCGACACACTGCAGTCGAAAAGGAGGCACAAGCCATTGTGGAGGCTGTGCGGTGCTGGAGACATTACCTCGCCGGTAGGAGGTTTACCCTCGTCACCGACCAACGGTCGGTCGCCTATATGTTCGATAACACGCAACGGGGCAAAATAAAAAACGATAAAATTTTGAGGTGGAGGATCGAACTCTCCACCTACTCGTACGATATCAAGTATCGTCCAGGGGAGCTCAACGAGCCCCCAGATGCCCTGTCCCGCGGCACATGCGCCAACGCGCAGGAGGACCGCCTACAAGCCATCCACAATGACCTTTGCCACCCGGGGGTTACCCGGCTCGTCCATTTCATCAAGTCCCGCAACCTACCTTACTCAACCAAGGAAGTCAAGGCCATGGTCAGGACCTGCCAAGTCTGTGCGGAGTGCAAACCGCACTTCTATCGGCCAGCCAAGTTTCGGCTCGTGAAGGCCTCGGACCCATTTGAGCGACTGAGCGTGGACTTCAAGGGGCCCCTCCCATCCACCAACCGTTATGCCTATTTCCTCACCGTGATCGATGAGTTCTCCCGTTTCCCATTCGCCATTCCCTGCCCCGACATGACCTCAGCCACGGTGATTAAGGCACGGCACAGCATCTTCACCCTGTTCGGTTTCCCTGCTTATATCCACAGCGACCGGGGTACATCGTTCATGAGCGATGAACTGCGTCAGTATCTGCTCAGCAAAGGCATCGCCTCGAGCAGAACGACCAGTTATAACCCACGGGGAAACGGGCAGGTGGAGAGGGAGAACGCGACCGTGTGGAAGGCTGTCCTTCTGGCCCTGCGGTCGAGAAATCTCCCAACCACCCGCTGGCAGGAGGTCCTACCCGATGCCCTACACTCCATTAGGTCACTCCTCTGCACGGCCACGAATGAGACCCCTCACGACCGATTGTTTCTCTTCCCCAGGAAGTCTACCTCCGGGGTCTCGCTTCCACCTTGGCTGATGGCTCCGGGACCTGTTCTTCTCCGGAGGCACGCGAGGAGCCAATAAACGGACCCCCTAGTTGAAAAGGTCCGACTGCTCTACGCCAACCCCAGTTACGCCTACGTGGAGTACTCCGACGGCAGGCAAGATACGGTTTCCCTCCGGGATCTGGCACCCGCTGGATCCTCCACCACAGATGCCCCTTCCCGTGCCGCGCCCCTGCAGGACCCGTCACCCCCTACAACACCCCCCCTTCCGGCCCTACCACCCATTGGTGAGCTCCTACCGCGCCCCCCCCTTTACACACCCCGCCGGCGCCGGCTCCGCTATCCCCGGCCCTGCCTAGTTCCCCTGCCCCGACCCGGACCAAAGCTCCGACCGCTGTGCTCCCGGATGTGCCCTCAACCGGGACGTCCGTGCCCGCCGCACCACTGCCCGAATTGAGGAGGTCGAGGAGGACGATCAGGCCACCGAGACGGATGGACCTATGATGGCACTTCACCCCCGCCGGACTCCTTTTTAAACAGGGGGTGAATGTGATGAACGGTTACTGCCTTATCATCATGTAAGGTGATGTCCCCTTTAAGACCGGGCTTGGAACCCTGGGGACTCCGCCTCTGGCTCCGCCCATCTGGGAGCCATACATAAAGGGCTGCCTCATGGTCTGTGTAACAGTCAGCTCTCGTCTCTAGCTGTAGTATAGTTATTAATCTAATAAAGCCTCATTTACAGTTTAATCTCTAAGCATCATTATTGAGGGTACCTCACCTCTGGATCCACTTCACCGCATAACCAAACACACGCCCCTTTATCTGTAGACAATATTCTAGTCTCCCACGCCACGGAGGCAGGGCAAAAGGCATGTGCGAATTACGACCCCTCAGACCCAGCACACAGTGAACTGTGGGTACTGAAGCGATTATCTCGAGCTTGGGAACAGTCCCTACAGAAAAAGACAGAGCAGGAAAGAGTAGACGCCAACATGAATCCAGTAAGGGCACACCAAGGGTAAATGAAGGTAGAAATAACACGCAGCACCCTAAAGTGCAGGAATGCTATAATTGTGGACATGAGGGACATTACGCCCGAGAATGCAATGCCCCCCCCGAACCAGCAATGACACCAACAGCCCAACCCCCCACCCAGCGAACCATACCCAAGGGAGCAATACACCAGAGAGCCTGCTCCACCTTACGTGCCCCAGGGGTCATGTTACAACTGTGGGCAGTCAGGACACTTCGCCCGAGATTGCAGGAGACCCCCACCAGCTAGACTAGCCCCCAGATATGAAAGAGAACACCACCCACAGCAGCTACAAGGTCCCAGCTGCCCCATGCAAACTGTGAGCGCTTACCCGCCACTTCTCATGGCAGGGACACCTCAGCAATGCCACTTTATTTTTGTTTCTCCCCTCCTTCCTCTCTTCTTCGGTCTCACTACACTGACTCCATATGCTCGTTACACCCCAGGCCAAATGTGATTTACGGTGTCCTCTTCTCTGATGGAGCCTGCCCGCTTTCTTCTTTATTTTTAATGTTGAATGTTCTCTCCCTTGTATGACTTTGTTTGTCGATCCCACAAAAATGTCTTGATACGGTTATGACTACTCTGATGCCACATGGCAGATAAAGGCACAAGTTTGCTGAAAGTCCATAAATATTCAAATTCTTACCGTTCGTGGAAGGTCACTCAGGCAGTGGAGTAATGGCACTTATCCCCGCCCTGCCTGAGGACCCCCTATGTATTTGGTCAGCCAAGTTCGGGTAGTGGAGTAATGGCACTGGTCACCGCCCTACCTGGGGATGCCACCCATTCTTGCCCTGCACGCGGCTCATATGCACCCCATTCGGAAAATTCTTTTTGAAACTCTTTTGCTGTTCCTTTAAAACTGTGGTTTAAAGAATGCACTTTGCCACAACTTTTGTTTCCTTTCCGGCGACCCTTCGGTTGCTACCCCCACCTGCTACTTACATGTTAAAACACTTGGTTGAAACAAATTTGCACTGGACGGAGAAATTGTCCGCCCACTCAGTCCATCAAACATAGGCTACGAGAGTGCTCGCACTGTGACAGAATTATTTTTTCGGATGTCTTGTCTCCCAAATGGTTGTTAAAAAGAAAAATGAGCGAGTCACATATGGTGACGATTCTCAATGGGAAATTGACGTTAAGGAGAAACAGACAAGACAAACGAGATATTAAACAACAAGATAATAACAGATATTATGCTTGTACCCCCCCCCCCCAGAAAGATACAAATATATCAGAAGACACAGACAAGATGAAGACGAACCTGATGATCGGACACTACACCACACATAGACACCGCCACTGATACCCCCACATGGTATGATATCATAAAATGGTACTCCCTTTCGTACACAGTAGAGGCCCTACTGGTTATAGCTATACTTTGCAGTGTCATCTAGACGATCAGACTTCGGAAATGACAAAGGAGAGCCTCCTGCCCTCCAGTATACCCTTTCCTCGGACTCCAGCAAACCCCACACTCTTTTTGAACTTTTTCCTCCCTAATAAATTCCGCGGTTTGTTTTTAATAAAGTTACTTTCTCTGTAAATTGACATTAGTGTTAAGTAGGAATGTGATGCTGCTATTGTTTATTTTGTACTGTAATATAAGTTCTTTGGTTATTAGATAGCAGCATGAGTGTAGTTTAGTTAAGGACTGTTAGAGGTTCCCCTTCTTGTGTAAAGAGACTGAAGTGTATGTTTGAATGTTATAGTGCCCCCTTAGAATATTTAGAAATATGTGTTGTATTAGGAAAAATTAGGTAAATGTTTTGACCCATAGGACAGAGTAGGATAGAACTTGTCCTTGATTGAGCGTACCCGGCATATCAGAGAACAGGAGCAGATTCAGTAGTGTGATCCTTGGCGCTTCGCGTTGAGGATCAAGCGGATGGACTGTAGCCATCTGGGATGGCCATTTACAATAAGGAACATGGACGGTTGCAAAGCATAACGGGAAAAATGGACAATGCAAGATTCAGGCAGGCTCAGAGCCTGAATGTATATTTGTGAGCGAAGAATCCAGACAGCATCGAAATGCCCAACCGATTAGCATTTTGATGGCCCATCTCCGTCAGACAAAAGACTTATACTTGAGCAACCGATACAATCCCAGACATTTTGACGCCACTCCCTGTACTCAGGAAGCGTAAACAACAGGGTCAATGACCGCTTAGGACACACCCGGCCATCAAGGCACCCGCCCCTTTATTGGCTCAAATCAAATCCAGTGATCAAGAATTACCCAATTAATGGGGTCCAAACCGAAGGACCACCCAAAAGAGCGCGAAAACCCCCAAGGATAAAGAGAGAGACCACCATGTGTTCGATCTCTCTTGGACCTGGCGCTCCGGCAACGTCTACTTCCAATTGCAGCACCACCAGAAGCAAGTTCAAGTTCAACGCTCGCTACTAGACGGATGAGCCCAGCTGAGCAGCAGTTACTTCTACAGGCCCAATAGACCCAGATCCGAACAACGGCCACTGTTCCTCTGACCTAAGCCAGGTGACAGGTTGTCATAGTTGATAGGTGTAGTTTAACTGGTAGTGTCTATGTTGCATGATTGTGTGTGTAAATAAAGTACCCTTGATCTTGAACTAACTAACTGGTCTTTGGCTCTTTGATCAATATCCGGTTGAACCTTGTGGTGGTATCATTTGATACCTGGCGACTCTGAGCAATATAATATCGATATCAAAAGAAAGAAGGGCAACCTTTCAAATGGCCTTATTTACAGTGGGACAAAAAGGCAACACAGGTAGCCAAGAATCAGGGGAAAGTAGCCAAGGCATGAAAGGGACGTATAGACCGGGGAGGGACAGCTAAACCTAAGAGAAAAGAAATGCGAACCACAGGGTGGGGGGGTTGGGGGGGGGAGGGGGGGGGGGGGGAGGAGGGGGGGGGAGGGGGGGAGAAGGGGGCAGAAGGAGGGCGGGGGGAGGAGGGGAAGAGTGAGGAGACAGGGAACAATAGAAGGGAACCAGAGAGGTGGGTGGGGGGAGACAGGGGAATGATAGCTGGAAGGAGGGCACGGGAAATTATAACAAACTTGGCATCTACAGGAACAGAGAGCAAGGAAAACCCAGGCGAAAGACGGGATGAACGGCTGAAACGGAGGTGAACGCGAGACGGCAGCGGCAGCGAAATCCGTCCGGAGAAGTAAGTGACAACACCAACACCATTTTTTTTCATCACTGGAATTATCAGTGTGGCCTAATCACTTACATTAATGGGTTCAATGACTCCCCTCGTGACCTGCCTTGACCTAGTCCTGATAACGTATGGCACTGACCGACCCTTCATGCATCTTGCTTGCTTTCCTCCCTAATCTTTAGCTTGACTGCGATCTCTTTCCTGCTTCCCAGCTCTCCATTAAAGACAATGGCATGTTTCGGGAGATCTGCTTCGGACTCCGACATGAGATTGACTTCTGTCCAGTTTAGCTGGATTCTCTCCAGCCAGGTTCTCCCATTAGGGCTGGATAGTTACCTTTAATGACATGCATTGGCAAGTCTGCGGTCTGTCCATTTAGCTGCACATTTACCTCAATACCTCCCCAGTATATGTCTTTAGTATTACCTTTGAGGGTTTTAAAGCAATATGTCGTAGTTTCTCTTGGTAAACAGTTTCTGGTACCAGCGAAACTGCTGCTCGCATCTCCATTTTCATTGGTTGCCTGTCCATTAAAGGAGTGACCAGTGACTGCAATAGCCAATATGTTCAACAACAGTTCATCATCTGACTGTGATTCTTTTTTTGCACCCTTTTTGTAGCATGTGGATCCTTTCCCCTTGACTCAGTTTTCCATTTGAATCACTTAGTTCTTGCTTCTTCTAGTTCTTGTTCGGAACTTGTTGTTTCTTTCCCTGACGCGCAAGTTTGATGTGCCCGTTTTCACTATAATTCCTGCATTTTGCATCTTTGCACCAGCAGTTTCTGCTGCATGCGCAGCCTTTGACATTGGTGGCACTTTCGAACCTTTGTCCTTAGTTGCTAATTCCATAGAGATCATGACTTCTAAAGTCTTCTTCAGGGTCAAGGTGTTTCCTGTTAACAGCCTTTTATGAATAGCTTCGCTTCTTAACCCACACATTAGTCTGTCTCAAAAGGTGTCGTTCAAGGCATTTCCAAATTCACAGTATTCAGCTAATCTCTTCAAAGTAGCTACGAACTGCATGATTGATTCACCTTCTTGTTGGTTAGGTTTCTGGAACTTCAGGGCGGCACGGTGGTGCAGTGGTTAGCACTGCCGTCTCAACGCGCCTTGGACCCGGGTTCGATCCTGGCTCCGGGTGGAGTTTGCACATTCTCCCCGTGCCTGCGTGGGTCTTACTCCCGCAACCCAAAAGATGTGCAGGGTATGTGGATTGGCCACGTTAAAATTGCCCCTTATTTGGAAAAAAAAAAAATTGGGCACTCTAAATTTAAAACAAAATGTTTATGGAACCGAAACGTCTCGGCGATGGCCAAAGGTTAAGGTGAGAAGTTGCCCTGCAATATCTCCACAATCTCATCATTGGTTTTTGAGCCTGTTTTTTCTGCCTGCATCAGATTTCACAGGAGGTACAATCTCCCCATTGTGCTCAGGAAAGTTGGGACTACAATATCTGCTGCAATTTTATTCACTTGGACAAAACAATTGAATCTTTCAGTATATGAGCTCCACTCCTCAGTGCTCTCATCCTAGGGTCCCACGGTGCCAAAAATACCTGCCATTTTTACTATGGAAAGTGCTTGCAAAAGCACAATGTGCCACAAACGTTTTAGCACTTCCTTGCTTCTTTTTTCAAACAAGATACCCCTGAACTCAGCATGTTTCCTTCCAGGTTTTGGAATACCCCCAGCTCCAAGTAATTGTTGCAGGGTGCTTGCTACTCACAGTGCTCCCTGTACTGTTCCAGATCTTTCTGGGCAGAGCATGTGGCGAGCTTCTTTTCAATGTTGTTTCCTCCGAAATCTACATTTAAATTTTGGTTCCTTCGATGGCTGCTACCGATATTTGGCACTCCTCCATCTCCGACTTTGGTGTAGCGAAGCTCTGAGCTTTTTAATCTTTTTCCATGGCTGTGCATGATCGAGAATTTTTCTATACATTGTCATGTGACAATACCTTTAAGAAATGGGTGTTTATGAATGGGTGTGTATATAAATATCTGGAGTGAGAGTACCTTTAAGAAATGGGTGCTTATAAATGGGTGTGTATATAAATATCTGGAGTGAGAGTACCTTTAAGAAATGGGTGTTTATTACTGCAGTGATGTCAGAGAGTGGGTGGAGCTGGGCTGTCTGTCATCTTTTTACTTTAGTTTTAGGCTGTTTGCTGCAGGGTGTGTTTTAGTTTCGTTTTCAGAGCTGGATAGCTGCAGTCACAGCCAGAAGGTGTATTAGAGTCTCTCTCTGTAATCTAAAGACTGTAAATCGATCCTGGTGATTTAAAACCAATAAGAGTAGTGACTTTAACCTGATGTGCTTCTGGTAAAAGGTGTTTTGAGGCTTATGGATGTTAAAAGGAAAGCTTAAAGGATTACTTAGTGTTGTATCCTTTGGGGGTTGTATTTGAATTAATGGTTGCTAAGATGTTCACTGTATGTTTTAAAAAGGTTAACTTGAGTTCATAGAATAAACATTGTTTTGCTTTAAAAAATACTTTTCCATTTCTGCTCTACCACACCTGTAGAGTGGGCCGTGTGCTCCCCACACCACAATCTATTAAAAGTTGTGGGTCAGGTGAACTCCATGATACACTTTGGGGTTCTCTAAACCCTGGCCCATAACAAATTGGGGGCTCGAGGGGGATAAAAGTCTATCTATTGCATTGGCTTAGTGAACTTAAAGACAGTGAGGGGTGAGCATATTGTGGTTGCTTATCAGGTGTGGTATTTTAGTTTAAGTAGGGAGTGTGTTGTGGACAATGGCTCTTTCAGAGGCTCAGAACGTTTTGGGGGTGGAGACGGTCACACGCAGTACCTTAAGGATAGAGACTAAAAGCAGACAGTTAGATTTGGCAAAAACATTGCAGTTAACATTACCTGACAAAATGCGAAAAGGTGAGGTAATTATGGCGGTGCCTAAGCATTTAAGGTTGCCTGAGATACAGTATGACTCATTGAAAATGGCAAAAATTCAGTTACAAATTAAACAAATGGAACATGAGAAAGAATTAAAGCAGCTTGAATACGAAAGAGAGGAAAAAGAAAAGGAGAGAGAAGGAAGGAGAAAAGAAAGAATCTCCCTCGCAGAACAAAAAGAAAGAGAAAGGGAGATAAAGATCAGGGAAAAAGATAAAGAGAGAGAGTTTGAACTTCAGAAAATGGCCATGAAACATGACAGCCAGTTAAAATTGGCAGACGTAAAGGGAAACGTACAGATGGATGATAGTGAAGAAGGTAGTGAGAAAGAGCGTCAAAATTGAAGGATTGGTGGGGATCTATTTAAATATGTCCAAGCATTGCCAAGGTTTGATGAGAAGGAGGTAGAAACCTATTTCATTTCATTTGAGAAAGTAGCTAAACAAATGAAATGGCCACAGGACATGTGGGTATTACTGATTCAAACAAACCTGATAGGTAGGGCTAGTGAAGTGTTTGTATCACTACCGGAGGCAGTATCTGGGTCGTATGAGGAGGTGAAGAAATCCATCTTAGGTGCATATGATCTAGTGTCTGAAGCTTACAGACAAAGGTTTAGAAATTTAAGGAACAAATCTGGTCAAACATACATGGAGTTTGAAAGGATCAAACAGAGTAATTTTGATAGGTGGATAAGGGCTTTGAAAATAGAAAAAACGTATGAAGATCTCAGAGAAATTATACTTTTGGAGGAGTTTAAAAGTTCAATTCCTGATGTAGTGAGAACTCATGTGGAAGAGCAGAGGTTAAAACTGCGAGATTAGCAGCAGAAATGGCAGATGATTATGAATTAGTTCATAAATCAAAGTTTGGTTTCCAACATCAGTTTCAGCCTGTGAGGGATAGAAACTGGGGACATGAGAAATACTCAAGTGGTAAAGGTAAAGGTGATCTGATGGGAGATAATAAGGAGAGTATACCTAAGGTTAAAAAAGAAATCCAGGAGGGTGGAAAAGAAATGAAAAATGTCAAATGTTTTCACTGTAATAAACTATACCATGTCAAGTCACAGTGTTGGTAGTTGAAGAAAAGCACTGGGAAGGCTGATGTGGTAAAATAGGATAAGACAGTAGGGTTTGTTAAAGTAGTAAAGGAAAGCCCAATTGAAGCAAAGGAGGTGCAAAATATTGTACAGCCTGATCAAGAGGTGATTGATGAGAAGGTGCCAGATCGCTTTAAAGAATTTATTTGTGTGAGTAAAGTTTACTCATGTGTATTAGGAGGAGCAGGTAAAGAAGTCACAATTTTAAGAGATACGGGAGCTAGTCAATCTTTAATGGTAAGAGATGAGGAGTTATGTAGTTTGGGAAGAATGTTACCAGAAAAGGTGCTAATATGTGGAATTCAGGGTGAGAGGAGTAGTGTTCAATTATGTAAGGTAAGGTTGGAAAGTCCAGTGAAGAGTGGTGAAGTGGTAGTAGGGGTAATAGAGAAACTATCTTGTCCAGGAATACAGGTTATCTGGGTAATGATATAGCTGGATCGCGGGTGGGAGTGATGCCTACTGTGGTTGATAAGCCAGTGGAAAATCAGGCAACTGAAGTGTTGAAGGACGAATGTCCTGGGATTTTTCTGGATTGTGTAGTAACAAGGTCGCAAAGTCACAGGTTAAGACAAGACGATAAATCAAAGACTGAAGATGAAGTTGAAGTGCAATTATCAGAAACGATTTTTGATCAGATGGTTGAAAAAGAACAAGAACAGGTGGAGGATGAGGCAGATATTTTTAGTTCAGGAAAATTGGTGGAGTTACAACAAAAAGATATAGAAATAAACCGGATATATCAGAAAGCATACACGGAAGAGGAATCTGCGTGTATACCAGAGTGTTATTACCGTAAAAGTGATGTCTTGATGAGAAAATCGAGACCTTTACATATGCAGGCGGATGAAAAGTGGGCAGAAGTTCATCAAGTAATATTGCCGGTAGGATATAGAAAGGAGGAGTTGTGCGTTGCACATGAGGTACCAGTGGGAGGTCATTTGGGAATAAGGAAAACTCAAGCTAAAATATAAAAACATTTTTATTGGCCTGGACTACACAAAGATGTAGTTAAATTTTGTCAATCATGTCACACATGAAATGAAAATCGCTTATTGTCACGTGTAGGCTTCAATGAAGTTACTGTGAAAAGCCCCTAGTCGGCACATTCCGGCGCCTGTTCGGGGAGGCTGGTACGGGAATCAAACCGTGCTGCTGGCCTGCCTTGGTCCGCTTTAAAAGCCAGCGATTTAGCCCAGTGTGCTAAACCAGCCCCTGTCACATGTCAAGTGATAGGGGAACCTCAAGCAGTGATAAAGTCAGCACCTTTAATACCCATTCTAGCATTGGAGGAACCTTTTACAAGGGTCCTAATTGATTGTGTAGAACCGCTTCCCAAAAGAAAAAGTGGGAATCAATACATTTTGACTATAATGGATGTGTCCAGTAGGTTTCCAGAGGCTATTCCAGTACGTAATATTACAGCTAAAAAGAGTGTGGAGGAGTTATTTAAATTCTTTACTAGATATGGACTACCCATAGAAATACAATCGGATCAAGGATCGGATTTTACCTCAAGGTTATTCAAAGAAGCTATGGATAACTTAGGAATAAAACAATTTAAATTAACTGCGTACCATCCAGAATCACAGGGAGCGTTAGAAAGCTGGCATCAGACATTAAAGACAATGTTGAGGGCTTATTGTCAAGATTATCCAGAGGATTGGGATAAAGGAATTCCATTCGTACTGTTTGCAATTAGGGATGCAACTAATGAGTCAACCAAATTCAGTCCTTTTGAACTAATTTTTGGTCATGAGGGAAGAGGACCACTTAAATTGATTAAGGAAGAATTGGTGAGTGAGAAATCAGAAATTACATTATTGGATTACATGTCAAATTTTAGGGAACGATTAAATAGAGCAGGTGAATTGGCTGGACAACATTTGAAAGTTGCACAATATGTGATGAAACGGGTCGTGGACAAGAAATCCAAAGTTCGTAGTTTTGCCAGTGGAGATAAAGTTTTAGTGTTGTTACCAGTGGTAGTTGAACCTTTAAAAGCAAGGTTTTGTGGACCTTATCAGATTGAAAGGAAATTAAGTGAGGTGAATTACGTGGTAAAAACGCCGGATAGGAGGAAAACTCACCAAATGTGTCATGTGAATATGCTTAAAAGGTACTTTGAAAGGGAAGGAGAGAAAAAGGCGGAGGTTTTAATGATTCTAACTCAAAGTGACAAACCAAATCCAGATGACTGCGAATTTGACATACCTCAAATTAAATTGGAAAACGAGGATGTTCTTAAAAATTGGGATAAATTGTTGAGTTACCTTCCAGAGGAAAAATTGTCTGACCTGAAAGAGTTATTGATATCACAGGGCATATTTGAGGAGATAAATTGGGAAGTACTAAAATGGCTATACATGATGTAGATGTGGGAAATGCTGTTCCAATCAAACAACATCCATACAGACTTAATCCTTTAGAATTGGTACAGGTTAACAAAGAGATTGAGAGTATGCCTAAAAATGGCATAATTGAAGTGGGTTGCAGCCAATGGAGCTCACCCATAGTGATGGTACCTAAACCAGATGGTACCCAACGGTTGTGTGTGGACTATAGAAAGGTTAATGCAGTTACAAGAACGGACTCTTATCCTATCCCACGTTTGGAGGATTGCATTGAGAAAGTGGGACAATCAGCTTTTATTTCCAAACTGGATTTACTTAAAGGTAACTGGCAGGTACCTTTATCCGAAAGAGCGAAGGAGATTTCAGCTTTTGTGACTCCAGATGGTATATACCAATTCAAAGTTATGCCATTTGGCATGAAAAATGCCCCAGCCACATTTCAACGGTTAACTAACAAAGTTGTTTCAGGATTACCCAATTGTGCGGTATACATCGACGATCTGGTAATTTTCAGCCAGACATGGAAAGAACATTTAAAACATCTGATGGAGTTATTCGATCGACTTCAGGAGGCGGGCTCGGTGATAAACCTAGCCAAAAGTGAATTTGGAAAAGCCCAAGTCACTTTCCTTGGCCATAGAATCGGACAGGGTCGAATGGTCACACGGGATGTGAAACCAACAGTTATTGAGGAGTTTCCAATACCCTCAAGACAAAGGGAAATAATGCGATTACTAGGCACGAGTGGATTTGATCGAACATTTGTGCAAAGGTTTTGTCGCGTGGTTGCTCCACTGATGGACTTGCTGAAGAAGCGTAACAAATTCCGGGGACAGAGGAGTTTCAACAGGCATTTGACTGTCTGGAGGCTTTGATAACCAGTGCTCCTGTGTTGGAGAATTACAAGGGACTCTGTGATCAGATTGAACTAAAGTATCTGACTTTAAAGAGAAATGCTGAGGCGTAGAGAAATGGACGGATCGTGCAGAGACCTTCTTGTTCAAAGAGACTGTCAATTGAGAAGGATTTAATTTGGAGGAAGAAGAACGGAAAAATAAATGGACTATATTATTATACCTTTTTGCGTGTGTTGATTTTTGAAACGATAAAGTATATTTACTGTGTGCATTTCTTAAAGGATGGTGAAAAGGTGAAAAATTAAACCATTTTGAAGTTGATGGTTTATTTTTTTTTCTTGGGAGAGGCCCAATTTGTTATGAGCCAGGGTTTAGAGAACCCCAAAGTGTATCATGGAGTTCACCTGACCCACAACTTTTACTAGATTGTGGTATGGGGAGCACATGGTGTGGTACAGCAGAAATGGAAAAGTATTTTTTTACAGCAAAACAACGTTTATTCTATGAACTCAAGTTAACCTTTTTAAAACATACAGTGAACATCTTAGCAACCATTAACTCAAATACAACCCCCAAAGGATACAACACTAAGTAACCCTTTAAACTTTCCTTTTAACATCCATAACACTTAAAACACCTTTTACCAGAAGCACATCAGGTTAAAGTCACTCCTGTTGTTAGTTTTAAATCACCAGGATTGATTTACAGTCTTTAGGTTACAGAGAGAGACTCTAATACACCTTCTGGCTGTGACTGCAGCTATCCAGCTCTGAAAACGAAACTAAAACACACTCTGCAGTAAACAACCTAAAACGAAAGTAAAAAGCTGACAGACAGCCCAGCTCCACCCACTCTCTGGCATCACTGCAGTAATAAACACCCATTTCTTAAAGGTACTCTCACTCCAGATATTTATATACACACCCATTTCTTAAAGGTACTCTCACATGACAATATTTTTTTAATTCTCCAGGAGTCTGCCAACCAGGTTTCAACCTCCTCAAGCGCTGTAAACAGGGCTTTAAACTAAATAGTCGGGCAAGGGTTCAGTTGTATGTAGAATTAGAGAATCAAAGTTAAAGGAGAGGGTAGAAGTACAGGTTAATGACGAGGAGCTAGGAGCATGGGCAAAGAAGTGGCAGATGGAATACAATGTGGAAAAGTGCGAGGTTATAATAATAATCTTTACTGTCACAAGTCGGCTTACATTAACACTGCAGTGATGTTGATGTGAAAAGTTGCCACATTCCAGTGCCTGTTCGGGTACACAGAGGAAGAATTCAGAATGTCCAAATGACCTAACAGCACGTCTTTTGGGACTTGTGGAAGGAAGCCGGAGCACCCGGAGGAAACCCACGCAGACACGGGGAGAACATGCAGACTCCGCACAGACATTGACCCAAGCCGGGAATTGAACCTGGGACCCTGGAGCTGTGAAGCAACAATGCTAACCACGATGCTACTGTGCACATTGGTAGGAAGAATGGAGGCATAGACTATTTTCTAAATGGGAAAAGGCTTAGGAAATCAGAAGCACAAAAGGGCTTAGGAGTCCTAGTTCAAGATTCTCTTAAGTTTAACGTGAGGGTTCAGTCAGCAGTTAACAGGCAAATGCAACGTTAGCATTCATGTCGAGAGGGCTAGAATACAAGACCAGGGTTGTACTTCTGAGGCTGCATAAGGCTCTGGTCAGACCCCATTTGATTTGATTTGATTTATTATTGTCACATGTATTAGTATACAGTGAAATGTATTGTTTCTTGTATGCTGTACAGTTATTTGAAGCATTGTGAGCATACTTGTGTTCTGTATCTAAAGAAGGATGTGCTGGACTTGCAGAGGGCCAAGAGGAGGTTCACAAGAATGATCTCTGGAATGAAAAGCTCATCATATGAGGAGCTTGTCATAGGAGGAGCGGTTGAGGACTCTATATCTGTACTCGTTGGAGCTTAGAAAGATGAGGGGGTATCTTATTGAAACTTACAGGATACTGAGAGGCGTAGATAGAGTGCACGTGGAGAGGATGCTTCCACGAGCAGGAAAAACTAGAACCCGAGGGCGCAGCCTCAGACTGCAGGGATGATCCTTTAAAACTGAGATGAGGAGGAATTTCTTCAGCCACAGGGTGGTGAATTTGTGGAACACTTTGTCGCAGAAGGCTGTGGAGGCCAAATCACTGAGTGTCAAGACAGAGGTAGATAGGTTCTTGATTAATAGGGCAACCAGGAGTTATGGGGAGAAAGCAGGAGAATGGGGATGAGAAACAGAACAGCCATGATTGAATGGCGGAGCAGGCTCGATGGGCCGAATGGCCTAATTCTGCTCCTACATCTCATGGTGTTATGATTCTCATCACCATTTTTCTATTGGTGATATTTTTAAAGGATAGTCTTGTTGACCACAAAGATACAAACAAACATGAGCTTTATTGGAAAGGTGTTTGCAGGCTGTTAGGATAGACTGCTTGTTTACCCACGCAAGCGGCTAATAATGTAATCAATACGTCATGTGATTGGACTGTTCTGGTGGCCTTGTTCCAACAAGGACCAAACATGAATACACAACAGAGATTACAGACAAATGTGTTGTAATATGGTGAACAATGGTTTTAACCTCACCTCCTCCAGTCCTGTCGGCCCTCCAGAACACTCAGTACTTCAGATTCTTGCCTTCTGCACACCCGCCCCTCACTCCTGTTACCTTATCCTTTGTGGCAGAGGCTTCAACAGCCCCACTCCGCATGTCGAGATCGGCCTCCATGGCGTGTTTTCCAGCGGCGGAGGCGGCTGGCCATTGTCCGTTGGCGTGATCTTCCGGTCCCACAGATGTCTACGCCGTTTTGTATTTCATGCCCATCCCACCACCGGGAAAACCGCTGCAGGGGGATCGCCAGTGGCGGGACCGGAAGATTCCACCAGTGGGAAGGGCTGGAAATTCCCGCCCTCGCTCTTTGAAATTCTCTCCTTGGAGTGGCAGAAAGAGGAATTTCAGGTGTGCGCACTCCTGTTAGTGCGTTCATTCCTCTGGTGTTGGCAAGACTGCATTTGTTGCCCTGAGATAGGATTGTTTCCATGGTGATTTCCAGACACTGACCAGGCGCAATGGAGGAAGAGCCTCATATCCAAAGACGGAATAGCGCCTCACTTGGAGGGGATTTGGAGGTGATGGTGATCCCACATCAATGCTGTTCTTGCCCTTCTCTGTGGTCGAGGAGCTGCCAAAGTAACCCTGCTGGGTTGCTGCAATGCATCCCGCAGATTGTACGCGGTGCAGTCACAGCGCACCAGTGGTCGAAGGAACAGATAGCATCACATTACTGTATGGTTTGAAATTTTAAAAATCCTCTGATGTATCTCAGATGTTCTCCAGGAGAAAGCGTAATGAGTGGACTTGAGAAGAAAAGCAAGGGAATGTTTGAATCTGGAACAGGCTCAAGAGATCGAGAGAAAGGTGTCAATGAGGAGGTGTCAATATTGCTTGGTTCTCAGAGCTAATATAGATTGTTAGAAGGGAAACTTTCATTGCAGCTGATTAGGAGGCAAAAAACAAATAAATCTTGTTTTAGAAATTCTATCCTTTAGAGCTTCCAGCAGATTTCATAGCCTGAGCGAGGCTTACATATTCAACAGAATCAAGCATAATGCCAAGGTTGGCATCAAGGAATGTGCAACTCTCAATAAACACACAAGCCTGAAGCTCTGGAGACTGGCAGATTCTGAAAACCTCGAACTCTGGCAAGGGTTTATGAATTCCGTTTCCTCTGACAGGTCTGAAACAAGTTTGGTTTTCACTTCTCCTGTTCGGAAATATTTAATCAGCAGTTTGTAAACTCTGCTGTCTCTGATTCCTTACAGTACCGCAGGTCCGACTCGCCTCTCTGGGGAGAGCCCAGAGACCCTGGGTAGTGCTCTGGGGACCCAGGTTCGCATCCCATCATGGGATGGTGAAACTTGAATTCAATTAAAAAGATTTGGGGCAGAATTCAGGTCGCCGGCGCCAAAATCGCGTTTGGCGATCGGCCTGAGAATCCCTGTTTGCACCGGAATCGGGGGCGGTGCCCTTTTTGCGATGCTCCACCCCTCGAAAACGGTGTACTCGAAAACTGCGTGCCTCCTGGCCCTAGTTCTGAATTCTCCCTCAGTGTACCAGTACCGTGTACTCCGGCGTCTGCTCGGGTACACCGTGGAAGAATTCAGATTGCCCGATTCACCGAACAAGCACGTCTTTCGGGACTTTTGGGAGGAAACTGGAGCACCCGAAGAAAACTCACGCAGACACGGGGAGAAGCTGTAGACTCCGCAGATAGTGACCCAAGCCAGAAATCGAACCCGGGTTCCTGGTGCTGTGAAGCAACAGTGCTAACCACTGTGCTACCGTGCTGCCCACCATATCGGCGTTCCTTCACTGTAGCTGGGACAAAATCCTGGAGCTCCCTCCCTAACTGCACTGTGGGTGTACCTACTCCACATGGACTGCAGCGGTTCAGGAAGGCACCATCCCAAGGGCAATAAGGCATGGCCAATAAATGCAGGTCCAGCCAGTGACACCCACAACCCACAAAAATGAATTTTAAAATCCCCCTGTCCTTGCTGACCTGTGCTGGCTCCCATTTCCTCACAGCGCCAATGTTCGAGTTCTCCTTCTCGTGTTTCAATTCCTATATTACCTCACCCGTCCCAAACAAATAGCTCCAACCTCACCCCCTACTGAAACTCCTCTCTCTTGCTATGACTCTGGCTCCTTACGCATCTCTTGACCATCGGAGGCCATGGCTTCAGCTGCCCAGGTTCCTGACTCCAGAATTCCCTCCCTATACCTTACCAAATCTGCATTGCCCTCGCTAAAACTCGAAAAGCTTGCGGTCAATTTTACCATTTCCGTGGTTTGCCATCCATTTCTTTGATTATGCCTCTGTGAGCACCTTGGGATATTCATTAGAGTTTGGAGGAGTGAGAGAGGATCTCATAGAAACTTACAACATTTTAACAGGATTAGGCTGGGTAGATTCAGAATGAATGTTCCCGATGGTGGGGGAGTCCAGAACTAGGGGTCCAGCTTGAGGATAAGGGGTAAACCTTTTAGGACTATGGTGAGAAGAAATTTCTTGACCCAGAGAGTGGTGAATCTGTGGAATTCACTCCCACAGAAACTAGTTGGGGCCAAAACGTTGTCATTTCAAGAAGGAATTAGATATAGCTCTTGGGGCTAAAGGGATCAAAGGAATTGGGGGAAAGGCGGGATCAGGGTGTTGAACTTGATGATCAGCCGAGGCCGAACGGTCTCCTCCTGCTTCTATTTCCTATGTTCCTATGTATGTTTCTCACTTTGTGGGTGCTAAATAAATGCAAGTTGTTTTGTTATTGTTGCTTTCCCCACCTTCCCAAGTTACTCTACTTATCTGTGCCTCTTCGTATCACACAGAAGGCTGGCGAAATGACCCCATGTCCGACAAGGTCCTAAGAAGGACAGCTCCTATTATAACCGTACACAGGCAGTGCATTTCAGGTGGAATAGGGGAAACCTGTCATGAAAATATCTGCAGTTTGTAAGACCTTCACCATGCAATACATTTGAAGGAAGGCAGCAATGGTTTCATCTGTAGCGATGGATTTGGTGATTTGTCCCAGCTTTGGCTTTGTCTTGCCTCTCTGACTGAAAGGATTGTGCTGAGGAGGGCTGCTTTTACAGAAAGGCCTCTCGCTGATCTGATATTGTTGCCGCCAGTGCCGTCTCCCATTACTCCACTCACACTGCACCGGCAGCATCTCATTTCCTCCAATTAGGATAAACATGACCACCAGGTGCAGCAGATGGATTCAATCAGGCCTTCATTTTATTTTCAAGTTGTTCACGGTCCTGGCCATGATGAGCTGTTTTTTATATAACGTTCTGTATGTGCAGCCAAAGAGGGTGGAAGGGAACTGGTTTCCTCCTGCTGTCCCCTCGCATAAGTCTGTTTCCACTCACATGAACATCAATTTGAAAGGGAAGCAGGAAGTTAGTGTAAAATCACATTGTGCCTGATTCTAATACACAAATTCACTGTAACACTGATAAACCCCATGCCCCGCACTCTCAAACAATAATGCACACTCAGATGAAGATGGGTGGTATGTGACTTGCCTGGCATTTGTTGTTTCTGTGTCAAAATACTCTATAAATATGTGTGATCGATCTCACACATCTTATTGTCAATCTGATTAATCTCACACTCTGCACAGTGACATAAATATACCCCACACCCCTCACTGTAACACTGATATACCCCACACCCCTCACTGTAACACTGATGTATCCACATCCCTCACTGTAACACTGATATATCCACATCCCTCACTGTAACACTGATATACCCCACACCCCTCACTGTAACACTGAAATACCCCACACCTCTCACTGTAACACTGATATACCCCACACCCCTCACTGTAACACTGATAGACCCCACACCCCTCACTGTAACACTGATATACCCCACACCCCTCACTGTAACACTGAAATACCCCACACCCCTCACTGTAACACTGAAATACCCCACACCCCTCACTGTAACACTGATATACCCCACACCCCTCACTGTAACACTGATACACCCGATACCCCTCACTGTAACACTGATATACCCACACCCCTCATTGTAACACTGATATACCCCACACCCCTCACTGTCACACTGATATACCCCACATCCCTCACTGTAACACTGATATACCCACACCCCTCATTGTAACACTGATATACCCCACACCCCTCACTGTCACACTGATATACCCCACATCCCTCACTGTAACACTGATATATCCACATCCCTCACTGTAACACTGATATACCCCACACCCCTCACTGTAACACTGATATACCCCACACCCCTCACTGTAACACTGACAGACCCCACACCCCTCACTGTAACACTGATAAACCCCATGCACCGCACTCACAAACAATAATGCACCCTCAGATGAAGATGGATGGTATGTGACTTGCCTGGCATTTGTTGTTTCTGTGTCAAAATACTCTATAAATATGTGTGATCGATCTCACACATCTTATTGTCAATCTGATTAATCTCACACTCTGCACAGTGACATAAATATACCCCACACCCCTCACTGTAACACTGATATACCCACACCCCTCACTGTAACACTGATATACCCCACACCCCTCACTGTAACACTGAAATACCCCACACCCCTCACTGTAACACTGAAATACCCCACACCCCTCACTGTAACACTGATATATCCACATCCCTCACTGTAACACTGATATATCCACATCCCTCACTGTAACACTGATATACCCCACACCCCTCACTGTAACACTGATATACCCCACACCCCTCACTGTAACACTGATATATCCACATCCCTCACTGTAACACTGATATACCCCACACCCCTCACTGTAACACTGATATACCCCACACCCCTCACTGTAACACTGATATATCCACATACCTCACTGTAACACTGATATACCCCACACCCCTCACTGTAACACTGATATATCCACATCCCTTACTGTAACACTGATATACCCCACACCCCTCACTGTAACACTGATATACCCCACACCCCTCACTGTAACACTGATATATCCACATCCCTCACTGTAACACTGATATACCCCACACCCCTCACTGTAACACTGATATACCCCACACCCCTCATTGTAACACTGATATATCCACATCCCTCACTGTAACACTGATATACCCCACACCCCTCACTGTAACACTGATATACCCCACACCCCTCACTGTAACACTGATATACTCCACATCCCTCACTGTAACACTGATATACCCCACACCCCTCACTGTAACACTGATATACCCCACACCCCTCACTGTCACACTGATATACCCCACACCCCTCACTGTAACACTGATATATCCACATCCCTCACTGTAACACTGATATACCCCACACCCCTCACTGTAACACTGAAATACCCCACGCCCCTCACTGTAACACTGATATACCCCACACCCCTCACTGTAACACTGATATACCCCACACCCCTCACTGTAACACTGATATACCCCACACCCCTCACTGTAACACTGACAGACCCCACACCCCTCACTGTAACACTGATAAACCCCATGCACCGCACTCACAAACAATAATGCACCCTCAGATGAAGATGGGTGGTATGTGACTTGCCTGGCATTTGTTGTTTCTGTGTCAAAATACTCTATAAATATGTGTGATCGATCTCACACATCTTATTGTCAATCTGATTAATCTCACACTCTGCACAGTGACATAAATATACCCCACACCCCTCACTATAACACTGATATACCCCACACCCCTCACTGTAACACTGATATACCCCACACCCCTCACTGTAACACTGATATACCCCACACCCCTCACTGTAACACTGATATACCCCACACCACTCACTGTAACACTGATATACCCCACACCCCTCACTGTAACACTGATATACCCCACACCCCTCACTGTAACACTGATATACCCCACACCCCTCACTATAACACTGATATACCCCACACCCCTCACTGTAACACTGATATATCCACATCCCTCACTGTAACACTGATATACCCCACACCCCTCACTGTAACACTGATATACCCCACACCCCTCACTGTAACACTGATATATCCACATCCCTCACTGTAACACTGATATACCCCACACCCCTCACTGTAACACTGATATACCCCACACCCCTCACTGTAACACTGATATATCCACATCCCTCACTGTAACACTGATATACCCCACACCCCACACTGTAACACTGATATATCCACATCCCTTACTGTAACACTGATATACCCCACACCCCTCACTGTAACACTGATATACCCCACACCCCTCACTGTAACACTGATATATCCACATCCCTCACTGTAACACTGATATACCCCACACCCCTCACTGTAACACTGATATACCCCACACCCCTCACTGTAACACTGATATATCCACATCCCTCACTGTAACACTGATATACCCCACACCCCTCACTGTCACACTGATATACCCCACACCCCTCACTGTAACACTGATATATCCACATCCCTCACTGTAACACTGATATACCCCACACCCCTCACTGTAACACTGATATACCCCACACCCCTCACTGTAACACTGACAGACCCCACACCCCTCACTGTAACACTGATAAACCCCATGCACCGCACTCACAAACAATAATGCACCCTCAGATGAAGATGGGTGGTATGTGACTTGCCTGGCATTTGTTGTTTCTGTGTCAAAATACTCTATAAATATGTGTGATCGATCTCACACATCTTATTGTCAATCTGATTAATCTCACACTCTGCACAGTGACATAAATATACCCCACACCCCTCACTGTAACACTGATATACCCACACCCCTCACTGTAACACTGATATACCCCACACCCCTCACTGAAACACTGAAATACCCCACACCCCTCACTGTAACACTGAAATACCCCACACCCCTCACTGTAACACTGATATATCCACATCCCTCACTGTAACACTGATATATCCACATCCCTCACTGTAACACTGATATACCCCACACCCCTCACTGTAACACTGATATACCCCACACCCCTCACTGTAACACTGATATATCCACATCCCTCACTGTAACACTGATATACCCCACACCCCTCACTGTAACACTGATATACCCCACACCCCTCACTGTAACACTGATATATCCACATCCCTCACTGTAACACTGATATACCCCACACCCCTCACTGTAACACTGATATATCCACATCCCTTACTGTAACACTGATATACCCCACACCCCTCACTGTAACACTGATATACCCCACACCCCTCACTGTAACACTGATATATCCACATCCCTCACTGTAACACTGATATACCCCACACCCCTCACTGTAACACTGATATACCCCACACCCCTCATTGTAACACTGATATATCCACATCCCTCACTGTAACACTGATATACCCCACACCCCTCACTGTAACACTGATATACCCCACACCCCTCACTGTAACACTGATATACTCCACATCCCTCACTGTAACACTGATATACCCCACACCCCTCACTGTAACCCTGATATACCCCACACCCCTCACTGTCACACTGATATACCCCACACCCCTCACTGTAACACTGATATATCCACATCCCTCACTGTAACACTGATATACCCCACACCCCTCACTGTAACACTGAAATACCCCACACCCCTCACTGTAACACTGATATACCCCACACCCCTCACTGTAACACTGATATACCCCACACCCCTCACTGTAACACTGATATACCCCACACCCCTCACTGTAACACTGACAGACCCCACACCCCTCACTGTAACACTGATAAACCCCATGCACCGCACTCACAAACAATAATGCACCCTCAATGAAGATGGGTGGTATGTGACTTGCCTGGCATTTGTTGTTTCTGTGTCAAAATACTCTATAAATATGTGTGATCGATCTCACACATCTTATTGTCAATCTGATTAATCTCACACTCTGCACAGTGACATAAATATACCCCACACCCCTCACTATAACACTGATATACCCCACACCCCTCACTGTAACACTGATATACCCCACACCCCTCACTGTAACACTGATATACCCCACACCCCTCACTGTAACACTGATATACCCACCACTCACTGTAACACTGATATACCCCACACCCCTCACTGTAACACTGATATACCCCACACCCCTCACTGTAACACTGATATACCCCACACCCCTCACTATAACACTGATATACCCCACACCCCTCACTGTAACACTGATATATCCACATCCCTCACTGTAACACTGACAGACACCACACCCCTCACTGTAACACTGATATACCCCACACCCCTCACTGTAACACTGAAATACCCCACACCCCTCACTGTAACACTGATATAACCCACACCCCTCACTGTAACACCGATACACCCCACACCCCTCACTGTAACACTGACAGACCCCACACCCCTCACTGTAACACTGATAAACCCCATGCACCGCACTCACAAACAATAATGCACCCTCAGATGAAGATGGGTGGTATGTGACTTGCCTGGCATTTGTTGTTTCTGTGTCAAAATACTCTATAAATATGTGTGATCGATCTCACACATCTTATTGTCAATCTGATTAATCTCACACTCTGCACAGTGACATAAATATACCCCACACCCCTCACTGTAACACTGATATACCCACACCCCTCACTGTAACACTGATATACCCCACACCCCTCACTGAAACACTGAAATACCCCACACCCCTCACTGTAACACTGAAATACCCCACACCCCTCACTGTAACACTGATATATCCACATCCCTCACTGTAACACTGATATATCCACATCCCTCACTGTAACACTGATATACCCCACACCCCTCACTGTAACACTGATAAACCCCACACCCCTCACTGTAACACTGATATATCCACATCCCTCACTGTAACACTGATATACCCCACACCCCTCACTGTAACACTGATATACCCCACACCCCTCACTGTAACACTGATATATCCACATCCCTCACTGTAACACTGATATACCCCACACCCCTCACTGTAACACTGATATATCCACATCCCTTACTGTAACACTGATATACCCCACACCCCTCACTGTAACACTGATATACCCCACACCCCTCACTGTAACACTGATATATCCACATCCCTCACTGTAACACTGATATACCCCACACCCCTCACTGTAACACTGATATACCCCACACCCCTCATTGTAACACTGATATATCCACATCCCTCACTGTAACACTGATATACCCCACACCCCTCACTGTAACACTGATATACCCCACACCCCTCACTGTAACACTGATATACTCCACATCCCTCACTGTAACACTGATATACCCCACACCCCTCACTGTAACACTGATATACCCCACACCCCTCACTGTCACACTGATATACCCCACACCCCTCACTGTAACACTGATATATCCACATCCCTCACTGTAACACTGATATACCCCACACCCCTCACTGTAACACTGAAATACCCCACACCCCTCACTGTAACACTGATATACCCCACACCCCTCACTGTAACACTGATATACCCCACACCCCTCACTGTAACACTGATATACCCCACACCCCTCACTGTAACACTGACAGACCCCACACCCCTCACTGTAACACTGATAAACCCCATGCACCGCACTCACAAACAATAATGCACCCTCAATGAAGATGGGTGGTATGTGACTTGCCTGGCATTTGTTGTTTCTGTGTCAAAATACTCTATAAATATGTGTGATCGATCTCACACATCTTATTGTCAATCTGATTAATCTCACACTCTGCACAGTGACATAAATATACCCCACACCCCTCACTATAACACTGATATACCCCACACCCCTCACTGTAACACTGATATACCCCACACCCCTCACTGTAACACTGATATACCCCACACCCCTCACTGTAACACTGATATACCCCACACCACTCACTGTAACACTGATATACCCCACACCCCTCACTGTAACACTGATATACCCCACACCCCTCACTGTAACACTGATATACCCCACACCCCTCACTATAACACTGATATACCCCACACCCCTCACTGTAACACTGATATATCCACATCCCTCACTGTAACACTGACAGACACTACACCCCTCACTGTAACACTGATATACCCCACACCCCTCACTGTAACACTGAAATACCCCACACCCCTCACTGTAACACTGATATAACCCACACCCCTCACTGTAACACCGATACACCCCACACCCCTCACTGTAACACTGACAGACTCCACATCCCTCATTGTAACAGACAGACCCCACACCCTCACTGTAACATAGATATACCCCACACACCTCCCTGTAACACTGGTACACCCCACGCACCTCACTGTAATACACTGCATGTTGATTGGTTTAACCAGGTTGGTAAAGGAAGCCTTGAGGAGGAGTTTATAGAATGTGTCCGGGATAATTTCCTGGAACAGTATGTAATGGAACCTACAAGGGAACAAGCGGTCCTAGATCTGGTCCTGTGTAATGAGGCAGGATTGATTAATGATCTCATAGTTTGGGATCCTCTTGGAAGGAGCGACCACAATATGGTGGAATTTAAAATACAGTTGGAGGATGACAAGGTAAAATCAAACACTAGTGTTTTGTGCTTAAACAAAGGCGATTACAATAGGATGAGAGAAGAACTAGCTAAGGTAGACTGGGAGCAAAGACTTCATTGTGAAGCAGTTGAGGGACAGTGGAGAACCTTCCGAGCGATCTTTCACAGTGTTCAGGAAAGGTTCATACCGACAAAAAAGAAAGACGGTAGAAAGGGGAAAAATCGACCGTGGATATCTAAGGAGGTGAGGGAGAGTATCAAATTGAAGGAAAAAACATACAAAGTGGCAAAAATTAGTGGGAGACTAGAGGACTGGGAAGTCTTTAGGGGACAACAGAAAGCTACTAAAAAAGCTATAAAGAAGAGTAATGTAGACTATGAAAGTAAACTGGCTCAGAACATAAAAGCAGATAGTAAAAGCTTCTACAAATAAAAAGACAAAAAAGAGAGGCTAAGGTAAATATTGGTCTTCTGTAAGGACCACAAAGAATCCAGCATGAGTTTTAAG
The DNA here is from genome assembly GCF_047496885.1 of Scyliorhinus torazame. Classification (NCBI taxonomy): domain Eukaryota; kingdom Metazoa; phylum Chordata; class Chondrichthyes; order Carcharhiniformes; family Scyliorhinidae; genus Scyliorhinus; species Scyliorhinus torazame. The sequence continues at coordinate 42,925,370 of NC_092722.1, forward strand.
GATACAAAGTAATAACATTTATTTACTATAACATATATACATAACAGTAGCAGTAACTTCCCTTGCTACGTACTCCTTCCTGCTGGTTCCTGAACTGGCCAGCTTTATTTATACGAGGAGTTTACTAGTGGTTTCTCCGCCCCCCTCATTGGAGAAGCTCATACTCCCACAGGATTGTGGGATAGTCATTAGTCCCCAGCCAATGGTAAGTAGGCAGGTTATAACATCCCTCCCCCCCCAAAGTCCAAGGAATCCACCGAAGACCCTGGCGAAGGAGGGCGTCGGACTCGTTTGGCCGCAGGCTGGACACCATTTGCATCTGGCGCTGGATCAGGCGGCGTGTAATGAGACGGAGACCGGCGCTTCCGTGATGAACGGCGCAACGGTTGTACATCCACGGCCCGTGGACCCGAGGATTCCCCCTCTGATGCATCCTGTGTCTCCATCTCGGAGTCAGAGTCTGCTGCCTCCGTCATGTCAGCGTCTCTATCTCCATTCGGTCCCGTAACAACCTGCGCAGGCTTCGAGTGAGGCACCAGTGGAAGATTGTGAGGAATACCTTCCCTTGTCTCTGGTCTCTGCGGCTGTTGAAATGAGCTCCTGGGGCGGGGAATCTTTTGAGGGGATGGTCTTCTGGACTGAACGTGGTCTACATGTTTTCGCTGGAGACGACCCTGGGCTTGCACTTGGTAAGATATAGGGCCCGTTTGGCGAAAGATTACACCGGGAACCCATTGGGCACCACCAGCAAAATTCCGAACGAACAGTGGGTCACCAGGCGCAAACTGCCGAATCGGCCGATGCCGAGAAAATCCCTGTCCCTGTCGTTCTTGTGTGCTGCGTACATTTGCGCCAATGTCCGGGAAAACCATACTAAGGCGGGTGCGAAGTCTCCGGCCCATTAGGAGTTCTGCGGGAGCTACCCCAGTTACTGCATGGGGGGTGGTCCTGTACGTAAACAAAAAGCGAGCCAGTCTCGTGTCCATTGATCCGGAAGACTGCTTCTTTAGGCCTCTTTTGAATGTCTGCACTGCGCGCTCTGCCAACCCATTTGAAGCCGGGTGGTAAGGGGCAGTGCGGATATGGCGGATGCCGTTCATCTTCGTGAACCTCGCAAACTCCTCACTCGTGAATAGAGTACGGTTATCCGTGATCAGCACCTCGGGGAGGCCATGCGTACTAAACGATAAAGGCATCTTTTCAATTGTTGCGCAGGACGTTGTCCCCTGCATCTTATGCACCTCTAGCCATTTGGACTGGGCGTCAATTAGTAGAAGGAACATGGATCCTTGAAAAGGGCCTGCGAAATCTGCATGCAAGCATGCCCAAGGCCCCCCTGGCCATTCCCAGTGATGTAGGGGTCCGGCCGGCGGAAGCTTCTGATGCTCCTGGCAAATGGAGCAGTTTTGGGCCACCTTCTCAATGTCGGTGTCAAGGCCTGGCCACCAGACATAACTCCGGGCCAACATTTTCATTTTGGTCACGCCTCGATGCCCATTGTGCAAGTCTGTTAGTATCAGCTGCTGGCCTTTTTCCGGGACAATCACACGCGTCCCCCACAAGAGGATGCCGTCTTCCACGCTGAATTCTGACAGCTTGTAGGAAAATGCCCGCAACTCGCCTGGGAGCTGTCTATGCTGCACACCATACAGGACTATGTGCCAAACCTTTGACAGGACTGGCTCCGTCTGGGTCCACTCACGGATCTGTGATGCCGTGACAGGCAAGGTGTCCATAAAATTTAGGGTTGCAACCACCTCACCGGTCGCGGGGGTCGACATGGGGCCGGTCGATAAAGGCAATCGGCTCAGTGCGTCGGCATTTGCTATCTGTGTACCTGGTTTGTGCTCCAGAGAATACTCGTATGCAGCAAGCAACAAAGCCCAGCGCTGGATCCGTGCAGAAGCAATGGGCGGTATTGGCTTATCCTCTCTGAAAAGTCCCAGCAGGGGCTTATGACCAGCCACGATAGTGAAATGGCGGCCGTACATGTACTGGTGGAAGCGTTTCACCGCAAAAACCACTGCCAGGCCCTCCTTCTCGATCTGCGCGTACATTTTCTCCGCTGCAGTCAATGTGCGGGAGGCGAAAGCTAACGGTCGTTCGGCCCCGTTCTCCATCTTGTGGGACAGGACGGCCCCAATACCATACGGGGATGCATTACATGTGACGAGCAAAGGCTTTCCAGGATCATAGTGGGTTAGTAACCCAGATGACGACAATTGTTGCTTTACCCGCCGGAAAGCAGTTTCTTGCGGATGACCCCAAACCCAGGTGTGATTTTTCTTTAGCAGAAGGTGCAAAGGGGCCAGCGTAGTTGCCAGATTGGGGAGGAACTTCCCGTAATAGTTTACGAGACCGAGAAAAGAACAAAGATGCGAAGTGTCAGTCGGGGCGGGGGCATGTTGAATTGCACGCAACTTCTCTGCGACGGGGTGCAGACCTTCGCGGTCCACCCGATAACCTAGGTAGACTACTTCCTTTGCCTGAAATACGCACTTTGTGCGACGTAAACGGACTCCAGCCTCCGAAAGGCGTCTAAGGACAGCCTCCAGATTTTCCAAATGTTCCTGCTCCGACGTCCCTGTAATCAAAACGTCATCTAGGTAGACAGCCACACGTGGTAAACCTCTCAAAATGCCCTCCATAACACGTTGAAAAATTGCGCAGGCAGAGGATACTCCAAAGGGCAACCGTGTATCTTCATACAGGCCCCGGTGTGTATTAATTGTTACATATGGTCGGGAGGCAGGGTCCAGCTCCAACTGCAGGTAGGCGTGACTCATATCTAATTTTGTGAACGAGAGTCCACCTGCAAGTTTCGCGTAGAGATCCTCTATGCGAGGCATTGGATATCGGTCGAGTTGGGAAGCCGTATTCACTGTAAGTTTATCGTCGCCACACAAGCGAACTGTGGCATCTGGCTTCATTACAGGTACAATTGGTGCTGTCCAGTCAGCAAAACGGACGGGCCTGATAATACCCGAACTATCCAAACGAGTGAGCTCCCCTTCTACCTTCTTGAGCAAGGCGTAAGGCACTGGGCGCGCCCGGAAATAGCGCGGCGTGGCTCCTGGTTCAATTTGGATACGGGCTACGGCCCCTTTTATTTTCCCCAAACCAGGCTGGAATACATCTGGGTATCGTCCTAGCACCTCAGTCAACCCTTCAGAAACTGTTTGGAGGATGTGCTGCCATTGCAACCGCAAATGGCGCAACCAGTCCCGACCCAACAGGCTGGGCCCATGGCCGCGCACCACGATAAGTGGGAAACGCCCCTCTTGGCGTCCATAGACAACAGGGGTCATTGTAGTTCCTGCAATGTCCAGTGGTTCCCCCGTGTAGGTGGCCAACCTGGCCTGTGAGTCGGTTAATGTAAGGGTCTGTATACCCTGCTTGATGCGGTCGAATGTCCTCTGGGCGATCACGGAGACTGTTGCGCCAGTATCCAACTCCATCTCAAGTGGGTGGCCATTGACCCGTACTGTCACCTTAATGGGGGCCACACGGGGAGCTGCCACACAATGCAGCTGCAGGCAGTCGTCCTCCGTCTCCACGTCCTCAGGAGTAGTCGCCGCAGGTTCATCCACATGGAAGGTTTGGCCTCTGGGCTGGTCCCAGTTACGGCCCCTGGGCTGGTCCCAGTTTCGGTCGGAACGACGGCGCCTCTGGCGCCCCCAGGACCGCCGTCAGCGACGGGATCGGGCCTACAAGTCTGACACGGACATGGCTCCTCATCCATTGGCTCTGGAGAAGGCTCCCTTCGGGGAGGAATGTCCGACGGCCACTGCCGTCGGTCCGGACGTTGCTTCGCCCAAGGTACCGCAGGAGTGCGGGGGGACGTTTTCGGATGGAAGGGGTTGCGCCCCAAGGCATGCACTTCCATTCCCTGTAGCTCCTGTACTCCTCGCTCTGCGCTCTCTCGGGACAATACTATTTGAATGGCCTGTTGAAAAGTCAATGTTGGCTCCGCTAACAACTTTCTCTGAGTGGCCGCATTGTTAATACCGCAAACCAAACGGTCGCGTAACATTTCTGACAAGGTCTCACCATAGTCACAGTACTCCGCAATCCTGCGTAGCCTGGATAGAAAATTGGCAAGGGATTCTCCAGGGGTCCTCTCAGCGGTATTAAACCGGTTACGCTGGACTACCGTGGACGGGGTTGGGTTAAAATGTTGCCCCACGATATTCACAAGTTCATCAAACGTTTTGGTGTCCGGCGCAGCTGGGTACGTAAGGCTCCTAATCACCCCAAACGTATGCGGCCCGCAGGCGGTGAGCAATATGACCACCTGGCGCTCGTTTTCGGTGATATTGTTTGCCCGGAAATAGTAACGCATCCGTTGTGTGTACTGGTTCCAGCTTTCCAGCGCAGCATCAAAAACATCCAAACGTCCATACAGAGGCATGGTATAATAGAAAACAACTTCCAACCTGTATCCAACAAAAATCCAGGGAGGTGGCTTCAGCAGTGTAGACAGCTATTCACTTTAACCTTCGTCGCCAGTTTTGTAAGGGCCACGAAGAATCCAGCACGAGTTTTAAGGATACAAAGTAATAACATTTATTTACTATAACATAGATACATAACAGTAGCAGTAACTTCCCTTGCTACATACTCCTTCCTGCTGGTTCCTGAACTGGCCAGCTTTATTTATACTAGGAGTTTACTAGTGGTTTCTCCGCCCCCCTCATTGGGGAAGCTCATACTCCCACAGGATTGTGGGATAGTCATTAGTCCCCAGCCAATGGTAAGTAGGCAGGTTATAACATGGTCCTTTGGAAGATGAGAAGGGAGATTTAATAATAGGAGACGGGGAAATGGCTGAGGAGCTGAACAGGTTTTTTGGGTCAGTCTTCACAGTGGAAGACACAAATAACATGCCAGTGACTGATGGAAATAAAGATAAGATAGGTGAGGACCTTGAGATGATTGTAATCACTAAGGAGGCAGTATTGGGCAAGCTAATGGGGCTAAAGGTAGACATGTCTCCTGGCCCTGATGGGATGCATCCCAGAGTGTTAAAAGAGATGGCTAGGGAAATTGTAAACGCACTAGTGATAATTTATCAAAATTCACTCGACTCTGGGGTGGTCCCAGAGGATTGGAAAGTAGCAAACGTGACAGTGTTTGAAAAAGGAGGTCGGCAGAAAGCGGGTAATTATAGGCCGGTAAGCTTAACTTTGGTTGGAGGGAAAATACTGGAATCTATCATTAAGGAGGAAATAGCGGGGCACCTGGAGGGAAATTGTCCCATTGGACAGACGCAGCATGGATTCATAAAGGGTAGGTCGTGTCTGACTAATTTTTGTGGACGTTACCAGTGCAGTAGATAATGGGGAGCCAATGGATGTGGTATGTCTGGATTTCCAGAAAGCTTTTGACAAGGTGCCACACAAAAGGTTGCTGCATAAACTAAAGATGCATGGCATTGAGGGTAAAGTGGTAGCATGGGGAGAGGATTTGTTAACTAACAGCAAGCAGAGAGTAGGGATAATTGGGTGTTTCTCTGGTTGGCAACCTGTAACTAGTGGCGTACCTCAAGGATCAGTGTTGGGCCCGCAGTTGTTCACAATTTACATTGATGATTTGGAGTTGGGGACCAAGTGCAATGTGGCAAAGTTTGCAGACGACACTAAGATGAGTGGTAAAGCAAAAAGTGCAGAGGATACCGGAAGTCTGCAGAAGGATTTGGATAGGTTAGGTGAATGGGCTAGGGTCTGGCAGATGGAATTCAATGTTGCCAAGTGTGAGGCTATCCATTTTGGGAGGAATAACAGCAGGATGGATTATTATTTAAACGGTAAGATGTTAAAACATGCTGCTGTGCAGAGGGACCTGGGTGTGCTGGTGCACGAGTCGCAAAAAGTTGGTGTGCATGTGCAACAGGTGATTAAGAAGGCTAATCGAGTTTTGTCTTTCATTGCTAGAGGGATGGAGTTCAAGACTAGTGAGGTTATGCTGCAATTGTATAGAGTGTTGGTGAGGCCGCATCTGGAGTATTGTGTTCAGTTTTGGTCTCCTTACCTGAGAAAGGACATATTGGCACTGGAGGGAGTGCAGAGGAGATTCACTAGGTTGCTCCCAGAGTTGAGGGGATTAGATTATGACGAGAGGTTGTGTAGACTGGGATTGTACTCTTGGAGTTTAGAACGATGCGGGGGGGATCTTATTGAAACATATAAAATTATGAAGGGAATAGATAGGATAGATGCGGGCAGGTTGTTTCCACTGGTCGGGGAAAGCAGAACTAGGGGGCATAGCCTCAAAATAAGGGGAAGTAGATTTAGGACCGAGTTTAGGAGGAACTTCTTCACCCAAAGGGTTGTGAATCTCTGGAATTCCTTGCCCAGTGAAGCAGTTGAGGCTCCTTCTTTAAACGTTTTTAAGAAAAAGATAGATACCTTTCTAAAGAATAAAGGGATTCGGGGATATGGTGTACGGGCCGGAGAGTGGAGCTGAGTCCACAAAGATCAGCCATGCTCTCATTGAATGGCGGAGCAGGCTCGAGGGGCCAGATGGCCTACTCCTGTTCCTAGTTCTTATGTTCTTATGTAATACTGAAATACCCGACCCCCCTCATACTAAAACTGATATACCCCACAGCCCTCATTGTGACACTCATATAAACCACATCCTCACTGTAACACTGAAATATCCCGTACCCCTCAGTGAAACACTGGTATATCCCACACCCCTCACTGTAACACTGATATGCCCCACATCCCTCACTGTAACACTGATATACTCCACATCGCTCACTGTAACACTGATATACCCCACACCCCTCACTGTAACACTGATACACCCCACACCTCTCACTGTAACACTGATATGCCCCACATCCCTCACTGTAACACTGATATACCCCACACCCCTCACTGTAACACTGATATACCCCACACCTCTCACTGTAACACTGATATACCCCACACCCCTCATTGTAACACTGATATACCCCACACCCCTCACTGTAACACTGATATACCCCTCACTGTAACACTGATATACCCCACACCCCTCACTGTAACACTGATATACCCCACACCCCTTACTGTAACACTGAAATACGCCACACCCCTCACTGTAACACTGACAGACCCCACACCCCTCACTGTAACACTGACATACCCCACACCCCTCACTGTAACACTGATATACCCCACCACCCTCACTGTAGATCTGATATACCACACACTATAACACTGAAATACGCCACACCCCTCACTGTAACACTGACAGACCCCACACCCCTCACTGTAACACTGACATACCCCACACCCCTCACTGTAACACTGATATACCCCACCACCCTCACTGTAGATCTGATATACCACACACTATAACACTGAAATACGCCACACCCCTCACTGTAACACTGACAGACCCCACACCCCTCACTGTAACACTGACAGACCCCACACCCCTCACTGTAACACTGATATACTCCACGTCACTCACTGTAATACTGATATACCCCACACCCCTCAATGTAACACTGATATAGCCCACACCCATCACTGTAACACTGATATATCCACACCCCTCACTGTAACACTGAAATACCCCACACCCCTCACTGTAACACTGAAATACCCCACACCCCTCACTGTAACACTGATGTACCCCACACACCTCATTGTAATACTGATATACTCCACACCCCTCACTGTAAAAATAATATTGCCCACACACCTCACGGTAAAACTGATATGCCCCACACCTCTGACTGTAACACTGATAGGCCCCACACCCCTCACTGTAAGACTCATATACCCCACACCCCTCACTGTAACACTGATATACCCCACCACCCTCACTGTAGATCTGATATACCACACACTATAACACTGAAATACGCCACACCCCTCACTGTAACACTGACAGACCCCACACCCCTCACTGTAACACTGACATACCCCACACCCCTCACTGTAACACTGATATACCCCACCACCCTCACTGTAGATCTGATATACCACACACTATAACACTGAAATACGCCACACCACTCACTGAAACACTGATATACCCCGCATCCCTCACTGTAACACTGACAGACTCCACACCCCTCACTCTAAAACTGATATACCACACACCCCTCTCTGTAACACTGATGTACCCCACATCCCTCAGTGTAACACTTACATATCCCACACCCCTCATTGTAAAACTGATATACCCAACACCACTCACTGTAACACTGATATACCCCACACCCCTCACTGTAGATCTGATATACCACACACTGTAAAACCGATATACCCCACACCTCTCACTGTAAAACTGATATAGCCCAAACCCCTCACTGTAAAACTGCTATAGCCCACACCCCTCATTGTAACACTGATATACCCCACACCACTCACTGTAACACTGATATACCCCACACCCCTCACTGTAACACTGATATAGCCCACACCCCTCATTGTAACACTGATAGAGCCCACACCCCTCACTGTAACACTGACAGACCCCACACCTCTCACTGTAAAACTGATATACCCCACACCCCTCACTGTAACACTGATATACCCCACACCCCTCACTGTAACACTGATATACTCCACATCTCACATTGTAAAACTGATATATCCCACACCCCTCAGTGTAACACTGATATAGCCCACACCCCTCACCGTAAAACTGATATACCCCACACCCCTCACTGTTACACTGATATACCCCACACCCCTCACTGTACACTGATATAGCCCACAGCCCTCAGTGTAACACTGATATACCCAACACCCCTCACTGTAACACTGATATCCCCCACACCCCTCACCGTAAAACTGATATAGCCCACACCCCTCACTGTAAAACTGATATAGCCCACACCTCTTACTGTAACACTGATATACTCCACATCATAGACATAGACATAGAATTTACAGTGCAGAAGGAGGCCATTCGGCCCATCGAGTCTGCACCGGCTCTTGGAAAGAGCACCCTACCGAAGGTCCAAACCTCCACCCTATCCCCATAACCCCACCTAATCCCCATAACCCAGTAACCCCACCCTACGGGCAATTTTGGACACTATGGGCAATTTAGCATGGCCAATCCACCTAACCCGCACATCTTTGGACTGTGGGAGGAAACCGGAGAACCCGGAGGAAACCCACGCACACACGGGGAGAACGTGCAAACTCCGCACAGACAGTGACCCAAGCCGGAATCGAACCTGGGACCCTGGAGCTGTGAAGCAATTGTGCTAACCACCATGCTACCGTGCTGCCCCATCGCTCACTGTAACACTGATATACCCCACACCCCTCACTGTAACACTGATATACCCCACACCCCTCACTGTAACACTGATACACCCCATACCCCTCACTGTAACACTGAAATACCCCACACCCCTCACTGTAACACTGATATACCCCACACCCCTCACTGTAACACTGATACACCCCATACCCCTCACTGTAACACTGAAATACCCCACACCCCTCACTGTAACACTGATATACCCAACACCCCTCACTGTAACACTGATATCCCCCACACCCCTCACCGTAAAACTGATATAGCCCACACCCCTCACTGTAAAACTGATATAGCCCACACCTCTTACTGTAACACTGATATACTCCACATCGCTCACTGTAACACTGATATACCCCACACCCCTCACTGTAACACTGACATACCCCACACCTCGCACTGTAACACTGATAACAGCCTCGGGTTAACTTCCCGTAACAGCCTCCCCGAACAGGCACCGGAATGTGGCGACTAGGGGCCTTTCACAGTAACGTCACTGTAACACTAACAGACCCCACACCCCTCACTGTAACACTGACAGACACCACACCCCTCACTGTAACACTGATATAGCCCACACCCCTCACTGTAACACTGATATACCTCACACCCTTCTCACTGTAACACTGATATACCCCACACCCCTCACTGTAACACTAATATACCCCACACCCCTCACTGTAACACTGATATATCCACACCCCTCACTGTAACACTGATATACCCCACATTCTCACTGTAACACTGATATATCCACACCCCTCACTGTAACACTGATATATCCACACCCTTCACTGTAACACTGATACACCCCACACCCCTCACTGTAACACTGATATATCCACACCCCTCACTGTAACACTGATATACCCACACCCCTCACTGTAACACTGATATACCCACACCCCTCACTGTAACACTGATATACCTCACACCCTTCTCACTGTAACACTGATATACCCCACACGTCTCACGGTAATAATGTAGAAAATGCTGGATATACTCAGCAGATCTGGCAGCATTTGTTGAGACTGAAGCAGATTAAAATTTCAAGTCAGTGATCTTTCATCAGATCTGAAACTTTGGCTTGGATTCTCTGTTTTTGAGACCATGTCTGTCACCCGAAGCGAATAGTCCCTGGTTTTCACTGGTGTTCGGAGTCAATCCCAGGAGCCATTCACTCACAGTCCCATGCTAATTTATGCATTGCCGGGAGCTCGAGGGTTCCCGTTCCGAATCACGCTATTGGGCCACAGTTTTGAACGGGTTGCCTGATGCCAAGTCTGGTGGATGCCCCACCTTGCCCCATGATGCAAATCCTGCCCCCACTCCTGCTGACTAACAGGGGCAACCTGCCCCCACCAAGGAATTGCTGGGTCACCAACCCCCCCCAACAGCACGCATGCATGCGGGTGACCTGACCCTCCCCCACAACCCCCCACAGGACTCCAGTCAGTGGATCGCCCATTGGAGCCCCTCATCAGCGACCTACATCAGAAACCTCTATCCGATCCCCCATTGAACCCCCAGTGACCCCCAGATCAGAGACTCCCCCATATCAGAGACTCTCCTCCTGTCCCATCAGTTACTAGCTAAAGAATTGTCCAGGCAGAAACAAAGAAAGAGCACTGCTTTTACACTTTCCCGTTCTTTCCACCTGCTGCCTCAGGTAGAGGTGTAGAAAGCAGCAGCTGTTACTTCATGGAAAGACAAAACCACATTACAAGGCTTTAAACCCTGTCAGATTCTTCGATCTGTGAGGTTTCTATTCACTTTCAAAGAAAAATAGCTTTTAGTAGGCCACAATTGACATGGTAATAGCTTCCAGACAGCCAAGTTTTTGGATTGTTTTATTTTTATTTCTCTTCACACTTGAATGCATCTTCAATACCCTGCTTTGAACCGAACCACAATGTTTATAAGCATTTATGGACAAAATGACCACATCATTGGAAGGAAATGATTGCACTAGAAAAGGTGCAGAGGAGATTCACCAGGATGTTGCCTGGGCTGGAGGTTTCAGCTGTCAGGAGAGATTGGATAGGCTGGGGTTGCTTTCCTTGCAGCAGAGGAGGTTGAGGGGTAGACCAGATTGAGGCGTATAAAATTATGAGGGACATAGATAGGATGGATAGGAGAGAACATTTCCTCTTATTGAGGGGCCAATAAGCAGGGGGCATAGATTTAACGTGAGGGGCAGGAGGCTCACATGGGATATGAGGGGGAACCCTTTCACCAAGTGGGTGCTGGGAATCTGGAACTCGCTGCCTGAAAGGAGGGTAGAGGCGGGAATCCTCACAACATTTAAGAAGTATTTAGATAAGCACTTGTGAGTCTCACCCCTATAACCCAAAAAGATGTACAGGGTAGGTGGATTGGCCAAGCTAAATTGCCCCTTATTTGGAAAAAAATCGGGTACTCTAACGGTACCTGGGGCAGTTTTCTGGGCCATTGGAGGCCACTGGGTGGTCCGGCTCTGGGCAGGGTAGTACCCTCGCAATCCTGCTGACACCCGGGCACCTTAGCAGCACCAGTCTGGCACTGCCAGGGTGCCCAGCTGGCGCTGCCAGGATGGCAGAGTCACTGCCATGGTGCCAGACTGGCTGTGCCAAAATGCCCAGATGTCAGATTGCCCGTGCCAGGGATTGGGTCTGTGGGTGCCTTGCCCTGAAGAGGTCGGGTGATGGTGGCTCAAGGATCCTGGAAGAGGTATATTGGGTGCAGTTTAGAGGGGGGGGGGGGGTCCAGAGGCCTCGGTGGGGTGGCTGAGGGGGGGTTGAAAGATCTGGGTGGCATTTAAAAATGGCGCCCCGATCCGCGATTTCTCTTCCTGCGCTGAGCTGAGCGCGGCAGTGCAGGAAATGACTAAAGTGCGGCCTCGGTGAGGCATTCCTCGTTGAGGCTAACAAAACCAGCAAAGTGCTGTTAAACAGCCTTGTCGTTCGCCGAGAAACACCCTGCTAAACACGCCCAAAACAAACTCAGTTTCTGTCCCGTTAAGTTGTGCCCAAGGTCTCCAAAAGGTCTACGTGTAAAACCACTGATCTGCATGCTCCGTGTGGAGGCAGAATGCAGTGCGGAGATAGGGTTGGAGAGCCAATTCCCAATGCTGCCATCATTTGCAACTCCAACAGGGGAGTGTGAAATGGGTGATTTTGTTTACACTGTAACTTGTGTTTTATGGGGTAAGTTTCTGGACTGCGCACGTTGCAGCTCACTTAGAGTTCCTGCTTCTTCTTTTGGTTATTTCTGTTGCTTTGGTTACCACAGTTTAAATTATTCTGCTGGGTGAACCATCATTCGTTTGGGAAGCAGGTTAATGAATGTGATAGAACATAGAACATAGAACATAGAAAAATACAGCACAGAACAGGCCCTTCGGCCCACGATGTTGTGCCGAACCTTTGTCCTAGATTAATCATAGATTATCATTGAATTTACAGTGCAGAAGGAGGCCATTCGGCCCATTGAGTTGCGAAGAAGAAGAGTAAAGACCTATTCACTCCAACTCCTCGTGTGCTCAGTAAAAATTCTACTTTACTATACCTTGTAGTCAATATGTGTGGTGAAAGAAATGTGTTTCTGTGGACCAATGGGAACATCATGTAACTTTGCGGCATAACAAACGGGTAAAGCAGTGAGCAGATCCCAGATCGTCAATGTGCCCATTTGAAAGCCAGACTGGAGAAGTACTCTGAGCAAACACTGACAATCATGCATCACTCACACCTTTCACCCAGGTCTCAATGGCTCAATCCTGCTGGTCTCCATCCAAGCCAGGTGTGAGGGGCCTTGACAGGATGGACATAGAGAGCATGTTTCCTCTTTGGGAAGATTCTCGAACTCAGAGTCACTGTTTGGAAATAAGGGGTCTCTCAACTAAGACAGACGAGAAGGAAGTATTTCTCTGAGGGGGTTGTTTCTCTCAGGGGGTTGTTTCTCTCAGGGGATTGTTTCTCTCAGAGGGTTGTTTCTCTCAGGGGGTTGTTTCTCTCAGGGGGTTGTTTCTCTCAGGGGGTTGTTTCTCTAAGGGGATTGTTTCTCTCAGAGGATTGTTTCTCTCAGGGGGTTGTTTCTCTGAGGGGATTGTTTCTCTCAGGGGATTGTTTCTCTCAGGGGGTTGTTTCTCTCAGGGGGTTGTTTCTCTCAGGGGGTTGTTTCTCTCAGGGGTTTGTTTCTCTCAGAGGATTGTATCTCTCAGGGGGTTGTTTCTCTGAGGGGATTGTTTCTCCCAGGGGGTTGTTTCTCTCAGAGGGTTGTTTCTCTCAGGGGATTGTTTCTCTCAGGCGATTGTTTCTCTCAGAGGGTTGTTTCTCTCAGGGGGTTATTTATCTCAGGGGGTTGTTTCTCTCAGGGGGTTGTTTCTCTCAGGGGCTTGTTTCTCTCAGGGGGTTGTTTCTCTCAGGGGATTGTTTCTCTCAGAGGGTTGTTTCTTTCAGAGGGTTGTTTCTATCAGGGGGTTGTTTCTCTCAGAGGGTTGCTCTCTCAGGGGGTTGTTTCTCTCAGGGGCTTGTTTCTCTCAGGAGGTTTTTTCTCTCAGGGGATTGTTTCTCTCAGGGGGTTGTTTCTCTCAGGGGGTTGTTTCTATCAGGGGATTGTTTCTCTCAGGGGATTGTTTCTCTCAGGGGTTTGTTTCTATCAGGGGATTGTTTCTCTCAGGGGGTTGTTTCTATCAGGGGGTTGTTTCTATCAGGGGCTTGTTTCTCTCAGGGGGTTGTTTCTCTCAGGGGGTTGTTTCTCTCAGTGGGTTGTGAGTCTTTGGAACTCCCTTCCTCAAAAGGCAGCAGAAACAGAGGGAGGGATTCTCTGATCCTGAGTGATAGATTAGAGTGGACAGGAACTTAACAGGAGAATGGAAAGCAGTACTACATTCACTATAGGCTCTTCTCTATTGGAATCTGACCAATTAAAACTGGTTTTTAATGAGTACTCTGGGCTCAAATCTTCCGGTGGCCGGATTGTCAGATACTGGATCAGTCGGGAAGTCTGCGTGGCGGCTGCGGATTCAGTCCAGCGCTGCCACAGTCGGGGGAGGGCCGATCCGCGGGCAGGGTGGGGACTTTATTAGGGTCTGGGGGCACTGTTGGGGGGTGGTCCGGGGCGCGTGAGCCGGCCAAATGGGGGGGGCACTATTTTGCCGGCCGGGTCCGCGAGCGACCTCCGCCATGTACCACGGCGCAGCCACCGCAGGCCGCCGCCCTGCGCATGCGCGGCCACGGACCCGGGAATTCTCCGGGCCGTATCGGCAGCTGGAGCCGGGTGCTCTATGCTGCCGGCATGCTAGCCCCCAGCAAAATGGGGAATCGGTGGCCGTTTTATGCTATTTTATTCTGGCGTACAATGCCACCGTTCCCAAGCCGGCGTGGGGACATAGCCTCAGGATCAGAGAATCCAGCCCCTGAGCGTTGCAGTTTTACGCAGAATTCTTTTCAGGTCTCCAGTGTCTTGCTGAACATGTCAGAAGTGATTTTCAATGATTCCCTGTTAAGCCATGGACTCCATGTCAGAACAAAAATGCCCAAACTGACTGCAGTGCTTTGCAGTAGGTGGGTGACATTATTAATGGGCGAGGGTCAGAGCTGGGGTTTTGCTTCCACAGAGCCCTGCTGCCTGTGGCCTAATTTGTGGCATGTTTCATTCATCCATCACACATGTTCACTGACCTGCATTGGTTCCCAGTTCAGCAGCACCTTCATTTTAAAAGACTCACTCTTGTTTTCATTCCAAGTACTCACCCCTCCATACCTTAATAACCTCCTCTAGTCCTAAACCCACTGGCATCTCTGCACTCTTCCAATTCGGGCCATTGCACTTCCCCCATCTCTGTTGGGCATGCCTTTAGCTACCAAGACTGTAGGTTCTGGAATTCTGTCCCTCTTTCTTCCCTGAGTTGCCCCTTAAAACCTTCCACTTTGGCGAAACATTTGGTCACCTTCCCTAATGCCCCATATTTTGTGGCCTTGATGGTGCTTGCGAAAGAAAGCTACCCATGAAGATTTATCAGGCTTTCAAGCATTAACCAGTGCCACCTATCGGGGTCTTTGGTGTCCAGCATCATCACGTGACATCATGAAGCAGGCTAAGCAGCCAATCAGATTGAAAATTTCTCACAGACAGTATGGCAGGAAATAAAATGTGTTGATCATGCTTCACCCTTTAATCATGTTACAGAAATAAAGGGTGCGATTTAACGGTCAATTTGGTGCTGCAACTAGGCTGTTGAATCTCACGAGATTCGTGATGCTCGAGACATCACATGAGATTCAACTGAGGCGTCGCAATCTGGATCTCTTCCACGCCAGGTGAGATCCAAATCAGCATATTTATATGAACAATTAGGCTCATTGAAATATGCATTCTCCGGATTCACCCGGGGCCTGGGATCTAACGGCCTTGCCTGGGAGGCCTCGCCAGAGTGCCTTATAGTACTGAACCACACAAACGTGGACCATTCGTAACGACACCTGGGGATGTCTCCCAGGCATTGGAGACACCTGGGTGCTCGGGGACAGGGCAAGATGGCACCCTGTCACTCCCACTGGCACATGGGCACTGCCAGCCTGACACCGTGGCACTGTCACCTGGGCACATGAATTGAGTTAACAACAGTAGCCCCCAGCTCCAAAGGACCCTCCTCCTTCTCTCTTCCCTCCGCCCCTCCCTTCCTCTTTCCTTTCCTCCCTACCAGCTCCTCCCTCCCTCTACCCTTCCCCTCCTCCCTTTCTTTCTCCCCTCCCTCCATTCCTCACCTATCGCTGGATGGCACCGAGACTGCATTCATTTAAGGAATGTCTCCGAAAAAGAATCACACTGAAAAAAAAATCCAGGCTAGTTAATACTCAATTCTTTGCAGTTAAACCAATAAATGTCGACTTACTCTCAGAATGCGAAGAGGCAAATCCATGAGCCTCCTCGGAGAATCATTTTTCCTTTTCAGATGCAGATGTAGTAAATTTGACACCATATTAAATTGTTAAGTATGTTGTATCGTTGCCTAGTAAAGTCTTGGGGCCCAATTAAACACAGCCTTTGCACAGAGCCCTCAGAAAGGCAAATATCATCCTTTTGGGTGGGGGGCTAAGGGGGGTGGGGAGAGACAATCTAAATAATGAGATAGCCAGGGACAAAAAGGGAGAGACTGAGGGAGACAGACAGAGGGGACGATCTAACGGAAACGTTTCTCAGTGTCATTTGTGGCGGGTTTTGCTGGGAGTTTCCCGCCGGCTCTGTCGGCGAGTTCCCCACCGCTATCTAAACACACTTAGTCACTTTTCTGGGCCTTGGGAAGTTTCACTCTGGGCTAGCCCACACAGAATTATTTTCATCACTGGGGAGCTGAACCTGCTGGCCAGACCAGCTCCTCAGAGATCAGGCCACCATTTTGATCGGTGTCACAATCTCTAAGTGGGCTCGAGGGTCCCCCGCGCCCCCGACACACGGGCAATGTCACCCCCCACACATGGACATTACCCCACACCCCCCCAAGTGAGGACATCCCGCTATGGGGTTGCTGAGGGGCCCCCCCTTTTCAGGCCTTCCTGTGCCCCCTTTTGGGAACCCCCGCCCTTCCAGGAACCCCATCCTTCACCCCCCCACACCCTTCATAACCCCCCTTCACCCTCCTTTCAAGACATGCCCCTCCGCTTCAGGCCCTGACCCTTGGCAGTGCCATCGTGGAACCTGGGCACTGCCACCCTGGCAGTGCTCCTGTCAGCCTGCCAGTGCCACTCAGGCACCTTGACAGTTCCAGGGTGGCAGTGCCATGGTGCTAGCCTGGCAGTTCTAAGGTATCCGGGTGCCAGGGGGAGAGGCAGGATGCCACTGTGCCCTGTCCCTGACCATCAATGGGCCTCCAATGGCCTGAGAAACACCCCCAGGTGCTGTTCTACCTGGTCCACATTTGTTGGAGCCGGTTGGATCCAGCGTCAGCATGCTTAAGTGGGTTTAGAACCAGCAAGGCCTGAATCAATTAGTACTGATCTCCACAAGCAGGGTCCAGTAGTGACGGCCACTTGGGTGTCTTGGAGCCAATTGAAGCCCCCCAGGACAGGGCAGGGCAGTACCCTGGCACTCCCTGTCACCTGGGTACCCTCCAGTGGTATGCCTGGTTGGCACTGCCAGGGTGTCTGGGCACTACCCGGCAGGTGCCACGGTGCCCAGATGCCATGTAGGCACTGCCAAAGGTCAGGGCCTGAGGGCACCAAGCCCATGAAAGGTGGGGTGAAGGGGTGAAGGTAGTATGAAGGGTGAGGGATAAAGCATGCTATGAAGGGTTCATAAAGGTTATGGGGGTGAAGGAGAGGGTCCTGAAAAGGGGAGGCCCCTCAGCGATCCCATAGCCGTGTGTCCTCATTTGGAGGGGGTTGGGGTAATGCCCATGCCTACGGGGGGGGGGGGGGGGGGACATATTGCCATGGGTGGAGGGTGTGTGGGGCCCTCAAGCTCACTTAGAGATAGGGGCACTTTTCCAAAATGGTGGCCCAATCTCTGAGGAACTGTTCTTGCTGATGAGTTCGACTCCCCACTGCTGAAAAAAGCGTGGGCTTGACTGGGGGGAAGCTCCCCAAGGCCCCCAAAAATGACTAAGTGGCAGTGAATAGCTTTGCGGATCTCACCCAAAAAGGTGGCAGCAAACACCTCGCCAAACCTGCCCAAAATTACACATTGAAATGCTTTGGTTGAATCACACCCATAGCGTCTGCATACACTCCTGAACACTATTCCACCATGAGTGGGTTTGTGAAACTAGAGTGTAACACCTTAACACAGACGGCTCCCAAGTTGGTATGTTGGTATGTGTAATGGAAGCACAGAAGTAAGGACAGAGATATGACCCCGCCCTCTATCCTTGCATTGTCTCAAGACTTGCATCTTGACACCCAAAGGGGTAATTGTGACTTTGGGTGATAACAGATCAGCCATCTGTTATACATCTCTCTCTAACTTTGGTTCCAATTGAAATCAACTCAGCTAATATTGCCTCTTCCACACTCTCAGCCAATGTCAAAACTACACCCCCGCCCTACTCTTGCAAACACAATGCTACAATAACTTATTGTTAATATTATTAACAGAAGCAGTGTTGCACGTTGACTGATTTTTTGGGCAAATCCAACAGTCAGGTAATTATGCCAGTGACCAACACATGGCAGCAAATAAAACCCAATCAGAAACAAAACAGAGCTTTGTAGGCAGGACATAGTATGGGTCACGACCAAAACTGCATTTCAACTGCTTGCCACTTCGCTCACTCCCTTCCTCCTCTTCTCTCCCTTTCTTCTGCCCATCTCCTTCCTGGCGACATGTCAAGCATTTCCAGATATTTCCATTCCAAATGACCTTGCCTGTAATGAAAGGTTGCACTTGATCCGTGGGCCTGCCTTTTCTTTCCCTGTGAGTACAATGCCATGAGTATTGAGGGAAACGCCACTCTTCATCTTCTGAATGATCCTGTGAGGTTCTGGCAATTTCCTACTTTTGCTTCACAATTCTGTGTTTGCAATTTTTCATTTCCTCCCCCTTACCCGTTTCCCTTTCAGTCCTTTCCTTGTTTCAACATTTCTCTTCCTCGCTGCCTCCGTTCATTGCAGGCTCTTTCATTTCTTCATTCAGTTAATCCATGTGAATACCAGCCAGGTGTCAGGAGCTTGTGACAATGTCTTGATATATATACCAATTGGTCAGTTCAAACCTGCTGCATCTGACAGGATTTTGCTTTACTACTGATTCTATTTACAGCGCACATATTTGAGCTTTGCTTTGACCAAACACAATCTGCCCTGCTCTCAAATGCCAGCTTCCTGGCATCAAACTCTATTACCCATCACCAATTTATCCTTATTCATTTGTATGTGCCTGGATAACCAAGGGGTGGGGGGGATGTTCACGATTTGTATGAGGCTTACAATATCTGAGCCACGAAACACTCTGATAAGGGTGTGAGCACAATTATCTTGGTCAAACAGTGAGTTCCACTTGCAATATTGGCTTTTGTTCCTACTAATAGCCCAGCTTGCCACGCTGTGAGACTCAACCACCATCAAAACAGCACATCTTATGATCAAAAACCGTCTCCTCCATGTCGGCACAGCTTGTGATCAACTCTGCTGTGTGGGGCAGCTAGCTTCCATCATTGGTATGCAGTATGTTCATTCCCTTAGCCTGGCACTTACAGTACTGTACATTACATTGCAGGCATACCTCTCTTTCATTTCTGCAGGCCTTTTCCTCCATTTGCCTCTATTCCCAAGCTTCCTAACTGTGGGATGACCCAATTTGATTCAGTCCTTCTTTTGCTTTTTCTTTTCCTCGATAGCAAAGGCCAACTGGTGTTCTTGGGCAGCAGGGTCACCCCGCTTCCACACAGCGTGCAAAAGATCATGAATACGTTTTATATATAGGAGGTTGTGGGGCTCAAGTGTTTGCACTCTTGCCTCAGGAAGTATTAGCTTCAAGCCTCACTCCAGGGCGCATAAACTGAGCTGCACGTCATGTGCAGTACTGAGGGAGTGCAGCACTGTCGGAGCTGAGACGTTGAATGGAGGCCCTGTCGGTCCGCTCCTGTTCTAAAGCCCAAAAGGGATCCCATGAAGAAGAGTAGTGTCCCAACCAACATTCATCCCTTTGCTAATATCACCAAAAGAGATTAATTGTCTGACCATTTATCACACTGCTCCGTGTGGGAACTTGCTGTGTGCAAATTCCACACAGTCACCCGAGGCCGGAATTGAACCCGGGTCCCTGGCGCTCTGAGGGACTGCTAACCACTGCGCCACCATGTTGCCCCATCATGGGTTCCAGTGCCACTCCACAGACCTGAGCACAAATTCTCGGCTGACACTCCAGAGCAGTACTGAGGGAGTTCTGCACTGCCGGCAGTGTGCAGTCTTACAGATTAAATGTTAAAATGAGTCCCTGCCTGTCTGTGAAAGACTGATGAGAAAGATTACGAGGCATTATTTGAAGAAGCTAAACTTTAGCTGTCCCCAAAACAACCTCACTCCTCCCCCACTGGGCCACCTTGTTGTTCCGCTGTGCTCCCGCTGAGCATTGATCTTTGTTCTCCCATTAACACATTCTGCCATCTTACCTTTTGCCACGATCTGCGCTCTTCAGACCTTAATGGCATTATTAATACCCCATTTGTTTTATGTCTGTGACATCTTTGCCAATCTCTCCATCACATTTCTATCCCTCTTTAGTTCTGAAGAAGAGCCATACGAACTCGAAACATTAACTTTCTTTCTGTCTCCACAGATGCTGCCAGACCTGCTGGGTTTTTCCAGCATTTTCTGTTTTTATTTGAAGAACAGCAGGTGGGTTCTCCCTAGAGGCCTGGACAATATTTATGACTCAGTGAACAAGAAGGAAGATTGTCACCTTGCTGTTTGTGGGGCCTCGCTGTGGGCAAATTGTATTTCCAGCAATATTTGCGCGACAGTTTGGACACTGATAACAATGTGTGCGTTAAGCTCTCTGTTATTTTGCCAGCAAATACTGGCCCATTGACATGTAGGACGGGATTCTCCCCCCCGCCGCCGGGTGGGAGAATCGCCAGGGCGCCGCGCGAATCGTGCCACGCCGCCCCGACCCCCGCACGCGATTCTCCCATCCCCCGAAACCAGCGACGCGCGAATCGCGGCGGGCCGCTCGGAGAATCGGCGCAAATGGCGAGCGACGATTCTCCGGCCCAGATGGGCCGAGCAGCCGCGTGTAAACGGCCTAGTCCCGCCGGCGCCGTCCACACCGGGTCGCTGCCGGCAGGTACTCGACGCGAAGGCTTGGGGGGTGGCGACTCCGTTCCCGGGGGGTGGCCTCCGATGGGGTCTGGCCCACGATCGGGGCTCCCCGATCGGCGGACTGGCCTCACCCCCCCCCCTCCTGGGCCTACTTCCTTGCGCGACCAGCCCCAGAACCCCGGCGCCATGTTGGTGCGGGGCCGGAGCGCTCCGCGAGGTTACCGCGCATGCGTCGGTTGGCACCGGCGCCACTGCACATGCGTGGATCCTGCGGCGCCCAGTTTGCACCGGGATCTGCGGCTGGAGTATCGCAAACCACTCCAGCGCCGTGCTGGCCCCCTTAGGGGCCAGAATTCAACGTGGGAGCGGCCTGTTCATGCCGTCGTAAAACGTGACGGCGTGGACACTCTGCCTCCATTTTGGAGAATCCCGCCCGTAATGTGTACAAGGTACAGCCTGTCGTGTTCACATAATGTTTTGATTATTTGTTCATAGGATCTGTGAAATACTGACAGGATTGGCTTCAGTGCCCAGCTTAGTTGTTCTGATATGGGGAGATGTTTACTCGACCACCTCACAGGGCGTAAGGAGTCAACCAGGCAGTATGTGGCTGGAGACACATACAGACTCTGGGTGGACGAGTCAATACCCCGCCCCTGGGAAGCAAAGTCAACATGGAGCCAACCTGCTCCCTGCTGGCCCCATAACCATAACCCGCCTCGGTTGGGCTTAACAAGAAACCTCACCAGGGAGCAAGTCCCACTCTCCAAATGGCTGGCAGCTCCATCTGTCCTGGCAGCACTGGGATTGCATTGGTGGGCACTGCTGGGACTGCATGAGGAGGAGGAGGAAGAGGCTTTCAGATCCCTGGAGATGGGTAACCCTAGGGGCTTGGGCAAGGAGGGTTTGGGCAGGTCAGTGATGGGGGCGGAGGGGCAATGGGTTTAAGGCAGAGGCATGTAGAAAAAAAGAGGGGTTCTATCTTAGGGAGGCTGCCCCACGGTCTGTAAAGGGGAGCCCCTGATGGTAGAATCCCCCCTTCCTTTCCACACTTTGAAAAGAGGATATAAATGAGTTCCTGCTCATGCCCGACTGCCCATGCCAAAGATTTATGGTAAGAAGCATAATTGACTCGAGTATATATTTAAATATCGAGGGCGGGCTGTCTATTTATTTTAAATTAATTACGGGATGTGGATGTCTCTGGCTAGATCAGCATTTATTGGCCATTCCTAGTTGCCCTTGAGACGGTGGTGATGAGCTGCCTTCTTGAACACTGCAGTCCCTGAAGTGTAGGTACACCCACAGTGCTGTTAGGGAAGTAGTTCCAGGATTTTGACCCAGCGACATTAAAGGAATGGCGGTATATTTCCAAGTCAGGATGGTGAGTGACTTGAAGGGGAACCTCCAGATGATGATGTTCTCATGTACCTGCTGCTCTTGCCCTGCTAGACGGTAGTGGTTGGGTGTTTGGAAGGTGCTGCCTAAGGACCTTTGTAGATTTCTACAGTACATCTTGTAGATGGTACACACGGCTGCCACTGTGCATCGATGGGTTGAATGTTTGTGGAAGGGGGAGCAATCAAGTGGGCTGCTTTGTACTGGATGGTGTTGTTGGAGCTGCACTCATCCAGGCAAGTGGAGAGTATTCTATCACACTCCTGATTTTTGCCTTGGGTATATACGCTTTGTGGGGTCAGTAGGTGAGTTACTCACGGAATTATTCCTAGCCTTTGACCTGCTCTCGTAGCCATAGAATCTATATGGCTGGGGAGTCAGAAATGGTGCTTAACATTGTGCAGTCATCTGCAAGCATCCCCACTTCTGAGCTTATGATGGAAGGAAGGTTATTGATTCAGCAGCTGAAGATGGTTGGACCTAGGACACTACCCTGAGGAACTCCTGCAGTGATGTCCTGGAGCTGAGATGATTGAAGTCCAACCACCAGAACCATATTCCTTCCGGCCAGGTATGACTCCAACCAATGGCGGGTTTACCCCCTGATTTCCATTGTCCCCAGTTTGGTAAGGGCTCCTTGATGCCATACTCGGTCAAATGATGCCTTGATGTCAAGGGCAGTCACTCTCACCTCACCTCTGAAGTTCAGTTCAAGGCTGTAATGAGGTCAGGAACTGAGTCACCCTGGTGGAACCCAAACTGAGTGTCTGCGAGCAGGTTATTGCTGAGTAAGAATGGCTTGATAGCACTGTTGATGACCCCTTCATCACTTTACAGATGATCGACTGATGGGGCAGTAATTGGCCGGGTTGGATTTGTCCTGTTTCTCGTGCACAGGACATATTTGGACAATTTTCTCCATTGCTGGGTAGATGCCAGTGTTGTAGCCATACTGGAACAGCTTGGCTGGGGGGGGGGGGGTCTGCAGCACAAGACTTCAGGGGCGGGATTCTCCCCTACCCGGCGGGGCGGGGCGTTCCGGTGTAATGGAGTGGCGGGAACCACTCCGGCGTCGGGCCGTCCCAAAGGTACGAAAGTCTCCGCACCTTTCGGGGCCAAGCCCTCATCTTGAGGGGCTGGGCCTGCGCCGGAGTGGTTTGCGCACCGCCGGGTGGCGGGAAAGGCCTTTGGCGCCACGCCAGCAGGGGCCGAAAGTTCTTCGCCGGGCGACGCATGCGCGGGAGCATCAGCGGCTGCTGACATCATCCCCGTGCATGCGCAGGGGAGGGGGTCTCTTCCGCCTCTGCCATAGTGAAGACCATGGCGAAGGCGGAAGAAAAAGAGTGCCCCCATGGCACAGGCCCGCCCGCGGATCAGTGGGCCCTAATTGCAGGCCAGGCCACCGTGGGGGCACCCCCCAGGGCCAGATCGCCCCGCGCCCCCCCCCCCCCCCCCCCCAGGACCTCGGAGCCTGCCCGCGCCGCCTTGTCCCGCCATTCAAAATGTGGTTTAATCCACGCTGGCGGGACAGGCATTCCAGCAGCGGGACTTCGGCCCATTGCGGGCCAGAGAATCGGTGGGGGTGGGCCCGCCGACCGGCGTGGCGCGATTCCCGCCTCCGCCAAATCTCTGATGGCGGAGACTTCGGGACAAGGCGGGGGTGGGATTCACGCCAGCCCCCGGCGATTCTCCGACCCGGCGGGGAGTCGGCGAAACCCGCCCCAGGACTGTTGCCCGCAATATTGTCAAAGCTTAGTGCCCGGTATCCAATGCCTTTAGCAGTTTCTTGATGTCAAGTAGACTTCGTAGATTGAATCAAATTGGCTGAAGAGCGACATCTGTGATGCTGGGGACCTGTGGAGTAGACCGAGATGGATCATCCACTCGACATTTCTGGCTGAAGATTGGTGCAAATGTTTCAGCCATTTCTTTGCCATGGATGTGATGGGCTCCTCCATCATCGAGGATGAGGATATTTGTGGAGCCTCTTCCTCCATTGGGTTGTTTAATTGTCCACTGCAATTCATGGCTGGGTGTGGCACAACTGCAGTGCTTAGCTCTGATCTGTTGATGTGGGATCGCTTAGCCTTGCCTATCATCTGCTGCTTGTGCTGTGTAGCACGTCTCAGTATAGTCTGTAGACTGGGCTGTAACACTGCAGTCTCAATGCCGTCTGTAGACAGGGTGGTAATGCTACAGTCTCAGGACAGTCTGTAGGCTGGGCCATAACACTACAGTCTCAATACAGTCTGTAGACAGGACCAAAACACTACAGTCTCAGTACAATCTGTAGACAAGTCTGCAACACCACAGTCTCAGTATATAGTCTGTGGACCGGGGTGTAACACTACACTCTCAGTAGTTTGTAGACAGGGTCGTAACACTACAGTCACAGAACAGTCTGTAGACAGGGCTGTAACATGACAGTCTCAGTACAGTTTGTATACTGCGCTGTAACACTACATTCCCAGTACAATCTGTAGACAGGGCTGTAACACTACGGCCTCAGTACAGTCTGTAGGCTGGCCCGTAACATTACAGTCTCAGTACAGTCAGTAGATGGGCTGTAACACTACACTCTCAGTGCAGTTTGTAGACAGGGCCGTAACACTACTGTGATGAACGGTTACTGTATTACTGTACCCCTTATCATCATGTGTGATGTCCCCTTTAAAAGCGAGCTTGCAATCCTGGGGGACTCCGCCTCCACCCACCTGGGAGCCGTATTTAAGGGGCCGCCTTGTGGGCGGCATCCAGTAAGCACCCGTCTCGGCACCAGGCTAGTTCTTAGCTTATTAAAGCCTTCTTTACTGTTTTACTCTCTAAGCGTCGTTATTGAGGGTACAACAATTTAATAAGCTAAACTACATCAGGATGGATGCAGGCCTAAAACCAGAGAAGCTCATTCTGGAAACACGGACACCGGAGACAAAAGAAATGTTAAAGTACTGGCTCCGATGCTTCGAGGCCTACCTGGACTCCTCTGAGACTCCCATCCTGGGGCCACGCAAGCTGTGCCTACTCCACGCCCGGGTGAGTCACAGAATCTCCGTCATGCTCGAAAAGGCGACTACCTACGAAGAGGCGATCGAGTTACTACGCAAGCGGTTTGTCAAACCCATCAACGAGGTACATGCCTGGCATCTGCTCTCTACCTTCCGGCAGCGCTCGGGGGAATCGCTAGACGAATTTGTAGAAAAACTTACCGCTCTCGCCAGGGACTGTGACCATCAGGATGTGACAGGGGAAGTCCATATGAACCTGCACATCAGAGACGCTTTCGTGTCCGGCATCCGCTCGACCTACATCCGGCAGCGGCTACGCGAAAACGGGGCAAAAGACCGCCAGGCAACACTGACGCTCGCCTCCTCGTTGGAAGTGGCCCGACATAATTTGGGCACATACCCCGCCGTCCCTGCGAGCCCCTCTTGGACTTCCCCAGGCTCGGCCACGCTACGGGCCTGCGCCGCGCGCCGACCCACCCAGACCGGGGGCACACCGAGCTACTTCTGTGGGCAGGGCCAGCATCCACGCCCACGCTGCCCAGCCCGCTCCGCCATCTGCAGCGACTGCGGGAAAAGGTGGCAGGCGAGGGTCTGCCTGGCCAGGCCCAAGGGCCAGAAACACAAAGAACAGCAGGCCCGAAAATCAGGCTCACAGGCCCGCAGACCTCGCAATGCGGCTGCGCATCGACCGACACGCCCCCTTCTGACGCGTCATCCGCCTCGTGCGAATCATGGGGGCGGCCATCTTGTCGGCGGCCACCTTCTCGACCCGGCACGTGCGACCGACGGCGGCGGCCATTTTACGAATCCAACTCGGCTGAGGACTCGGACTACCCGCAATTGGGAGCGAATACACTCGACCACACGCGGCCAAAACATCTGCGGAACTCTATGATGAAGGTCCAGGTCAACGGGCGCGACACTCCATGCCTTTTCGACTCTGGGAGCACGGAGAGCTTTATTCATCCTGAGACGGTAAGGCGCTGCTCCTTGCGCACCCATCCCATGTCCCAAACCATAGACCTCGCATCCGGGTCCCACTCGGTACAAATCAAGGGGCACTGTATCGCGGATCTCTCGATCCAGGGCGCCGAATACGCTTGTTTCAAACTGTATATCCTCCCTCACCTCTGCGCCCCCCTGCTGCTCGGACGGGATTTCCAGTGCGGCCACCGAAGCCTGACACTGAAGTTCGGCGGACCCTTGCCCCCCCTCGCGGTATGCACCCTTGCGACACTGAAAGTCGCAGCCCCCTCTCTATTCGCGAACCTCACTCCCGACTGTAAGCCCGTCGCCACCAGGAGCCGGCGGTACAGTGCCCAAGACATGACTTTTATCAAGTCAGAGGTCCAGCGTTTACTGGGAGAGGGGGTCATCGAGGCTAGCAACAGCCCCTGGAGAGCACAAGTGGTGGTAGTCTGGTCCGGGGAAAAGAAACGGATGGTCGTGGATTATAGCCAGACCATAAACTGCTTCACGCAGCTCGATGAGTACCCCCTTCCCCGCATAGCAGAAATAGTAAATCGGATCGCCCAATACCGGGTATTTTCCACG
Source organism: Scyliorhinus torazame (assembly GCF_047496885.1). Taxonomy (NCBI): domain Eukaryota; kingdom Metazoa; phylum Chordata; class Chondrichthyes; order Carcharhiniformes; family Scyliorhinidae; genus Scyliorhinus; species Scyliorhinus torazame. The sequence goes on from NC_092722.1 coordinate 42,952,341, forward strand.
GTCGATCTCAAATCCGCCTCCCACCAGCTCCCCATCCGACCGAAAGACCGCCCCTATACTGCTTCGAAGCATCCGGCCGGCTCTTCCACACAACCCGGCTAGCCATCCTCGGCTATGTCGTGGAAAACGGGGTCCTAGGTCCCGACCCCGACCGCATGTGCCCCCTACAGGGCTAAATCGCTGGCTTTGAAAGCAGACCAAGGCAGGCCAGCAACACGGTTCGATTCCCGTAACAGCCTCCCCGAACAGGCGCCGGAATGTGGCGACTAGGGGCTTTTAACAGTAACTTCATTTGAAGCCTACTTGTGACAATAAACGATTTTCATTTTTTCATTTCATTTCATAAAGGAACTGGCTGCTACCCTCAACCAGGCAGCAGGCCAGTAGCGTTCTTCTCCCAGACCCTCACCGCCCCCGAGATTCAGCACTCTGCAGTCGAGAAGGAGGCACAAGCCATTGTGGAGGCTGTGCGGCACTGGAGGCACTACCTATCCGGTAGGAGATTCACCCTCGTCACCGACCAACGGTCGGTCGCCTATATGTTCGATAACGCACAAGGGGGCTAAATAAAAAACGATAAAATGTTGAAGTGTAGGATCGAACTCGCCACCTACACGTACGATATCAAGTATCGTCCAGGGGAGCTCAACGAGCCCCCAGATGCCCTGTCCCACGGTACGTGCGCCAACGTGCAGGAGGACCGCCTGCAAACCATCCACAATGACCTCTGCCACCCAGGGGTTACCCGGCTCGTCCATTTTATCAAGTCCCGCAACCTACCTTACTCAACCAAGGAGGTCCAGGCCATGACCAGGGCTTGCCAGATCTGCGCGGAGTGCAAACCGCACTTCTACCGGCCAGATAAGGATCGGCTCGTGAAGGCCTCGGGGCCCTTTGAGCGACTAAGCGTGGACTTCAAGGGCCCCCTCCCGTCCACCAACCGTAGTCCAAAGATGTTCAGGTTAGGTGGATTGGCCATGATAAATTGCCCTTAGTGTCCAAAATTGCCTTTAGTGTTGGGTGGGGTTACTGGGGTATGGGGATAGGGTGGAGGTGTTGACCTTGGGTAGGGTGCTCTTTCCAAGAGCCGGTGCAGACTGGCCTCCTTCTGCACTGTAAATTCTATGATATCTATGATAATGCCTATTTCCTCACCGTTATCGACGAGTTCTCCCGCTTCCCAGTCGCCATCCCCTGCCCCGACATGACCTCAGTCACCGTGATAAAGGCACTGCGCAGCATCTTCACCCTGTTTGGTTTCCCCGCTTATATCCACAGCAACCGGGGTACATCGTCCATGAGCGATGAACTGCGTCAGTATCTGCTCAGCAAGGACATCGCCTCGAGCAGAACGACCAGTTATAACCCGCGGGGAAACGGGCAGGTGGAGAGGGAGAACGCGACAGTGTGGAAGGCTGTCCTTCTGGCCCTATGGCCGTGAAGTCTCCCGACCACTCGCTTGCAGGAGGTCCTACCCGACGCCCTACACTCCATTAGGTCGCTCCTCTGCACGGCCACGAATGAGACCCCTCACAACTGATTGTTTGTCTTCCCCAGGAAGTCCACCTCCGGGGTCTCGCTTCCACCTTGGCTGATGGCTTTGGGCCCTGTTCTTCTCCGGAGGCACGCGAGGAGCCATAAAACGGATCCCCTGGTCGAGAGGGTCCGATTACTACACGCGAACCCCAGATACGCATACGTCGAGTACCCCACAGCAGGCAAGATACGGTTTCCCTCCGGGATCTGGCACCCACTGGTGCCCCCACTACAGACGCCCCTTCCCTCACAGCTCCCCTGCGGGACCCGGCACCCACAACACCCACCCCCCGGTCCCACTCCCCGTCGGTGGACACCGACCGCGTGCGCCCCCTAGCGCCACCATCTACACACCCCGCCGCTACCCCCAGCCCCAGCTATTTCCCCTGCGCCCCGATCCCCTACCTCTACCAAGGCTCTGACCACCGTGCTCCCGGACGTACCCTCAACTAAGACGTCCGTGTCCGCCGCACCACCGCCCGAGCTGAGGAGGTCGATGAAGACGATTAGGCCACCGAAACAAATGGACTTATGTTGGCACTTCACCCCCGCCTCACATTTTTTAAAAAACAGGGGGTGAATGTGATGAACGGTTACTGCATTACTGTACCCCTTATCATCATGTAAGGTGATGTCCCCTTTAAGTCCGGGCTTGGAATCCTGGGGGACCTCGCCTCCGGCTCCGCCCACCTGGGAGCCGTATAAGATGGGCCGCCTTGTGGGCGGCACCCCAGTTAGCACCGTCTCGGCACCAGGCTAGTTCTTAGCTTATTAAAGCCTTCTTTACCGTTTTCCTCTCTAAGCGTCGTTATTGAGGATACAACAACTACAGAACAGTCTGTAGACAGGGCGGTAACATTACAGTCTCAGTACAGTCTGTATACTGCGCTGTAACACTACATTCTCAGTACAATCTGTAGACAGGGCTGTAACACTACGGCCTCAGTACAGTCTTTAGGCTGGCCCGTAACATTACAGTCTCAGTACAGTCAGTAGACTGGGCTGTAACACTACACTCTCAGTACAGTTTGTAGACTGGGCCGTGACACTACAGTCACAGAACAATCTGTAAACAGGTCTGTAACACTACAGTCTCAGTATAGTCTGTAGACAGGGCCGTAAAACTATACTCTCAGTACAGTTGGTAGACAGGGCCATAACACTAGTAACAGAACAATCTGTAAACAGGTCTGTAACACTAGAGCCTCAGTCCAGCCTGTAGACTGGGCTGTAACACTACCCCCTCAGTCCATTCTGTAGACTGGGCTGTAACACTACAGTCTCAGTACAGTCTGTAGACTGGGCTGTAATACTACCCTCTCAGTACATTCTGTATACTGGGCTGTAACACTACAGTCTCAGTACAGTCTGTGGACTGGGCTGTAATACTACAGTCTCAGTACCGTCTGTAGACTGGGCTGTAATACTACAGTCTCAGTACCGTCTGTAGACTGGGCTGTAACACTACAGTCTCAGTACAGTCTCCAGACAGGGCCAAAACACTGCAGTCTCAGTACAGTCTGTAGGTTGGGCTGTAACACTATCACTCTCAGTACAGTCTGTAGACAGGGCCAATACACTACAGTCTAAGTACAGTCTGTAGTCTGGACTGTAATACTACAGTCTCAGTACTGTCTGTAGACTGGGCTGTAACACTACAGTCTCAGTACAGTCTGTGGACAGGGCTGTAACACTACAGTCTCAGTATTTCCTCCGTTGTCCAGCTCTGTTATCGAGACTGCACTGAAGCAGTAATAACCATTGTAGTTATACCTGCGATGCAATAACCATGTCAAGTACTGAATAACTGATGAGACGCTGATCAGGGCTACCTTTCACATAGCCAATGTGTGGAGTTGGACAACTCTGTTCCTCAATATCCTAATGAATGGGGGCAGCACGGTGGTGCATGTCGTGTTGGGTGTTCTGCTATACAAATGAACCAACACGGTTGTAGATGGTACAACTCTGTTTTATTACTCTTGATAACAACATCTGTTAACTCATGGCTGTGGTTCGTACTTTACCCGTTAACCTGTGGACCCAGCCCTAACACTATCGTAGAGAGGCACTCAGCACATGGTGCATGTCTGAGTGGCGCGCTGTGAGCTCTGTGCTCTGAGCTGTCTCCTGCTGGAATGAGCGGGAACTGTGGTGTTCCCTGTTTTATAGTGCGTGTGCTCTCACTGGTGATTGGCTGTGATGTTGCGTGTGTGTTGATTGGTCCGTTGATCTGTCCATCAGTGTGTGTGTGTGATTGCACCATGATATGTTTACATGAATATCATGACAGTGCAGTGGTTTGCACTGCAGACTCACGGCGCCGAGGTCCCAGGTTTGATCCCGGCCCTGGGTCACTGTCCATGTGGAGTTTACACATTCTCCCCGTGTTTGAGTGGGGTTCGTCCCCACAACCTAAAGATGTGCAGGGTAGATGGATTGGCCACGCTAAATTGCCATTATTTGAAAAAAATGAATTGGGTACTTGTGATGAACGGTTACTGTAACACTGTACCCTTGTCATCATGTAAGGTGATGTCCCCTTTAAGACCGGGCTTGGAACCCTGGGAACTCCGCCTCTGGCTCCACCCATCTGTGAGCCATATATAAGGGGCCACCTTGTCGACAGTGCAGCAGTTAGCACACGTCTCGGCTCTAGCCTAGTTCTTAGTTTATTAAAGCCCTCCTTACTGTTCACACTCTAAGCGTCGTTATTGAGGGTACCACAATTTAATAAACTAAACTACATCAGGATGGACGCAGACTTAAAACCAGAGAAGCTCAACCTGGAAGCACGGACACTGGAGGCAAAGCAAATTTTTAAATACTGGCTCCGATGCTTTGAGGCCTACCTGGACTCCTCAGAGACTCCCATCCTGGGGCCACACAAGCTGTGCCTACTCCATGCCCGGGTGAGTCACAGAAGCTCCGCCACGCTCAAAAAGGCGACGACTTATGAAGAGGCGGTCGAGCTACTCCGCAAGCGGTTCGTCAAACCCATCAACGAGGTGCACGCCAGGCATCTGCTCTCTACCTACCGGCAGCACTCGGGGCAATCGCTAGACGAATTCGTCGAGAAACTAACCGCGCAGCCAGGGACTGTGACTACCAGGATGTGACAGGGGAGGTCCATATGAACCTGCACATCAGAGACGCTTTCGTGTCCGGCATCCGCTCGACCTACATCCGGCAACGGCTGCTCGAAAACGGGGCAAAAGACCTCCAGGACAGGCTAACGCTCGCCTCCTCGCTGGAGGTGGCCCAACCTAACTTGGGTACGTACCCCGCGGACCCTGCGAGCCCCCCCCGGACTTCCTCAGACTCAGCCGTATTACAGGCCTGCGCCATTAGGCGACCCGCGCATCATGGGGGCACACCGTGCTATGTCTGCGGGCAGGGCCAGCACCCACGCCCATGCTGCCCAGCCCGCTCTGCGATCTGCAGCGACTGCGCGAAGGAGGGGCATTTTGCGAAGGTCTGCCTGGCCAGGCCCAGGCCAGGGGCCAGAAGAACAACGAACAGCCGGCCCGAAAATCAGGCAGGCAGACCAGTAGCGTTCTTCTCCCGGACCCTCACCGCCTCCGAGGTTCGACACTCTGCAGTCGAAAAGGAGGCACAAGCCATTGTGGAGGCTGTGCGGCGCTGGAGACACTACCTAGCCGGTAGGGGGTTCACCCTCGTCACCGACCAACGGTCAGTCGCCTATATGTTCGATAACATGCAACGGGGCAAAATAAAAAATGATAAAATTTTGAGGTGGAGGATCGAACTCTCCACCTACACGTACGATATCAAGTATCGTCCAGGGGAGCTCAATGAGCCCCCAGATGCCCTGTCCCGCGGCACATGCGCCAACGCGCAGGAGGACCGCCTGCAAGCCATCCACAATGAGCTCTGCCACCCGGGGGTTACTCGGCTCGTCCATTTTATCAAGTCCCGCAACCTACCTTACTCAACCAAGGAGGTCAAGGCCATGGTCAGGGCCTGCCAGATCTGTGCGGAGTGCAAACCGCACTTCTACCGGCCAGACGAGGTTCGGCTCGTGAAGGCCTCGAGCCCCTTTGAGCGACTGAGCGTGGACTTCAAGGGGTCCCTCCCATCCACCAGTCGTTATGCCTATTTCCTCACCGTTATCGATGAGTTCTCCCGTTTCCCATTCGCCATTCCCTGCTCCAACATGACCTCAGCCACGGTGATTAAGGCACTGCGCAGCATCTTCACTCTGTTCGGTTTCCCCGCTTATATCCACAGTGACCGGGGTACATCGTTCATGAGCGATGAACTGCGTCAGTATCTGCTCAGCAAAGGCATCGCCTCGAGCAGAACGACCAGTTATAACCCACGGGGAAATGGGCAGGTGGAGAGGGAGAACGCAACAGTGCAGAAGGCTGTCCTTCTTGTCCTACGGTCGAGAAGTCTCCCAACTACCCGCCTGCAGGAGGTCCTACCCGATGCCCTACACTCCATTAGGTCACTTCTCTGCACGGCCACGAATGAGACCCCTCACAACCGATTGTTTGTCTTCCCCAGGAAGTCTACCTCCGGGGTCTCGCTTCCACCTTGGCTGATGGCTCCGGGACCTGTTCTTCTCCGGAGGCACACGAGGAGTCATAAAATGGACCCCCTGGTTGAAAAGGTCCGACTGCTCCACGCCAACCCCAGTTACGTCTACGTTGGGTACCCCGACGGCAGGCAAGATACGGTTTCCCTCCGGGATCTGGCACCCGCTGGATTCCCCACTACAGACGCCCCTTCCCACGCCACTCCCCTGCAGGACACGGCGCCTCCTACAACACCCCCCCGTTGGTGAGCACCTACCGCGCGCCCCCCCTAGCGCCCCCCCTTTACACACCCAGCCGGCCTCGGCACCGCTACCCCCGGCCCTGCCTAGTCTCCCTGCCCCGACCCGGATCGAAGCACCGACCGCCGCGCTCCCGGACGTACCCTCAACCAGGACGTCCGTGCCCGCCGCACGAACTGAGGAGGTCGTTGTGGACGATCCGGCCACCGAGACGGATGGACCTATGATGGCACTTCACCCCCGTCGGACTCTTTCTTAAACAGGGGGTGTATGTGATGAACAGTTACTGTAACACTGTACCCTTGTCATCATGTAAGGTGATGTCCCCTTTAAGACCGGGCTTGGAACCCTGGGTAACTCTGCCTCTGGCCCCGCCCATCTGTGAGCCGTATATAAGGGGCCGCCTTGTGGGCAGTGCAGCAGTTAGCACACGTCTCGGCTTTAGCCTAGTTCTTAGTTTATTAAAGCCTTCTTTACTGTTCACACTCTAAGCGTCGTTATTGAGGGTACCACAGTACTTTAAATTAATATTTAAAAAAAATATTCTTATGAATGGACTAATCGCAACTGTACAAACAGCTGATGCAGTGATGAGCAACTGAGGCTGGTGAGTGGGCCGCATGAGTGACCCTCCTTCATCTCAGTGGGCCGCAAGCTTGAAATCGGCCTTGTTCACTAACCATGATTTTATGAGTAAGATTAAATACATTTAGTGCACACTGAATATTTCATAACGAGTTGTAGAAAGTGCTGAACCATTTATATATTAATAACACTTATCAACTTCAAATGGTAAAAATACATGATATCGAGAGCAGGTTGGACTGCCAGCTCTGCTGGCTGGACAAGGGCATTGGCCACATGAGCAAAACTGATGTACAATAAGGTAGAAAGGAAAAAAAGCGAGAAGTAAATTCCTTCATTGACTCTCCTGATAGATGTTGTGGAGAATAACTCACATTTCTCTTTGCCCTTGGGCAGTCAATTGTGCACTAAATGGCTTGTGAAGTTGTGGCCACTGACTGATTGGATGGAGTCTGTGAATGGGAAGTGCTGTAGCATGAGGATGTTTAGGCTCGCTGCTTTACACTTCATTTACCAGGCGATGTTCACCTCTGACACTAATTGAAGCATTAAACTGATGCAACTCTCCCCACATCACACACAATCAGTCACCAGCCTTGTTAGCATTCCAGTGATTGACTCTCCAGCAAATTGTTACAATTCAGTGCTTCAGTCCAGCTCCGATGCCCATTGTTAGAATGCAGCCACTCTGACACCCAAGGGGATGGCAAGAACAAGCCAGTGGCTTTGTCTCCACCACCGCTCGCAAATAGAAACAATGCACCAGCCCAGAAATGATTCGGGGGCAAATGATTAACACTTTAATACGTCACTCCTCAGCCACAGCCCATCCATTTAAATGCAAAGGTATAATATCCCCCATTTTGAAGTAGTGGGTAGCGAAATATCGTATAAAAGGAACCTGACATGGATGCCCACGCTTTCTTTCCCACCCAGCTGAGCACTGGCTCAGTGACACTGGCTGCAGCTTCCATTTCATTCTGCTCCTTGTTTATTTTCAAGCACCAATTCTGTACCAGCGGTGCATTCTGGGTGTTCAAAAGTATGCACAAAGGCAGATGTTGCTAGTCAATCAATTCCCCCAGCCGCTCCCTCGCTGTTCATTTCAGATTTTCCCAGGCAATTCCACCATCCTTATATACTATGTGCACCTCCATGGTTCTGGCACTTCTCCTTTTGCAGGGTAGGATATCGAATAGGACATAGAATCCCTACAGTGCAGAAGGAGGCCATTTGGCCCATTGAGTCTGCTCCGACCCTCCAAAGAGCACCCTACCTTGGCCCAGTTCCCCTGCCCTATCCCCTAACCCCACCTAACCTTTGGACAATTTAGCCTGGCCAATCCACGTCTTTGGACTGTGGGAGGAAACGGAGCACCTGGAGGAAACCCACGCCGACACGGGGAGAACGTGCAAACTCCGCTCAGGCAGTTACCTGAGGTCGGAATCGAGCCTGGGCAGCACTGTGCCATAAGACAAAGCAAGAGATGCAGAGCTGTCCCCTAGCATTCTTCGACCTGTCGTCTGAATACAGGGGGTGGGATTCTCCAATAATGGGGTTATGTCCCCACTCCAGCGTCAAAACGCAGGCGAATCACTCTGGACTTTCCTGAAGAAAGTCCAGAGTGATTCTCCTGCCTGAAGGGGGCTAGCAGGGCCCCGGAATGTTCCTCGCAGCTCCGGCTGCCGATATGCGGCCCAGCACTTCCGGTCGGGGGTCTGAGCATGCACACGGCGGCGGCCAGCGCCGACCGCCCCACGCGACATGCGGACCCACACCGCGGACTGGCACCAAAAAGATAGCCCCCCCCCCCCCCCGAGATCACGCGGATCGGTGGCCCCTGAGCGCTAGCCTGGCCATGTGTGAGGCCCCCCACCCCCCGGTGAAGGATCCCCCTGCCCCCCACCAAGGCGGCCGCGGACTGAGTCCGCAGCTGCCACACCGTTGGGAACTCGGCTAGTTTCACTTGGAGAATCACCACGGGCGCTTCTGTCAATGGCCCCCTACCCGCGCCGCGTAGACCGCGCGCGCGATTCGCGGTGATTCTCCGGTGCAGGAGCGGCGTTGTGCCGGATTTCGGCGTGGACTCCCATTCTCCACCCCCGCGCCGATCATGATTTCAGTGCAGAGACTCGGAGAATCCCGCCCAAACTTTCTACTGCAACAACACTCGAAAACTGGGCCTCTATAACCAGCTCTCCTCTTTTTTTCTCATTATGAAAAAATCGAAGAGAAAAGACTTGCAAATCCGACAGCGAGATGGTCCATGGTGAGAAAAACATAGAGAAAGAAAAGGCCCAAAGAAAGGAAAGCAAGAGAGCGTGATGGAAAAAGAATTTTAAAAAATGTCTCCATTTTTTTTGTCTCTGTAACGTGTTTCTTCAACAGGGTAAAAGCTACTCATTGTGTAATTGTGTGAAGTTGCTGTTTAGTCAGCAATCAACGGGTTACTCCAGATGAAATGAAACCTGCGGATTTATCATAATAAATTAATCTGCTCCGCTCTTTGCTGTGGTGTACTTTAGATTCTGATCCCCAGCTGCTCACGAGGCTGTGTTTGATTAAAGAACCCCTATCTGGCACCGTGCGTGAACGCTTCCCACTTGGGAGGCAGGGAGTTGTGGAGCGTAAGGTCAGCACCGCAGTGGATTACAGCAGTGAGCGAGACACCTCCTCTTGGCCACGAAGAAGCTTCTGTTCAATAAAAGACAAACTTCTGCCTCCATGTGTTTAGATACATTTTTATAATCATAAGGCAATTGGAATGCACAGCCATAGAGTTTGTCAAATGTTGCCTCAACAGTTTTTTTCCAGTTAATTATTTCTGTGCTTTGAGACAAATGGAACCAACAGCCAATGACTGAGATATTCACTTGGCTCCATCTACTTGCCTCATGCACCATGATTCATGCATGCCCACTGCCCCTTTCCCCTCTGTCATGGTCAAGCTTCTGTATTGCTCCTTCAGACAGTTTTATAGGACTGAATGCTCCCAAAGTGGCTTGTGTTTGTGCTGGACTTTTAGTGCCAAATGAAGTAAAATTCTTGCTGCTTTTCTATAATCATGAATTATTTTTCTGATGTATTTTCGGACTTTGAGACGCACAATATTTTCCTACTTTCCAGTACGTTCCCCCCCCCCCTTAGGCTGTTTTATTGGCAGCCTCTGGCTTATGACTCTCCATTCCCAATAGGAATGCTGGTTGGCCTCTTGAATTCGGGTCTGTTCATTTTTATCGCCTTTACTTCATTTCCCTTCCTCTTCCTGACCATTCTCCTCTCTGGAGTCCCCAGATCAAACGCCAAACCTGGCAGAAAATGGGGGCAGGTAGCTCGTGGACGTATCAGCATTTGGAAGAATCTTTGAAAAGATTTTTCTTCGGAACAAACATTCGCCTTTAGAGACAAGCATCTTTCAAATAGCAACCAGGATGATGTTCTTTTTTCCCCACACATTTAGAGTACCCAATAATGTTTTTGCCAATTAAGGGCAATTTAGCGTGGCCAATGCACCTACCCTGCACATTGATGTGTTGGGTACTCTGGATCTGCGGAGACTGCGTTTACCTTAGCAGTAACATAGACAGGCTACCAACGCTTGTAATAGTACAACTCTATTTTATTTAACTAAGAGCTGTTAAACATACTTGCACTGTAGATTGACTGAAGACCTATGCCTAACCTGACCAGCCTATACTGCTAGCACATGGTGGATGTTTGTGCAACTGACTGCGTACTCTGTCTGTCTCAGAGGCTGCATCCCGAATGAGCGGGAAAACTAGTGCCCACTGTCTTTATAGTGACCGTGCCCGAACTGGTGATTGGCTGCTGTGTTGTGTGTGTTGATTGGTCTTGCAGTGTGTCAGTCAGTGTGTGTCTCTGCACCATCATATACTGATGTGTATATTATGCCATCCCCCCTTTTCTAAAAAAATGTGTGTTTGTGGCAATAAATAATGTAGTATGCGAATGTTCCTAACTATGTGTGGCACTTGCGAGCATATTTACAGGACTATGTACATAAACTCTAAGATATTTACATTGAAAGGTGTCTAGTGCAGATGGACAGTATGTAACACAAAATATAACTAGAACAACAGTCTGTACAAACCAGTGAGTTAATCAAACAGGGTAACGAAACAATCAGTTCAAGAGTTGAAAGAGTCCATGAATTCTAGCAGTTCATAAATTCCGTCTCTGAGGTGGGCGACGAATTCTGGTCGACCGCCTCAAAGGTGGGTCAGGGGCCGCCTGTTCTGGAATGGGCGGGACTGTGTCAGACTCAGAGGGTGCCCCCCTATTTCGGCGAAGAAGAGAGCCGTCTTGTAGACGAACCAAAAATGACCTGGGGGCCACTTGTCTGAGCACCACAGCGGTGGCGGACCAACCATTATCGGGAAGTTGGATACGGACCTCGTCATCAGGAGCTAGAGCAGGGAGATCCGTGGCGCGGGCGTCGTACGCCGACTTGTGTTGGGCCCGAGACAACTGCATTCGACGAAGGACCGGAAGGTTGTCCAAGTCCGGGACATGAATGGCCGGCACCGTCGTCCGCAGCGTGCGATTCATCAACAATTGAGCTGGTGACAGGCCGGTGGACAATGGCGCTGATCTGTAAGGAAGCAGGGCGAGGTAAAAATCGGATCCTGCATCGGCCGCCTTGCACAGGAGTCGTTTGACAATGTGCACCCCCTTTTCAGCTTTGCCATTGGATTGGGGATAGTGGCGACTGGACATGACATGTGTGAAGTTGTATCGTTTGGCAAAATTGGACCACTCCTGACTGGCAAAACACGGGCCATTGTCGGACATGACCGTGAGCGGGATGCCATGGCGAGCGAAGGTTTCCTTGCACGCACGGATGACCGCAATTGAGGTGAGGTTGTGTAGCCTAACTACATCTGGGTAGTTTGAGAAATAGTCCACTATGAGGACGTAGTGCATGGAACAGGTCGATGCCCACTTTGGTCCAGGGGGACCAACTCATGGGGTTGCAAGGTCTCCCTTGGCTGAGCAGGCTGGAAACGCTGGCATGTTGGGCAGTTAAGAATGGAGTTGGCAATGTCCTCGTTGATTTCAGGCCAGTACACTGCCTCACGGGCCCGTCGGCGGCATTTCTCCACTCCCAGGTGGCCCTCATGGAGCTGCTCAAGGACGAGGTTCCGCATGCTGCGCGGAATGACGATCCTGTTCAGCTTTAGTAGAATTCCATCTATCACCGCCAGGTCATCTTTAATGTTATAGAATTGAGGGCATTGGCCTTTGAGCCACCCATCTGTCAGGTGGCACATAACACGTTGGAGCAGGGGATCGTTGGCCGTCTCACGCTGGATCTGGATGAGTTGTTCGTCCGTGGCGGGCAGATTGGATGCGCCGAATGCCACCTGAGCATCAATTTGGCACACGAAGCCCGCTGGGTCGCAGGGTGTGGTGACAGATCGGGAGAGTGCATCGGCGACGATGAGCTCCTTACCCGGGGTGTAGACGAGTTCGAAGTCGTACCGCCTGAGTTTAAGGAGAATGCGCTGCAGGCGCGCCGTCGTGTCGTTAAGGTCTTTTTGAATGATATTGACCAGTGGCCTGTGGTCTGTCTCGACTGTGAACTTTGGGAGTCCATAGACATAGTCATGGAATTTGGCGACTCCGGTAAGAAGACCCAAGCACTCTTTTTCAACTTGCGCATAGCGCTGTTTGGTGGGAGTCATTGCACGTGACGCGTATGCGACAGGAGCCCATGAGGAGGCATCGTCACGTTGAAGGAGCACTGCTCCAATGCCGGACTGACTGGCATCCGTGGAGATCTTTATTTCTTTGGCCGGATCGAAAAATGGCAACACCGGTGCCTTGGTCAGCTTTGCCCTGAGTTCCCGCCATTCTTGTTCGTGGGCGGGGAGCCATTGGTACTCGGTCGTCTTCTTAACCAGGTTGCTGAGAGCCGAGGTGTGTGAGGCGAGGTTAGGGATGAATTTCCCCAGGAAATTGACCATGCCCAGGAAGCGGAGGACCGCCTTCTTGTCCTCCGGTGTCTTCATGGCCTTAATGGCAGATACCGTGTCAGCGTCCGGCTGCACACCAAACTGTGAAATGTGGTTTCGGAGGAATTTAAGTTCTGTTTGACCAAAGGAGCTTTTGGCCCTGTTGAGGCAGAGGCCATGCTCATGGATTCGTCGGAAGACGCGTTGGAGGCGATCAATGTGCTCCTGCGGGGTGGTAGACCAGACGATGATGTCGTCCACATATACACGAACCCCTTCGATACCTTCCATCATCTGCTCCATTATTCTGTGGAACATTTCCGACGCAGAGATGATGCTAAACGGCATCCGGTTGTAGCAATACCGGCCAAATGGGGTGTTAAAGGTGCAGAGCTTCCGACTGGATGCGTCGAGTTGGATCTGCCAGAACCCCTCAGATGCGTCTAGCTTGGTGAAAAATTTGGCGCGAGCCATCTCGCAGGTGAGTTCTTCGCGCTTTGGAATGGGATAGTGTTCTCTCATAGTATTGCGGTTGAGGTCCTTGGGATCAATACATATGCGTAATTCGCCGGATGGTTTTTTCACGCACACCATAGAGCTGACCCAGTCAGTCGGTTCTGTAACTTTCAAAATTACGCCCTGGTCCTGGAGGTCCTGCAGCTGCTGCTTGAGGTGGTCCTTGAGGGCTGCTGGTACCCTGCGAGGTGTGTGCACCACAGGCCTGGCATTTGGTTTTAACAAGATTTTATAAGTGTAAGGGAGTGTGCCCATGCCCTCAAATACACTGTGGTATCGGGTGATGATGGCGTTCAGCTGTGTCCAAAAGTCAGCGTCCTGAGATGCGGAAGCGTCAGCGGGTGACAGGGAGTGAACCCTTTGGACAAGGTTTAGAAGTTTGCACGCCTGAGCACCAAGCAGGGAGGCTTTAGTGGATCCCACTATTTCAAATGGCAGGTTAGCCTTTAATGACCGGTGCGACACTTCAAGCTGGCAAGAGCCACTGGCAGCAATGGCATTACCATTATAGTCCAGACGCTGGCAGGTGGATGGCAGGATGGTCGGCTTGACATGGAGGCTTTCGAGGTCAGACCGCGCAATGAGGTTGACTGAAGCGCCGGTGTCCAGGCGGAATCGGATGCGGGATCGGTTGACCGTGAGGGTGGCACACCACTCATCGTCTGGATCAATGCGGAATATTGGGAGAGACTTGGCTTTTGTCTTCTGGAGCATCTTGTGTTTGGTGATGATGCCCACCCAAAATGGTGCTATAGGGTCCTCGGTGTCAAGGTCCGGAATCAACTCGGAGTCTGAATCGGTGACCGGTGGCTGGATGGTTCAGACATCCCTGCGTGGCTGGTTGGAGCAACGAGAGGTAGTAGGTTGAGCAGACCTGCATAGGGCTGCATAGTGGCCAAGCTTGCCACATTGGAGACAGAGTCTGGATTTTGCAGGACATTGCCGCTTTAAGTGGGCGGAGCCACAGTTGCCACGCGTCGTGACGTCAGAACGTTTGGTACGCCACTGTGCATGCGTGGTGCGGTCGTACGTACTGCGTGCCTGTGCGGTGCGGTCTTCGGCCTCGCCGTCCCCTCGGTCAGTGCGCGCATGCGTGGGAGCCCGCGAAAAGTGCGCAAAATGGCCGCCCTCATCCAGGCTTAGGCCCTGGAGTTGTTTAATGGCTTGCACCCGCTCTGCCTCATGGGGACCTTGAGCGGACCGTTTCAAAGATTGAAAAGGTTCATCCTTACCCTGCAGACGCTGTTGAAAGACATAGCGCTCAAAACTTTCATTTACCTCGATGTCACAGTGACTGTCGAATTTGAGCAGGACTGTCTTGAACTTGGACATGTCTTCACCTTCAGCGAAAGTGAGAGAGTTGAAGAGATGGATGGCGTGGTCCCCGGCCGTGGAAAGGAAGAGAGCAATCTTCCTGGCGTCTGAAGCAGCTTCCAGGTCTGTAGCTTCGAGGTATAGCTGGAATCGTTGTTTAAAGATTTTCCAGTTCGCACCGAGGTTGCCGGTGATGCGGAGCGGTGGGGGAGGGCGGACGCTGTCCATACTACCGGATGGCTGATTGCTGGTCGAAGGCAGATCACTTGAAGGTAGGTCTATTAAACTCTAACATCACATACTGGTACCATGATGTGTTGGGTACTCTGGATCTGTGGAGACTGCATTAACCTTAGCAGTAACAGAGACAGGCTACCCCTTATAAAAGGAACATAGACAGGCTACCAACACTTGTAACAGTACAACTCTATTTTATTTAACTAAGAGCTGTTAAACATACTTGCACTGTGGGTCGACACTATGTTAGATTGACTGAAGACCTATACCTAACCTGACCAGCCTATACTGCTAGCACATGGTGGATGTTTGTGCTACTGACAGCGGGCTCCGTCTGTCTCAGAGGCTGCATCCCGAATGAGCGGGAAAACTAGTGCCCTCTGTCTTTATAGTGACCGTGCCCGTGGTGATTGGCTGCTGTGTTGTGTGTTGATTGGTCTTGCAGAGTGTCAGTCAGTGTGTGTCGCTGCACCATCATGTACTGATGTGTATATTATGACACACATCTTTGCGTTGCGGGGGCGAAACCCACGCAGAAACGGGGAGAATGTGCAAACTCCACACGGCCAGTGACCCGGGGCCGAATCAAACCCAGACCCTCAGCGCCGTAGGGAGCAGTTCTAACCGCTGCACCACCTTACCTCCCCAACTAGAGTGATGTTCGACCTGACTGTTCACGACAATATCCAGTTGTGTTCAACAAATATACTGAAACAGCTGCAGCCCTCCCACATTAAGAGGTGGGTTACTTCCCTTGTAAACATCCCTGGGAAAGGAAACTGTTGTTTAATTTTAGTCATGAAAGTTGAGGTTTCTTTAACCATGTTGCATGACTGACAAACACCGGAGCGATCAGCAGGAGATCAGGGAGGTGTTCCTGAATGCTTTAAGCTGGGGCTCAGTGACTCTATTCGTCATGTTCTAATTTTGGTTCAGGAATGTCTCTTTGGTTAGAAGAGAAAAATAGGGAGGGCCAGAACTCTCTCGGGGTGCGTGCTGTGTCATTTTTCAGTCCTACATCAATAGATCTTTGTCATCCTGATGAATGGAGATTCACTGAAGCATCAAGTCCAGTTGCGAGGAGCAGTTTGGTTTTCTCCTATCTGTGTTTCAACTGACTCCCGTCAATATGAGGGACATTAGTGCGGGAGGGACTGAGACACTATCCATTTTGGGCATGGAGGTTTTTTTAAGATTTGTTTACGGAATGTGGGCATGGCTGTATGTATTCCCCCTTCCCTAACTGCACAAGGATGATGATCGAGCCACATTGTGAGGTAATGTATTTTGGTCGAAGAAACATGGGGAGACAACATAATAACAATAATAATCACTTATTGTCACAAGCAGGTTTCAACGAAGTTACTGTGATAAGCCCCTAGTCACCGCATTTCGGCACCTGTTTGGGGAGGCCGGTACGGGAATTGAACCCACCCTGCTGCCTTGTTCTGCATTACAAGCCAGCTGTTTAGCCCACTGTGCTAAACCAGCCCCTATGGGCCATATGGTTCAACTTTGAGGGGAGTACAGGAGCAGAGAGACCTCAGGGTTCAAGTGCATAATTATCTGAAGGTAGCCAGGCAAGTTGAAACATTTGTTAAGAAGGCTTAATGCATCCCCGGGTTTATAAATGGAGGCATGGAGTATAAAAGCAAGGAAATGATGCTACACCTCTACAAATCATTGGTCAGTCCACATTTGGAGTATTGTGGTCTTCTGGGCATCTTATTCAAGGAAGGATGTTAAAGCCCTGGAGAGAGTGTGGAGGAGATTTACTAGAATTATATCAGGAAAGAGGAATTTTAGAGGCAAGGAAAGATTGGAGAAATTGGGCTTGTTCAACTTGGCGCAGAGAAGGTTAAGAGGCGACCTTATTGAGGTGTTAAAAATTCTGTACAATTTTGACAGGATAAAGAAGGATATTCTATTTCCACTGTCAGTGACTAGGGGGTCAGAATTTCAAGAAGGTCAGCAAGAGAGCTAGGAGTGAGATGAGGAGAAACATCTTTACTGAGAGAGTTGTTGGGGTTTGGAATGTGCTTCCTGGGAGAGTGGTGGAGGTGGATTCCATAGGAGACTTCAAAAGAGAGCTGGATATATATTTGAAAGTGATGAATTTAGAGGGCTATGGAGATAGGGCTGGGGAATGGGACTAGCTCGGTTGATCTTTGGGGAACCGGCGCAGACAGCGAGGGCCGAATGTCCCCCTTCTGAGCTGTAAAAAACAAATAACATTCTTGACACTGGATTGCTAGGCAATTTCAGAGGGCATTGTTCTGGGCCTGGAGCACCATATGGGCCATACCGGGTAAAGGACAGTGTCATGGACAGGATGCGAGAGAACTGCCGGAATTCCTGTCCCCTTCCCAACCATCTTCAATCAGTGAATTTTTGGCAGGAAAACACGTGCGTGTTTCTTTAATCCCCGAGTGTCTGGACATTATGAATAACCAGCAGCAGCTTAGGGTTTGGATAAAGAAAGATCAGCACTTATTTAAGCACTCACACTGAAAATCAATGCTAGTTCCTTTATGTGGGGAGAGATGTCAGTTCACAAACTTTGCTCCCTTGATCACCCAGCATTGGGTGGCATGGCGGTTAGCACTGGTGCCTCACAGCGCCAGAGACCCAGGTTTGATTCTGACCTTGGGTGACTGTCGGCGTGGAGTTTGCACATTCTCCCCGTATCTGCATGGGTTTCCTCCGGGTACTCCACTTTCCTCCCACAGTCCAAAGATGTTCAGGTTAGGTGAATTGGTCATGCTAAATTGCCTGTAGATGGGGCTATGGGGATAGGGTCGGGGATTGGATCTAGATATGGTGCTCTCTCAGAGGGTCGTTGCAGACTCGATGGGCCGAATGGCCTCCTTCTGCACTGTAGGGATTCTGTGATTCATTATATCAAGAAATCCCATGTCAGGCACAGTGAACTGTCACGGGCAAAGTAAGGCCCCTTCATCTGTCCACCTCAACCTTTGAAGGTCGTGGCAGTTTCTATCCCATATCCTTAAGACTCACGCTCATTTGACTAAGTATGCTTCCAGCCCTCGGAGAGATGATACTTTCAACCCATCGGCCTATGCTGGATTTGATCACAGAGAATTAGACAAAGACCTCTTCTCACTATCTGGATGCAGTGAGGTAAGCATTGCTGCTCACGTGGGTTAAATACAGCCAAAACTCACAGGCTAGTGCAGGGAAAGGACAAATTGTAGTAAGGAGCCACCCTTTAAGGGTTGTCATCGAGGCATATTGCTGCGGCAATCTGTATGGAACTTATTTGTACTTCTAACTGTGCTGTACGACTGTATGTGATCTGGGAGTACTTAAACAAGATGTGTCATTGGAACATCATCCTGATTCTACTTGTACAATTCTTGATCCAAGAGGCCTTGATGTTGGAATGGGAAATGTAGACGAGTGGTCGATGGTCGGCCTGTACTAGCTCAGGTTCTCCATGAAGGCCTCGCCTTCTCAACTTTACTCCTTGCGTGAGGTGTGGTGACCCTTGGGTTAAATCACCACCAACCAGCTCGCTCTTAGAAGGGGAGAATAGCCTTTGGTCCTCGCGGACTATGGCGACTTTCAGTACAGAAATCTGGACAAAAACGTGAGAGGCATGTGTTCAAATCCCACCGTGGGATTTTGTTGCAAAAACCTTAATGCGACCATCAATTCACACGAGACAGAGAGTTGAAGTGAACAGTGCCTTTAATCAACTAGAACAGCGCCTGCCTGCGGCTGCTCTGCACTGAGAGCCGCCTACAGGACAGCTGCTCTATATACCTCCCCTCAAGGGAGCGGAGCCAGGGGCGGAGCCCACAAGGGCACCAACATGACACAAGCGATGTAATACAGTACAATGGTCCGTAGGTGGAGCCCACATGGGCAACAGCATAGTACAATGTGGCGAATGGTTACCATAATACGTTCACCACAAACCTGCATTGCTAATGCTGCAAAAGATGACTGCAAAAGGTTAAATGACCAGCGTTTCTGAACTTAACAACTGATTTACTGTCTCCCAAGAACAAACAGAAATCGTCCAGAATCAAAGGTGTTAATTACACATATCCTAACGAGCATCAGAGGACATGCCTGAATTGAGTGGCTCTTTTGAAAGAAAGAAAGTAATTGTCTTAACTCTTCAAGATGCATATGTCGCAAATCAATGGAACAGTAATCCAGGAACAATAAAGCTGAATGTTGCTCATCAACTGAACTCGCTAAAGAAACTACACAGTTGTGAGAAGTAATATGGTGGTACAGCCATGTCTCTCCGTTTTAATCTTTACACGCTGCCTGCAGAAAGGGAGACATCAGAAAAAGGCATTAACATCTATGCCTGGAGAGGGCAGCACGGTGGTGCAGTGGTTAGCCCTGCTGCCTCATGGCGCCGAGGTCCCAGGTTCGATCACGGCTCTGAGTCACTGTCCGTGTGGAGTTTGCACATTCTCCCCGTGTTTGCGTGGGTTTTGCCCCCACAACCCAAAGATGTGCAGGGTAGGTGGATTGGCCACGCTAAATTGCCCCTTAATTTAAAAAAAAACATTTATGCCTGGGGAAGATCTGAATGCTACAATAGTGTAAGCTCTCCACGATCTTCAAGGAGGCAGCTCAGCCTCTCAAGGGCAATTAGGGGTGGGCAGTAAATGCTAGCCATGCCCACAATGTCCACGTCCCATGGATAAATATCTTTAAAAAGCCTGTTCCATTTTGGGCCCACCAAAAACCAACCAACTGACCGCCCGGTAACTGGACAACAAAACTGAGTTTGTGACCTGGTGAAAGTCCATCACTTGGAGAACGTTCTGCAAGTAGCTTCGACGTGTGACTTCAGCTAGTGAATTCACCGAAACTGCATTTCACGTGTGACAAAGACCTCAGATCAGACCTGCAGTGTACCTTCTCCAAAACAAGATAACCACGTGAAGTAGGAACTATTCTTTTTCTTTTACTTGTAAAAGTTCGCTATTCTCTTCAACTGCACCTCCCTTAAGTGTATCGGTGTGTGCGATTGTGGGTGCGGGCGCAATTTTTCCAGCTGCGGGAGACTTGCGATGTGAATTGCTCATGGATGCTTTGTCTGATCCATACCTAATGTAAAGGGAAGGCTTCAGGAAAACGGCAAAGGAGTGAACAGGAACCTAGAGCACATGCCAGCCTGAACGGGCATGAATAGACCACGGTCCAGCAATGCCACTGCCTTGTGCCACACATTATGAAGTGGGCAAAACCAAGAAATATGATCCTTCTGCAGACCTGCTTCCACCTTATGTAGTCCCACAAAATAGCTGGAATAGGGGGTGGCATGTGGCGCAGTGGTTAGCACTGGAACTGCAACACTGAGGACCTGGGTTCGAATCCCGGCTCTGGGTCACTGTCCGTGTGGAGTTTGCACATTCTCCCCATGTCTGCGTGGGTTTCACCCCCACAACCCAAAGATGTGCAGGTTAGGTGGATTGGCCGCGCTAAATTGCCTCTTAATTGAAGAAAAATAATTGGATACTCTAAATTTATAAAAATATATTTAAAAAAAACACTGGTATAGCAGAATAAAGACCTTCCCAGTGTTGTACAACATCTCTTCCTTTGCTATGAATGGCTGGTCATTGCCTTGCTTCATAACGATTACATACATGGTTTGCTCAAGCTGGACAGTACCAGATGTAAAGTAAGGATCTACACAAGCATAAAATAGATAATACCCATATGAAATGAAATGAAAATGAAAAGAAAATCGCTTATTGTCACAAGTAGGCTTCAAATGAAGTTACTGTGAAAAGCCCCTAGTCGCCACATTCCGGCGCCTGTTCGGGGATTGAACCGTGCTGATGGCTTGCCTTGGTCTGCTTTCAAAGCCAGCTCTTTAGCCCTGTGCTAAACAGCCCCTGTTTATATACAACTGTATATACAACTGCGGCAGGTAATATTCCCAAGCTCAATGCCAGGGTGGACAACTGACTCAAAAGAAAAACGGCAAAACATTTAAGGATTAAATTTCCCCGATTCTTCACCATTTGGAGAATAAATCGACTTTCTTTCAAACAGGGTACAAATGAAAGCTTAGAAACCGAAAGCCAATCTCTCTCTTTCACATCCACCCCCACATTGCATTCTTCCTTGTCTCTGTTTTGTTTTCCAGGTGGATTTTCGATCGACGTTTTGGCGAGGTCGGGTGCAGGCGCACTCTGAAAATAGCGCATTCGAATGGCGTGTCAGTCTTCCTCCCACTCCTCCATAAGGCGCAGGATTATTTAAAGGGAGGATGAGGTGTGGTGTGTTGGCAACCTACATGCCTCAAATAAACTTGTTAAGCTCATTGAAGAGCTTATTAACAGACTGGAGGGGGACAGAATCAAATGTTCAAAGCTAATGACAGGAAGATGGGGGGTGGGGTTAGTGGTAATATTACTGGTAATCCGGGAGGGTTAGTGGTAATATTACTGGTAATCCGGGAGGGTTAGTGCTAATATTACTGGTAATCCGGGAGGGTTAGTGGTAATATTACTGGTAATCCGGGAGGGTTAGTAGTAATATTACTGGTAATCCGGGGGGGTTAGTGGTAATATTACTGGTAATCCCGATACTCTGGTGACATGGGTTCAAATCCCACAAGAGGAGCTGGTGTAATGCCATCGCTTATCACTGACTACACTTAACAGTGACATTTTGAGGCAGCACGGTGGCGCAATGATAGCACTGCGGCCTCGCGGCGCTGAGGTCCCAGGTTCGATCCCGGCTCTGAGTCACTGTCCATGTGGAGTTTGTACATTGTCCCCGTGCTTGCGTGGATTTCGCCCCCACAACCCAAAGATGTGCAGGGTAGGTAGATTGGCCATGCTAAATTGCCCCTTAATTGGAAAAAAATGA
The DNA here is from genome assembly GCF_047496885.1 of Scyliorhinus torazame. Classification (NCBI taxonomy): domain Eukaryota; kingdom Metazoa; phylum Chordata; class Chondrichthyes; order Carcharhiniformes; family Scyliorhinidae; genus Scyliorhinus; species Scyliorhinus torazame. The sequence continues at coordinate 42,974,178 of NC_092722.1, forward strand.
ATTGGGTACTCTAAATTTATATAAAAAAACAGTGACATTTTGTTTTGTTTTTAAAAATATATTTATTCAAGTTTTTCAACAAATTTTCAACAAACCCCCCCCCCCCCCAACAAAAAGAAAGCAACAAGAACACAACAAGTAGAAATTATACATTGGATTTCCCAATGTACAGTAACCCCCCTTATAGCAGTAACCAGCACAAATAGGGGGAAAAAAAACCACCTTGATCCAAACACCCCCCACAAGAGAACCCCCCCCCTCCCTCCCTCCCCGCGCACGACCAGAACATATGGACGTGATCTGCCGGGCTCCCCGAGCACCTCCCACATCTGTCCTCCACTCCAAAGAACCTACTCAACCTCGCCCCTGTCATATGCGCTCTGTGAGTAACCTTGAACTGTATTAGGCTGAGCCTGGCGCAAGAGGAGGAAGAATTAACCCTACTCAGGGTATCAGCACACAGACCCTCATCTATCTCCTCCCCGAGCTCCTCCTCCCACTTGCCCTTTAACTCCTCCACCGAGGCCGCCTCCTCTTCCTGCAGCTCCTGATAAATCGCCGAAACCTTGCCTTCTCCAACCAATACACCCGAAATCACCCTGTCCTGAATCCCACGTGCCGGAAGCAGCGGGAATTCCCTCACCTGCCGCCTCACAAACGCCCTCACTTGCATGTACCTGAAAGCGTTTCCCAAGGGTAGCCCAAACTTCTCCTCCAACGCCCCCAGGCTCGCAAACGTCCCATCGATGAACAGGTCCCCCATTCTTCTAATCCCCGCCCGATGCCAGCTCTGAAACCCCCCATCCATCCTTCCCGGGATGAACCGATGGTTCTCCAGAATCGAGGACCAAACCGAGGCCCCCAGCCCGCCCCTGTGTCGCCTCCACTGCCACCAGATCTTCAGCGTCGCCGCCACCACCGGACTTGTGGTGTACCTTGTCGGCGAGAGCGGCAGCGGTGCCGTCACCAGCGCCCTCAGGCTCGTGCCCACACAGGACGCCATCTCTAGCCTCTTCCACGCCGCCCCCTCTCCGTCCATTACCATTTACGGATCATCGTCACATTGGCTGCCCAATAATAGCCACACAGATTCGACAGCCCCCCTGTCCCTGCTACGCTCCAGAAACACCCTCTTCACCCTCGGGGTCTTATTCGCCCACACAAATCCCATGATGCTCCCGCTTACTCATTTGAAAAAGGCCTTGGGGATCAAAATGGGAAGGCACTGGAACACAAAGAGAAACCTCGGAAGGACCGTCATTTTTACCGACTGCACCCTACCCGCCAGTGAGCGGCAGCATATCCCATCTTTTAAAATCCTCCTCCATCTGCTCCACCAACCGCGTCAAATTGAGCTTGTGCAGGACCCCCCAACTCCTAGCTACTTGGATCCCCAGGTACCGAAAGCTCCTTTCCGCCCTCTTCAGTGGTAACTCGTCTATCCCCCTTCCCTGGTCCCCTGAGTGCACCACAAAGAGCTCACTCTTCCCTACGTTGAGTTTATACCCCGAAAAGTCCCCAAACTCCCTAAGAATCCGCATGACCTCCGCTACGTTCCACTGGATCCGCAACATACAACAACAGGTCATCGGTATACAACGACACCCGGTGTTCCTCTCCCCCCCGAACCAATCCCCTCCATTTCCTGGACTCCCTCAGTGCCATGCCCAGCGGCTCAATTGCCAGTGCAAACAACAAGGGGGATTGCCCCGGTACAGCCGAAAGAACTCCGACCTCCGCCGGTTCGTGGCCACGCTCACCACTGGGGCTCTATATAGCAGCCTGACCCAACTGATGAACCCCTCCCCGAACCCAAACCTCCGCAACACTTCCCAAAGATACTCCCACTCCACCCGATCAAAGGCCTTCTCCGCGTCCATAGCTGCCACTACCTCCGCTTCCCCCTCCACCGGGGGCATCATAATCACATTGAGGAGCCTCCGCACATTTGTATTTAGCTGCCTACCCTTCACAAATCCTGTCTGGTCCTCATGAATCACCCCCGGGACACAGTCCTCAATTCCCGTAGCCAGCACCTTTGCCAGCAACTTAGCGTCGACATTGAGGAGCGAGATCGGTCTATACGACCCACATTGCAATGGATCCTTGACCCGCTTCAAGAGCAAAGAAATCAGCGCCCTGGACGTTGTCGGGGGCAAGGTCCCCCCCTCCCTCGCCTTATTAAAAGTCCTCACTAGCAACGGGCCCAGCAGGTCCACGTATTTCCTGTAGAATTCAACCGGGAACCCATCCGGCCCCGGGGCCTTCCCCGCCTGCATGCTCCCCAATCCTTTAACCAGCTCCTCCAGCCCAATCAGCGCCCCCAAACCAGCCAACTCCCCCTCCTCCACCCTCGGGAACCTCAGCTGATCTAGGAATCGTCGCATCCCGTCCTCCCCCGCTGGGGGCTCAGACCTGTACAGATCCCCATAGAAGTCCCGAAATACCTTGTTTATTCTCACCGCACTCAGCACCGTATTCCCCCCTCTATCCCTAACTCCACCAATCTCCCTCGCTGTCTCCCTCTTACGAAGCTGATGTGCCAGCATCCGACTCGCCTTCTCCCCATACCCATACGTCGCCCCCTGCGCTTTCCGTCACTGTGCCTCTGCTTTCTCCGTGGTCAACAGGTCGAATTCCGTCTGGAGGTTCCGTCGCTCCCTAAGTAGCCCCTCCTTGAGGGCCTCTGCATACCTCCTGTCCACCCTTAAAATCTCCCCACCAACCTCTCCCTCTCCCTCCCCTCTCTCTTCTCCCTGTGGGCCCTAATGGAGATTAGCTCCCCCCTGACTACCGCCTTCAACACCTCCCAGACTACCCCCACCTGCACCTCCCCGTTGTCGTTGGCCTCCAAATATCTTTCAATGCACCCCCGCACCCGCCCGCACACCCCCTCATCCGCCAACAGTCCCACATCCAGGCGCCACAGCGGGCGCTGGTCCCTCTCCTCCCCCAACTCCAGCTCCACCCAATGCGGGGCGTGGTCCGAGATGGCTATGGCCGAATATTCCGTTCCCTCCACTTTCGGGATTAGCGCCCTACTCAAAATGAAAAAATCTATCCGGGAGTAGGGTCTATGGACGTGGGAAAAAAAGGAAAATTCCCTGGCCAGCGGCCTGGCAAACCTCCATGGATCCACTCCCCCCATCTGGTCCATAAACCCCCTGAGCACCTTGGCCGCAGCCGGCCTCTTACCCGTCCTGGACCTAGACCGGTCCAGTGCTGGGTCCAGCACCGTGTTGAAGTCCCCCCCCCATTATCAAGCTTCCTACCTCCAGATCCAGAATCCAACCAGCATGTGTTTCATAAATCCTGAATCATCCCAATTCGGGGCATATACGTTCACCAGTACCACCCGCACCCCCTGCAACCTACCGCTCACCATCACATATCGACCTCCATTATCCACTACAATATTCAGTGCCTCGAATGACACCCGCTTCCCCACCAGTACTGCAACCCCTCTGTTCTTCGCATCCAGCCCTGAATGAAAGACCTGCCCTACCCATCCCTTTCTCAGCCTAACCTGATCTGCCACCTTCAGATGTGTCTCCTGGAGCCTAACCACGTCTGCCTTCAGTCCCTTTAAGTGCGCGAACACCCAGGCCCTCTTGACCGGCCCGTTCAGACCCCTCACATTCAAAGTTATCAGCCGGATCGGGGGGCTACTCCCCCCCCCCACCCCCCCCCGCTGACTAGCCATCTCCTATTCTAGGCCAGCCACGTGCCCGTGCCTTCCGCACCCTCCAGTCCCCCAGGCGGCCGCCCCCTGCCCTGACTACCTCTCCTACTCTAGCTCCCCTTTGGCCAATGCAGCAGCAACCCAGTTCCCCCTGCTCCCCCCCACTAGATCCTCATCTAGCCATTTTGCTCCCCCCATGACACTCACGTAAGTCAGCTGACTCCTGCTGACCCCGGCCTCTCCCGCCCTTCCATCGACCCCCCAGTGTGAGAATCCCCCCACCCCATGGCAGTCAGTGTGCGCCCCCCTCCAGCACTGCCCTTCCCCCCCCCCCAGGCCCCGCCCCATCCTTCCCGAACGCGGGAAAGAGCCCGCGCTTTCCTGAGCCGCCCCCCCCCCCCCCATCCCCCCCCCCCCCCCCCGGCGCAGCTCCTTTTTGCGGCCTTACCCCAACTCCCCATCCCCGAGCCTCCACCCTCCCTCTTCCTCCGTGGGGCCCTGCCCCTCCAACACCGACGCCCACACTCTCTCACAGCCCCCACATCAAATCCATTCACCCATCCCCACCCAGCACTCAAACGAAAAGAACATTCCCCAAACGCAGTAAACACAGTAAACATCCCCCCCCCCCACGACAAACCCTTAATTTGAGTCCAACTTTTCAGTCTGTATAGAGTTCCATGCCTCATCAGGCATTTCAAAATAGTGGTGCCGTTCTTGGAACGTGACCCACAATCGCGCAGGCTGTAGCATCCCGAACTTCACCCCCTTCCGATGGAGCAACGCCTTAGCCCGGTTAAAACCAGCCCTCTTCTTAGCCACCTCCGCACTCCAGTCCTGGTAAATTCGAATCTCCGTGTTCTCCCACCTGCTGCTCCGCTCTTTTTTGGCCCATCTCAAGACACACTCTTTGTCCATAAAGCGGTGGAACCTCACCACTACAGCCCTTGGCAGCTCGTTGGCTTTGGGTCTCCTTGCCAGGACCCAATGAGCCCCATCTAGCTCCAGGGGCATCGGGAAAGCTCCCGCGCCCATCAGCGAATTGAGCATCGTGCTCCTATATGCCCCAGCATCGGGCCCCTCCACTCCTTCAGGGAGACCCAGAATCCGAAGATTCTTCCTCCTCGATCTATTCTCCAGGTCCTCAAATTTTTCCGCCCACCTCTTGTGCAGCGCCTTGTGCGCCGCCACCTTCACCGCCAGGCCCAAGATCTCATCCTCGTTCTCCGAGGCTTTTTGTCGCACCTCTCGGATCGCCGCCCCTTGGGCCTTCTGGGTCTCCACAAGCTTCTCAATCGCCGCCTTCATTGGCGCCAGCATTTCTGTCCTCAGCTCCTCAAAGCAGCGTTTAAGAAACTCCTGCTGCTCCTGTGACCACTGTGCCCACGCTGCTTGGTCTCCACCCATCTCCATCCTGCTTTTCCTCCCTCACACCTTTCGCTGCACCAGGATCACTTTTTTAACCGCTCCACTCCTGGTCCGATCCATATAATGTCAGGGGGACCTTGCTGTCACCTTCCCACACTGGAAGCCGTTGAACAATTGCCGTTGGGGCCCCTCTGAAGAGCCCAAAAGTCCATTCCCGGCGGGAGCTGCCGAACGTGCGACCTACCTCGGCATAGCCGCACCCGGAAGTGACAGTGACATTTTGTAAGACAGCATCACATACAGAATTACTCGGTGTCGTGGAAAATAAGGCAATGCGTGCAACTGGTGGAAATATAGGCCCAAACATAATAATGGATTGGAGTCCACTATGGGGGCGATTCTCCAATATGGAGCCCAAGTGTTTGTGCCGTCGTGATCGCCGTTGCGACGGCCCGAACCGGGCCTGGGTACGAGAAAGTAGGCCTGGGGGGGGGGGAGAGTCCGGCCCGCCGATTGGTGGGCCCCGATCGCGGGCCAGACCTCATCGGAGGCCCCCCCACCCCCACAGGCCGCCCCCCGACCGTTCCCGCAGAGTTGCCGCCGGCAGCACAGGGGTGAACGCCGCCGGTCGGACTCTGTCGTATCGGCGCGGCCGCTCGGCCCATCTGGGCTGGAGAATTGGCTGTCTTGCTGATTGCAGCGGCCTGCGGCGCGCCAAACGCGCCCGCGCAAATGGCGGCGATTCTCCGCACCTCGGAGAATCGCGCGCCGGCGTTGGGGAGTCGAGGCGCGGGGCTCGGAGAATCGCCCCCTATGTTCCTGTATCCTGTGTGCAATCCTTTTGTCTGTTCAGTTTTCTCCCCTATTTAACCCTACCAATCCCAAAGTAGCTGACTCTTTCTGTGCTATGGATCAATGCTGCTGAATGCCTTTTGATATCTTGCTCAAGTGACCATTCTTCACATGCAAGACAAAGGGGCAATCGCTGGCAGGTTATGTGACTGCAGAAAGCATCCAAACTATGCACAATATTCTCCTTACTCAATGGCCATGAACGTGGTCTTCCCAGTTGATGGTGGTCAGGAGCAGGAATCCAAAAAGATAATAATGACCTCTCTATTGCTAGATGCACTGAGACCAATTGTGGCCCTAACTATTTCCCCAGAACTGGGCCTGGAACATTCCGGAACTTCAGCCAAGATGCTAATTAATGCAAGTCATAGCTCACAATGGACCAAGAGGTAACTCTTTGTTAACTAAGCACTGATGCCTTTTGCAATTAACCAGCTGCCCACACACATGGCTGGACCCACAGATGAAGAACCACTTTGGAGCGACATAATGCTGTTGATAAGGCAGATTTCCACCAAGTTAACATTTTTAACTCACCTATTTAACTTGACCGCTCACACCAGAGGGCACATCTCTTCAAACCTGAATGGCCTGCAATTATTGATGGGGTCAATGCCCCTCATTTTTCTTCGAGCTTTAACTACTTTGCTGGCGCTTAGAGAACCTGAGCCCAGCATGAAGAAAATGAATGATGGATACTATAATAGATTGAGAAGAAGGATTCTTGCTGCCAGTATATCCTGGGAACCAACATGCTGTTGTTTTAAAAAAGTTATTGGATGTGAGCGTCGCTGCCCATCCCCAATCGCCTTTGAACTCAATGGCATTTAAGAGTCAACCAAATTGGGACTTCCGGTGACGGCGGGCAGGAGGTGGCCGCACAATGGAGAGCCCCCGCTCGGGAACGGCAATTTCGGGGCTTTAAGCCCGGTCCTAGGGTCCGCGGAGGCGGCAGAAGAAGGGAGAAGGCACGGAGGAGGCACCGAGAGGACACAGGAGGGAAAAAAAACCCCAAAGAAAAATGTCGAGGGTGAGCAAAAAAACGGCCGGAAAAAAAACCAGCTCGAGGTCCGTCGGGGAGTGGAAAGGTCATTGCGGGGTCACCAGAAAAATATTGAGGCTGGAGCACCAGGGAAGGCCGCACTGCTTACGGCTGAAGAAATAACCAAGGTGATGGCTGCGGAATTTGAAAAGCAGTTGGCGCAGATTGCGAAATGCATGGAGACGGTGAGGAAGGAGATGAGGGAGGCTTTGAGTGTGCTGGTGGAGGAGGCGGTTTCCCCGGTGAGGACGGAGGTGGCGAGCGCAGTGGCGGAGGTGCGAGAGCAAGGGGAGGCGCTGAAGGAAGTGGAGGAGACGTTATTGCAGCACGGTGATCAACTTGCCTCGATGGGGAAAGAGATGCGGAAGGTGATGGATACTAACAAGGATCTGTGAGGAAAAATGGAAGACCTGGAAAATAGATCCAGGCGACAGAACTTGAGGATTGTGGGGCTGCCCGAAGGAGTTGAAGGACCGAAACCGACTGAGTATTTTGCCGCGATGCTGGCAAAACTACTGGGGGGGGGGGGGAGGACCCCTCCCGATATGAACTGGATCGGGCTCATCAGTCGTGGAGGCCTGTACCAAAGGCGAGTGAGCCGCCAAGGGCAGTGACTCTGTGCTTCCATAGGTACAGGGTGAAGGAGAAGGTCCTGAGCTGGGCCAAGCAGAAGCGGGTGGTGCAGTGGGCTGGAGCTCGTATACGTGTATACCAGGACTTTACGGTGGAGCTGGCAAGGAGGCGGGCTGCCTTCAACCGGGTGAGGAGGGCACTGTACATTAGCAAGGTGCGGTGCGGCATTGTATATCCAGCGAAGCTGAGGGTGACTTACAAGCTCAGGGACTTTTATTTTGGAACGGCATAAGCAGCGGAGGAGTTTGCGAAAGCAGGAGGACTGTGGCAGAACTGACAAATTGAGGAATGGTCATGTGCCGATGTAACCTCATGACTGTATTTTCTTCTTTTTTGTATCACTGTGTAGAGGTTAAAGGAGCCAGGGTGGTATGTATTTGGACGCGGGAAGGGACGGGACTTTCACTCGAAATGAGAGTTCTTTGGGGTGTAGGTGGATAGGCGGGGTTTGTGTGCTAAAAGGGGATCTTTGGGCTTTCCTGGGGCCGAGCAAGTGGGAAAGGGACCCGGGCGGTGTGTGCCGGCCAGTGAACGGGATCACTGAGGTGGGGGGAGGGGCTGCGGCCATCGGAGCCTGGCAGAACAGCGTCCGAGTGGTCTAGCCGGGGTGGACAGTTGGGGGGGAAGGAACCGAGGGTAGGGGGAGGAGTTTTACAAGAGGCAGTGGACGGGAGGAGCTGGAGCCCTGGGGTGGGGGGGGTGGGAGCTGTGTAAGATTAAGGGTGACTACGGGTAATCCCTGATTTATTTTTGTCGTTTGTTTATGTAAACATGCGGGTTGAGGTTTGGGGGTTGGTGGGTAGATGGGATCGTTGTTGTTATTATGGGGACTGACGTATCTTGCTGATTATTGTTTATCGTTGATGGATGTAAATGTGGGAGAAAATGTGAAAATGGAGGAGAATTAAAAAAATTTAAAAAAAAAAGAGTCAACCAAATTGCTGTGGATCCTGAGTCACATGTAGGGCAGACCGGGTAACAATGGCAGATTCCCTTTCCTGAAGGACATTAGTGAACCAGAACTGGACGTTTTTTTTTACATCAATTGACAGTTAGACTTTTAATCCCAGATTTTGGTTGGGTTCAGATTTCTCCGTCTGCCATGGTGGGATTCGAACCTGCTTTCCCCAGAGCATTACCCTGGGTCCCTAGATTACTAGGCCAGCGGCCAGACCACTGTGCCACCACCTCCTCTAGCTGGGCTTTACTGCAAAGCCTATGGATGTACCCTGGTGAGTGCTGCAAGCCACACTTTCTTTGATTAGATGGCCCAGCACACCATCAGTGATGGAGTTCACTGTGCCATTCATTGATTGCGTGACTAGGTTAAATGTAAAATTAATTTTATAATGGAGTAGAAGCAGTGAGAATATATCCTGAGAATGAACAAACGAAGATTCAGCTAGATTTTACAAGCAAATCCACTGATATGCCAATATAAGACCCAAATCCCATTAACAAATCTCTTCTCTGTTTGTGCCACCTGACTGCACTCTCTTCTACTCTTCACAGTTAATTAGATGCCAGTCACCTCCTTTATAATGGTTTAGAAAATTGCTCACTTTAAACTGATGGAGAATTTTCAAACATGTTTTGGGAAGTTTGTCCATTGCTTTTCAGACTTAACCCAGGAAGATGGGGTCAAAATGTTGTCTCTCCCTTTTTGGGAGTTTGGAATTTTGTCCTTTCAATTCTGGAATTTGGTTTCATCTCCTGGCCAGAGGCAGAGAGTAGGTTTCTAGGAAAGCTTAGACTTATAGGAAAAACTAGAACCAGAGGGCACAATCTCAGACGAAAGGGACGAACCTTTAAAACAGAGATAAAGAGGAATTTCTTCAGGCAGAGAGTGGTGAAGCTGTGGAACTCTTCGCCGCAGAAGGCTGTGGAGGCCAAATCACTGAGCGTCTTTAAGACAGAGATAGATAGGTTCTTGATTAATAAGGTGATCAGGGGTTATGGGGAGAAGGCAGGAGAATGGGGATGAGAAAAATATCAGCCATGATTGAATGGCGGAGCAGACTCGATGGACCGAGTGGCCTAATTTTGCTCCTATGTCTTATGAGTCATCCAGACTCGAAACGTTCGCTCCCTTCTCTCTCCTCGGACCTGCTGAGATTGTCCAGAATTTTCTGTTTTTGTCTCAGATTCCAACATCCGAAGTAATTTGCTTTTATTTTCTCGAAAAGCTGGTTGAAGACGGAATATTGGACCGATTTAAGCCATCTGCTTTGTTATCCCGGAAGATGAGACCAGATAGCCTAAAGGTCTTCATATAAACTAATCTTGTTAAGGTTCTTCCTGTGATGTTTATGTAAGTATAGCTATATTTTACAACACTGATCTTTCACCTCACAACTCTGGATTTGCATCAAGATGAAATAGAAGGCACTTATTGGCAGTGGATTGATCGGTTCAATCTTTAACCCTACCAGTTATCAACACAGGTCAGGTTTGTTGATTCTAATGGCCCTTATCTGTCCCTGAAAACTCTTATGCAGAATATCAACACGTTCTGATAAGAGCTTGGGGCGGGCTTCTCCATCCCGCCAGACCCGTTTCCTGGCATGGCGCGCCCCCGCCGGCAGCGGGACCCTCTGTCCTCATTCCCATTGTGGCCACCCCACACCGTTGGGAAATCCGCGGACGGGAGTGCGATGCCGACGGGGAAATCTGCCCTCGGTATTTCAATGGCCGAAACTTTCCGCCGTTCCCTCTAGTGGGATCTTCCGGTCTCACCGATGCCGATCCCATGCCGCGGATTATCTGGCAGAGAAGGGGGCGAACAATGCCCGTTGACAGTGGCGGGACTGGAAGATCCCTTCGCCAGCTACTGGTGGGCCGCCTCTGCCGCCGCCAAACACACCGTCGTGGGGTTTGGGGGGGGGGCAAAATCCCACCTAAGGTCTTTTGACAAGTAAAGCTCACACTTTCTGAACATTGGCTACAGGAATAGTGCCAGAGGACTGGAGGACAGCAAATGTGGTCCCTTTGTTCAAAAAGGGGAGCAGAGACAACCCCGGCAACTATAGACCGGTGAGCCTCACGTCTGTAGTGGGTAAAGTCTTGGAGGGGATTATAAGAGACAAGATTTATAATCATCTCGATAGGAATAATATGATCAGGGATAGTCAGCATGGCTTTGTGAAGGGTAGGTCATGCCTCACAAACCTTATTGAGTTCTTTGAGAAGGTGACTGAACAGGTAGACGAGGGTAGAGCAGTTGATGTGGTGTATATGGATTTCAGCAAAGCATTTGATAAGCTTCCCCACGGTAGGCTATTGCAAAAAATACGGAGGCTGGGGATTGAGGGTGATTTAGAGATGTGGATCAGAAATTGGCTAGCTGAAAGAAGACAGAGGGTGGTGGTTGATGGGAAATGTTCAGAATGGAGTACAGTCACAAGTGGAGTACCACAAGGATCTGTTCTGGGGCCGTTGCTGTTTGTCATTTTTATCAATGACCTAGAGGAAGGCGCAGAAGGGTGGGTGAGTAAATTTGCAGACGATACTAAAGTCGGTGGTGTTGTCGATAGTGTGGAAGGATGTAGCAGGTTACAGAGGGATATAGATAAGCTGCAGAGCTGGGCTGAGAGGTGGCAAATGGAGTTTAATGTAGAGAAGTGTGAGGTGATTCACTTTGGAAGGAATAACAGGAATGCGGAATATTTGGCTAATGGTAAAGTTCTTGAAAGTGTGGATGAGCAGAGGGATCTAGGTGTCCATGTACATAGATCCCTGAAAGTTGCCACCCAGGTTGATAGGGTTGTGAAGAAGGCCTATGGAGTGTTGGCCTTTATTGGTAGAGGGATTGAGTTCCGGAGTCGGGAGGTCATGTTGCAGCTGTACAGAACTCTGGTACGGCCGCATTTGGAGTATTGCGTACAGTTCTGGTCACCGCATTATAGGAAGGACGTGGAGGCTTTGGAGCGGGTGCAGAGGAGATTTACCAGGATGTTGCCTGGTATGGAGGGAAAATCTTATGAGGAAAGGCTGATGGACTTGAGGTTGTTTTCATTGGAGAGAAGAAGGTTAAGAGGAGACTTAATAGAGGCATACAAAATGATCAGGGGGTTGGATAGGGTGGACAGTGAGAGCCTTCTCCCGCGGATGGATATGGCTGGCACGAGGGGACATAACTTTAAACTGAGGGGTAATAGATATAGGACAGAGGTCAGAGGTAGGTTCTTTACGCAAAGAGTAGTGAGGCCGTGGAATGCCCTACCTGCTACAGTCGTGAACTCGCCAACATTGAGGGCATTTAAAAGTTTATTAGATAAACATATGGATGATAATGGCATAGTGTAGGTTAGATGGCTTTTGTTTCGGTGCAACATCGTGGGCCGAAGGGCCTGTACTGCGCTGTATTGTTCTATGTTCTATGTTCTATCTCCTGTCTCTGATACCACACGGAAGTCTCATATTCAGATATGGCAGATGCCAGTTCTGCAGTGATGCAAATAGACGTAACAAATTATTTACAATTTGGCAAACACACCGGCGATATTTACTTGAACACACACATTGGCCGCAATTTAATGTTGGCAAAGGAGGTCTTGCCCTCCAGTGGGAGAGCCAATGGGAGCTGCCTCCATCGGGGAAGGCTCACCAGAAATAAATGCCAACTGGCCAACGTGGGGCCTCCGGGATCGGCCAGGGGGCCAGGCCACAAGGGAGTGACAGTGGAACACGGGAACAGTGGTAGGCCATTCAGCCCCTCGAGCCTGTCCCTCCATTCAATGAGATCATGGTTGATCTGTAGCCAAACTCCATAGACCTGCCTTTGGTCCATATCCCTTGTCTTTGCTCAACAAAAAATCCATCTATCTCTGATTGACAACTGCTTTTCTTCAATTGCTGTTTCTGGGAGTGAGTTCCAAACCTCTACACCCTTAAAAATGCTTCCTAACATCTCTCCTGAACGGTCTGGCCCTAATTTGTAGATGTGCCCCCTAGTTTTAGAATCTCCAACCACTGGTCATGGTTTATCTTTATCTACATTGTCGTTTCCTGTCAATATCTTGAAGACTTCAATCAGATCATCCCTTAACCTTCTAAATTCTAATCAAGGCCTAATTTGTGTAATCTCGCCCTGTAATTTAACCCCTGTAGTCCAGGTATCATTTTTGTAAATCTATGTTGCACTCCCTCCAAGTCCAAAATGTCCTTCCAAAGGTGTGGTGCCCAGAACCACTCACAATACTCCAAGTGGGGCCTAACCACATTTTTGTATAGCTGCAGCATAACCCCTGTGTATTTATACTGCAATCCTCTAGATATAAAGGCTAGCATTCCATTAGCCTTTTTGATTATTTTCATGGCATTTTAAAGATCTATGCACCTGAACATCTTTGGATGTTTACTGTACTTAACCTCTTCCCATTTAGAAAGTACTCTGTTCTATCCTTTTTTGGTGGGGAGCTTCCTGACAGGAGTCTCTCTTCTGGGGGCTCCCTGACAGGAGTCTCTCTTCTGGGAGCTTCCTGACAGGAGCCTCCCTTGTGGGGGTGTTCCTGACACAGCTCTCTCTTCTGGGGAGCCCTCTGACAGGTGTCTCGCTTCTAGGGGGTCTGTCGTGGGGCACCTTTATTTAGGGGTCAGTAGGGGCTATGGGGGGTCCTTTTATTTAGGGGTCTCTGGTGGGTCCCTTTATTTAGGGGGTCTCTGGAGCTCTGTCTCATTCGGGGATCTCTGGGGCCGGGTCACTTTATTTAGGGGTCTCTGATGGGTGGGTGGTTGGGTCTTGTGGGGGTGGGGTGGGCAGGTCTTGCATTGTGGGGAGGAGGGTGGCCCTCAGGTGGATCTTGGGGGCAACTCCCTTAAAGAGTTACCCCCTTCGACCACAGTGAGGTCCACCGCATCAGGGCCACGCTTGTTAAGGTCTGTAGTGATTCTCGTCCACGTGATTCCTGGCCCAGAGGACGGGGTATCACACGGGCCAGGAGAATATGGGGCCCGGCTCACTAAGTGGATGCAAATGGGTCTTAATGAGCCATTTGTGTCCTCCCTCTGGCGCGGGACGCGAACCTCGATCCCGGAGCATCAGAAATGGGTCGGTGCGGATCCCGTTTTCTTCACTAACGTGGGATTCTCCGCCTCTCCGGGAACTCCACTACCAGCAGTGCAAGGTGGAGCGGTTTGCCCAATATCTCCATTTTCAGCTTTTTGTGGGCCTACGTTGCTCTTGACCACCCACGTTGCCCTTTATATAACTATAACATGTCTTCTTATTGATTTTGATGTTCCTTGCAAGTTTCCTTTCATAATCCTTTTTAGTAGTTCTTTTAAGCTGCTATGTGACCCGTTGCTGGTCTTTGTATCGAACCCATTCGTCCCGATCTGTGCTGTGTTTTGCATTTTTGTAAGCCCTTTCTTTTAGTTTTATGCCGCCCCTAACCTCTTTAGTTGTCTATGGCTGTGTTTGAAGTGGAGCGTTTTCCTCTCAGGGGTATATTCTTGCCCTGCATGCGTTAAACGTTCTCCACTGTGGTTCAGTCGTTTGACCCATGAACAGATCTTCACAATTCACTGGGGGATATGAGATGGAAGTCGCTGCCTGTTGTGGTGGTGGGGGGGGGGGGGGGGGGGGGGTTCGCCAAAGGAGATCTCTAGCTAGAGGTGGGGGATGGGTTAGAGGAAAGGGCAGTGGTGTGCTGTTTAACGGACTTCTCTTCCTGATGTTGGGCCCCTGGATCAGGCACTGAGTGTGTTTGAATGGCAGGCCTCTGGGATAAGCCTGCAGACTTGCTTTTTGGCCTCCTGCATGGCTCCAAGTGGTGGTGGGAAGAGGCACTTAAGTGGGCATTAATTGCCCACTTTACAGATCACAATTAGCAACCAGACAGGAAGGCTGACCACAAGCCTTCCCGCTCCGGATTGAATTAGTCGGAGCTGGACAGAAAGGAAGCTGGGTTCCCTCCCCAAACGTTCCCATTTGATGAAATGCTCCCTTGCCCTTGCACCCTCCTCTGAGGGAAGGGAGAGGGACATTAAATTCTGCCCATCGAAAGGCTACAGTATGGGCAGTGCGTAAGGAGATGAATCCTTTGATATTGCATTTCGGTCGTGCTGCACCTTGCTTGGAAATACTTGACGATCTTTGCTTTCACTGGTGATTAAAACCTCTTTCTTGTAACTGTGACACCCATTGCCTTGATGAACACTTGCACATAAAATCAAACACATCAATATGTACTGCTGTGCTGCCTTCTGTTTCATTGCCTGCTGCTTTGAAATTTGATCATGCTGCTCTCATTAGGGGAACAGCAAACAGAAGTGTTTTGTCAGAACCAGGAATAGCATGGGCGCACTTCAATTTATCATAGAATCATAGAATCCCTGCAGTGCAGAAGGAGGCCATTCGGCCCATCGAGTCTACACCTCTGGCGCAAATATTTCCTCTGGGTGCAAATTTCATGGCCACCTTTTTCAGTGAAGGAAGGAAATATTTGAGTGAAATACCCTGGTCAAAGTGACAAGTGGCAATAGTCATGAAAGGGTGAGGTGGGGTCTCCAGCCCTATGACAATCAATGGTTAATGTGAGGGGGGGGGGGGGTTGCTCAATTATTGACCTCCTTCATCTGGGCCAGAGGGTGCAGTTCACCTCCTGTGTCCTAACAAAATGGGCGGCATGGTAGCACAGTGGTTAACACTGTTGCTTCACAGCTCCAGGGTCCCAGGTTTGATTCCCGGCTTGGGTCACTGTCGATGTGGAGTCTGCACGTTCTCCCCGTGTGTGCGTGGGTTTCCTCCGGGTGCTCCGGTTTCCTCCCACAGTCCAAAGATGTGCAGGTTAGGTGGATTGGCCATTAAATTGCCCTTCGTGTCCAAAAAGGTTAGGAGGGGTTACTGGGTTATGGGGATAGGGGAGAGGTGTGGCCTCTTTCTGCACTGTAAATTCTGTAAAAAAACAAAAACCTCAGGGATAAAGGCTCAGTTCAATTAAATTTAAGCTCTCATCCTTGATTATTCAGTTTAACAATTGTTGACAAAATCCTGCACTCTCTGACGAGTTGCAGCTGTACAGGACCATAGTTAGGACTCATTTGGAATATTGTGTACAATTCTGGTCGCCACACTACCAGAAGGATGTGGATGCTTTGGAGAGGGGAAAGAAGCGGTTTACTACGATGTTGCCTGGTATGGAGGACATTAGCTATGAGGGGAGGTTAGATAAACTCGGTCCGTTCTCACTGGAACGACAGAGGTTGAGAGGCGACCTGATAGAAGTCTACAAGATTATGAGTGGCATGGACAGAGTGGAAAGTCAGATGCTCTTTCGTAGGGTAGGAGAGTTAAGTACTAGGGGACATAGGTTTAAAGTGCGTGGAGATAAGTTTAGAACTGATGTGCGAGGCAAGTTTTTTGCACAGAGGGTGGTAAATATATGGAACACGCTGCCTGGGGAAGTGGTGGGAGCAGGTACGATAGCGGCATTTAAGGGGCATCTAGACAAATATACGAATAGGGTGGGAATGGAAGGACTCCGTAAGTGCATTAGGATTTAGTTTATGCAGGTACCATGGTCGGTGCAGGCTTGGAGGGCCGAAGGGACTGTTCCTGTGCTGTATTATACTTTTGAGTTGATCAACAACTTTCTGGTGAGGGTCAGGATATTCGAATGCCGATCACAGCAAAGCTGCAACTTGCGGCACCAACAGAACAATGGGACATGGGCTCCTGCCCGTGAATTCCACAAAATGAGCTTCTTATTTCAAACCGTCACGCTCTGGGATGGGGCCAAGTCAAGACCAGGCAAAGCTGCCACCAAGAAAAGAAACGAAAACAGTAATCATGTTCTGTCAAATATTCCGAATTCATCAGGGGGCTGCTCACGTCACCGCGGAAGGTAGGATAATTCTGTATCAAATGTTGTCCTTCTAGCAGCAGACAGAGGAAAGAGCGCTGAGTCCCGGCTCAGGCAACATTCTTGGGTCTGAAGAATCTACGTACAGAACCTCAGGAGCAGGTGAAGGACAGATGGACTGCAATTGAATCGGGGACCTTGCAACGAAAATGGCAGCCCCGGGGCCTGGCCCAGGTGGCGTTGCAAGTCTGTTGTTCAGTTCCAGAAAGAGAATTCCTGACGATGACCGGGCATCATTTCACCATCCATCCAGCTTAAATAATTCAGGCAGGTGGTTGTCTGATCGTAGAATCGACTATGTCAATGCAGCTTCTAAATCTATTGTCTTCCTCTCTAGGAGCGAATTTAATTATCTACACTGGAAAAGCTCACTTGGAAAATTCACCTGAAGTCCCACCGTGCCATCCATCCTGGTAATTTGATGTTACACCCGCTGAAGTGAGTTTGAGTGTTGAGACTTTTAAATTAAATTTAGAAGTTCTGATCGCTGCCAGCTTGGCTCTTACCTCCCTGGGCCAGGAACAGTATTCATTCTACAGACTTCTACCTTGCAATCTTTTTCCAACCCTTATTGAAAATCAATTAAAATAGGATTGGAGTCCCCACGATTGAAAAGCTTAGGTTCACACAAGAAGAATGTGAGTGAGAAATCTCAGGCTTGGGGCCTGTGAAGCCAGTACCACAGTATGAGTTAGCCCCTTCAGTAGAAGATGTGAAAGAATTGGGATGAATTATGGTCAGGGCACCCTAATAAATAATGTCACTGTACCGTCCATGACATTGATGAGTGATCCTTGATTTCCACGCATGCTGAAGTGTTTCACAGATTACATTCCAGGCAGTGCTCCTTTAAGACAGCCAGCGGAAAATTTATTCTCCTCAAGAATTTGCTTATTCACTGTTATTAAGTAATGAACTAGTCCATGGTAATATTTTTTTTAAATCCTTCCATTTATGTGCTGGCTTAGCTTCTTATCAAAATGTCCTAAAGCACTCGGCATAATGAATTATTTTCTGATGCAGTGGCTGTTGCTCCCCATCTACTTGCTTGGTGGCATAATAAAATTTTAAACATAAAGAGTTTGCATATATACATTATATCCTCGAGACATGCCACAGTGCGCCCCTGTATAATGAATTAGTTTTGAAGCACATTCGCTGTCAGACAGGCATGGAGGCTGACAATTTGCAAATTTAAGAAACAAGAAATGGGATGAATAACCAAAGAGTCTATTTCCGGCAGTTGAGCGAGGAAGGAATGTTGGCCAGGACACTGGGATAACCCCCGGCTCTACGTCAAATAGTTCCACGTAGCCACCTGACCAGGCAAATACGACCTGTAGTGATGCTGCATTCCCTCAGCACTGAAATGCAGCCCAGATTATGTGTTTAGCTGCTGGAGTAAAGTTTGAAATCATACTTCCCTCACTCACTCAGCAGTAGCAGTGCTATCGATAAACTAAGCTGACACTTTTGAATTATTATCAGCACAGTTTTTATAAAAATTAATTCATTCATCCATGCAAAATTTCCCTCTGTGATATTTTAACGCAAGTTTGAACTCATTTAAATGCATTGAACTTGCATGGAGAGGAATTTGGATATGGCCGATTTATACACTGACATGGGAATGTGTCTGATTGGAATTTCCACTCTATAATATAGCTCCTTATCTTTCATGATAGTAAATCAATCACAGCAAAACAAATCTGGGAATATCCAAGGAGAACATGGGCTGATTTCCTCCCCCAGTCATCTCCCCTTCTCTCTTAAAGACACTGCTTCTTGCTGTTTCCCCAGCCTGATTCTGAAGTGTCAGCTGTCTCTATTGAACAGTTGGGGCATTGCAGCCTAACTCAATCCCATTCTCACCTGATACCCACATGGGTCTGGAGGAAGGTCAACGGGCAGTAACTGGAGAAACTGGTAGAATCGATCTCCACCAGACCACCAAGCTCAGCTGATAACATCCAATTTTGAGTGCTATTTGTTATGGGCCAGGGTTTAGAGAATCCCAAAGTGTATCATGGAGTTCACCTGACCCACAACTTTTATTAGATTGTGGTATGGGGAGCACATGGCCCACTCTACAGGTGTGGTGCAGCAGACATCTAACAGTATTTGTTAAAGCAAAACAATGTTTATTCTATGAACTCAAGTTAACCTTTTTAAAACATACAGTGAACATCTTAGCAACCATTAATTCAAATACAACCCCCAAAGAATACAACACTAAGTAATCCTTAAGCTTTCCTTTTAACATCCATAAGATGTAAAAACACTTTTAACAGAAGCACATCAGGTTTAAATTCACTACTGAGAACATTTATCCCTCTGAATTCACCAAATGATCAAGAGATAGTCTTTACATGGCAGAGAGAACATTACACCTCCTGCGGCTGACTGCAGCTCCAACACTGAAACAAAATCCCCGGGACCTGATGGGATTTATCCTAGGATTCTCTGGGAGGCCAGGGAAGAGATTGCTGGACCTTTGGCTTTGATTTTTATGTCATCATTGGCTACAGGAATAGTGCCAGAGGACTGGAGGACAGCAAATGTGGTCCCTTTGTTCAAAAAGGGGAGCAGAGACAACCCCGGCAACTATAGACCGGTGAGCCTCACGTCTGTAGTGGGTAAAGTCTTGGAGGGGATTATAAGAGACAAGATTTATAATCATCTAGATAGGAATAATATGATCAGGGATAGTCAGCATGGCTTTGTGAAGGGTAGGTCATGCCTCACAAACCTTATTGAGTTCTTTGAGAAGGTGACTGAACAGGTAGACGAGGGTAGAGCAGTTGATGTGGTGTATATGGATTTCAGCAAAGCATTTGATAAGGTTCCCCACGGTAGGCTACTGCAAAAAATACGGAGGCTGGGGATTGAGGGTGATTTAGAGATGTGGATCAGAAATTGGCTAGCTGAAAGGAGACAGAGGGTGGTGGTTGATGGGAAATGTTCAGAATGGAGTACAGTCACAAGTGGAGTACCACAAGGATCTGGTCTGGGGCCGTTGCTGTTTGTCATTTTTATCAATGACCTAGAGGAAGGCGCAGAAGGGTGGGTGAGTAAATTTGCAGACGATACTAAAGTCGGTGGTGTTGTCGATAGTGTGGAAGGATGTAGCAGGTTACAGAGGGATATAGGTAAGCTGCAGAGCTGGGCTGAGAGGTGGCAAATGGAGTTTAATGTAGAGAAGTGTGAGGTGATTCACTTTGGAAGGAATAACAGGAATGCGGAATATTTGGCTAATGGTAAAGTTCTTGAAAGTGTGGATGAGCAGAGGGATCTAGGTGTCCATGTACATAGATCCCTGAAAGTTGCCACCCAGGTTGATAGGGTTGTGAAGAAGGCCTATGGAGTGTTGGCCTTTATTGGTAGAGGGATTGAGTTCCGGAGTCGGGAGGTCATGTTGCAGCTGTACAGAACTCTGGTACGGCCGCATTTGGAGTATTGCGTACAGTTCTGGTCACCGCATTATAGGAAGGACGTGGAGGCTTTGGAGCGGGTGCAGAGGAGATTTACCAGGATGTTGCCTGGTATGGAGGGAAAATCTTATGAGGAAAGGCTGATGGACTTGAGGTTGTTTTCGTTGGAGAGAAGAAGGTTAAGAGGAGACTTAATAGAGGCATACAAAATGATCAGGGGGTTGGATAGGGTGGACAGTGAGAGCCTTCTCCCGCGGATGGATATGGCTGGCACGAGGGGACATAACTTTAAACTGAGGGGTAATAGATATAGGACAGAGGTCAGAGGTAGGTTCTTTACGCAAATAGTGAGGCCGTGGAATGCCCTACCTGCTACAGTAGTGAACTCGCCAACATTGAGGGCATTTAAAAGTTTATTAGATAAACATATGGATGATAATGGTATAGTGTAGGTTAGATGGCTTTTGTTTCGGTGCAACATCGTGGGCCGAAGGGCCTGTACTGCGCTGTATTGTTCTATGTTCTATGTTCTATGAAACCAAAAAAACATAGACACACCCAAGCTTTTCTCAAAGTGAAACTAAAAAGCAGAGCCAGAGCTCAGCTCCACCCACACTCTGACATCACTGCAGTAACATGAGTAGCCAAACATTTCTTAAAGCGACATTCTCATGACATTTCTGACACCGGCGAATGAAGCCCAAATAAATGCTGCCTGGACGGCATATGCTCCATTACAGAGTAAGCCCCGACACCTACTGGTTGCAGTGAATGGTCTCCTTGGCTCTCTCCATAACCTCCAGGAAAGCTGTGACACTTTCACACTGGGAAGTACATAGATCACTTACCAGGATTTGAGCTGCTTTAGCTGTTGTAAAGTGAGTCTAGTTACCATCGGTAATTACTTTATCCTGTGGCTTTACTAGAGGAACTTGTAGATGTGCTAAACGCAGTGATGTTTATAACTCCTGGGGCGCACTACAGGGAATAATTCATGAGTGATAAAACTTGTTAGGAATATTCATGCCTACATTCTCGCAGCAGTGCTGGCAGTGCCAGTACTGAGACGTGAGGCGATTGCTTCCAGAGCCAACAAGACATATTTAAAGAGGTAGGTTTAATCCCTACCTTCAGTCGCAGAGGTGAACGGCATGTGGCTACTTTCCAGCTAAAGGGGGGGGGGGGGGGCGCGCGGTCCTGTTTGGGCGTGTAGAGCTACCACATCCACCAGCCCAATCCCAACATGACCGGCCCAGCCCGATTTCTGTCATTCAGCGATGGAGAGGCTATGGTCCCAGGAGTTGCTGCGTTCATATGCAGCCTGCAGAATGCCTTCCTGGGCAGAGCAGGCCTGGACCGGGACCGGGAGCAGGGTTGGGGTAGGATGGGGCCGGGGCAGGGGAATGGGCGGGGGGGGGTGGGGGGGGGGGGGAGTGGAGGCTGATGGCAGGGCCAGGATTGGAGAGAGTGGGGACGGGGGGGGCCAGGGAAGAGCTGGGTGTCTAGGCCCCAACAGCCACTTCTCTCCACTGCAGCTCTCCCACATTCGAGCAAGATGGAGATATCTAGGTATGGGGGTGTGTGTGGAGTAGGAGGAAGGGAGTGAGTGGGGGTGGGAGGGAGGGTGGGAGAGAGGGAGGGGAGTGAGTGATGAGTGGGGATGGGAGGCAGGGTGTGTGAGTGGTGGTCTGAATGGGGCGGGAAGACATGAGTGAGTGAGTGTGGATGGGAGAGTGGGAGGACATGAATGAGTGAGCATAGGTGAGTGGGGAGAGAGGGTATGGGTGGATGGAGATGAGGTTCGTGAGTGAGGGAGTGGGGGGGGAGCTGAATGGGGTGGAAGGACATGAGTGAATGAGTGGGACTGGGAGTGAGAGAGGGCATGAGTGAGTGAATGGGGTCCGGAGGGAAGGCGAGTGAGTGAGTGGGGGTGGGAGTGAGACAGGGCGTGAGTGAGTGAATGGAGTTTGGAGGGAGGGTGAGTGAGTGAGTGGGATTGTAGAGAAGGGGCGTGAATGAGTGAATGGGGTTGGGAGGGAGGACAAGTGAGTGAGTGAAGATGGGAGTGAGTGAGGGTGTGAGTGAATGAATGGGGTCGGGTGGGAAGGCGAGTGAGTGAGTGCGATGGGAGAGAAGGAGGAAGGGAGTGAGCGGGGTCTGAATGGGGTGGGAGGATGAGTGAGTGAGTGGGATGGGAGAGAGAGAGGGCGTGGGTGAGTGAATGGAGTTGGGGGAAGGGAGGGCGAGTGAGTGAGAGAAGATGGGAGAGAGAGAGAGGGCGTGGGTGAGTGAATGGGATGGAGAGTGTGAGTGACTACGGCTGATTGGGGAAGTAAGGCATTAATGAGTGTGCTGGGGCTGAGTTGGGGGGGGCTGCAGAAGGGTGTGCCACGTAAGTCTGTGCAATAGTAATGAGAATATGTCTGTAATGTTTGTCCCTGTCTTGTGGCTCTCGAATGCCTGCAGGTGATCTTTTGAGGCTCGAAGGTTCAGAAAATTTGGCCACCCTTGGGCATAGGGCAACAGGGACAGTGAGAAAGAGATGCAGCCACAAATACAAGTTCAAAAGATTCTCAGACATGAGACAAAATTAGACAAACAAAATAGGAAGGGAGAGAGGGTGTGGAGTAAGAGATAGAAAGTGAGACACAGATAAATAGTGAGATGAAGAAAAATAGAAATAAAGATAAAGGCTGGAATTCTCCAGCCAATGTAATTAGATTTTTCCGCTATCAGCGCATCCCGCCCACGGGTTTCCCAATGGCATGGGGTGGCTTCAGTGGGAAATTCTATTGACAAGCGGGGGGGAAGATAGAATCCCGCCGCCAGCGAATGGCGTGCCGCCGAGGAACACGCGGCTGCGGGACCGGAGAATCCCGTCCATACTGAGAGAGGTGGCAAGAGGCATAAAAGGACAAGAGAGAAAAATGGTGAGCTTTGAAAGAGAGGGAAAGAGGGAAGGAAGCAGATAGAAAAATAGAGCAAGATTCAGAGTGAGATACACAAAGATAGAAAGCTGGTGAGTCACAGAGGTGATAGAGTGATAATGAAAAGGATAGAAGAGAACACCACATAAAGAAACACAGTGAGGCAGCTGGAGTGGGGCACAAAGAAATAGGCGGACTGTGAGAGTGATGGAGAGATCGGGTGATGCAGTCACAAACAGAAAGTTAGCATGGAACGGAGAGAAAACAGAAATGAAATAATAATGTGCGGGGGAGATAGAGAGAGAGACAGTCAATGAGCCACTACAAATATTCTTTCTCCGTCTGAGGTTCCTGCCTCACTTGAATGGTTTATTCACTGCAACTCGGAAATAGGACTCTGAAAGGACGATGTTCCACAGACCAGCAAATATCATCCCAGCGTCCGTACAACAAACACCAACTTGGGTGCACTGGTATGGTGTTACTGTGACAGTAACAGTCTCTCTGCCCTGTGGAATGCTAATTGCAGACCCAGATCCCGAGTGGCCTCTTATTTAGAGTTTTGCACAGATCTCTAATACCCACTAAAATTTAACTACAATAACATTAAAAAAACTTTTGCACAATTAAACATTTCACACAAAAGGCTCCTAAAAGAATGATACAGAACAGGTAGATCTTGTAAGCAGCATGTATGAAGGAAGACATTGCTGAATATACACAGCAGTGTGATTAGAATAAATATTAGGGAGGCCTGGCAGCCTGCCCTCAAGAGTGGTGAGCTCAGCTCCCTGCCAAACTCTGAGTGCCAGTCTGTGGAATAGTCCTTGTCTTCGGCTAGAGGTCGCAGGTAAGATGTGGAATTACAGAGGAGGATTATAAGTCCCATTCTCAAGCTGAGGAGGAAAGAATGGCCAATTTAGGACTTTGGTCTTTGTGAGAAGCTGTGGATGGGATTTGGGTAGGAATTCACGGAACTTTTAAAGATTTTCATGGACATGGAGTATTTGGGCCAGGCACGTTCTTTGGTGGGGCATTGAATTTGAGGAGTAGGAGATGCAGTTCAATGGTAAAGCGGTCCAAAGAGAATAGAAAATGCAGCCAACCGCCTTCCTCGGTCCGTGTTAAAATTGCATTCAGGATCTGTTGATGCCATTTGATTTGCAAATTTAGCGAAGGACCCCGGCAGCTCTCCTGCCAAAAGCCCGAGTGAAAGTCACAGGTGGAAGGATCTGGGCCATGAATTGTATAGAATAAGATTCCGCCGCGGGCCAATGGCAGGCCGACTTAGCTGCAGCAAATTGTGTCGGGGGTGGGGCAGAAAAACTCACCCAATATCAGCACAACAGCCAAACTTTACATCTCCATGGTAACAGCTGTGAAATCAGTGAGCAGAATCGTTGACACATTTCTGAACATGACGTCTTGTGTCCTGCTCCATTTGTGCCAATCTATGTCTGTGCACCCTATCCCTCTGAATGAGTCGAATTAACAAAGAATGGGGTTGTTAAAGGACGGGTCTATTGTCCAAAGATGAGCAGGTTAGATGGATTGCCCATGTTAAATTGTCCCTTAATGTCCAAAGCTGTGCAGGTTAGGTGATTGGGCCATGATCAAAGCACAGGGTTACGGGGATAGGATGGGGGAGTGGGCCTGGGTAGTGTGCTCTTTCGGAGGATCGGTGCAGACCCAACGGGCCTAATGGCCTCCTTCTGCACTGTAGGGATTCTATGGAATACTTGGGGGCCATAATAGGGGCCTCCACATATCGGCCGCTGTCACTCAAACACAACAGACAGCAATCAACAACCAACAGATTGGCTTTGTGTACTGGCCAATATGGAAAAATGTCTCATGGTACTTCAGAGGAGTAATCAAAAAGTGGACACTTAGCCATGGAAATGGACACTAAGGAGTGTTTTTTTAAATAATAAATTTAGAGCACCCAATTATTTTTTTTCAAGGGGCAATTTAGTGTGGCCAATTCACCGACCTGTCACATCTTTGGGTTATGGGGTTGAGACCCACGCAGACAGGGGAAGAATGTGCAAACTCTACACGGACAATGACCCGGTGCCAGGAACGAACCCGGGTCCTCAGCGCCATAAGCAGCAGTGCTAACAACTGGGCCATCGTGCTGCCCGGATACTAAGGAGTGTTAGCCAAAAGCTTCATCCAAGAGCTGGACCTAACAAAGGATCTCAAAGCAGGAAGTAGAGAGTTTTTTGAGGAAGAAGGGATGACATTGTTTTGAAAGGCTGGGGGACAGAAAAGGAACTATTTACAATGTCAGCTAGGTTAGGAAGGGAAGCTGAGTGGACAGTTCTCAACATGAGAAAGTGAAAAAGGTGGGCAAGCTATTCAGCTTATTGAGTCCATTCCCCCATCAAGGATTACGTAAATTGTACTGTGGCGGCTTAAACTGATCTCAATTTCCTGAAGGAGGTGATAAAAATACCCTGGGACGTCATTATACTGCCCCTCCCACTGGTGGGATTTTCCAGTCCCGCCAAAAGTCATTCAATGGACTTTTGAATGTCTCTGCGCATTTTCCGGTCCTGTCCCTGGGGCAGGAAAATCTGGTCCCTGGAAAATGTCTAGGTAGTCCAATCTGTGAACCTTGTTCCGATGATGTTGGCATGCCCTGAACAATGTGCCCTTCGGTGCAACATCAACTATTCAATTACCTCTGCTCTCGTTTGTCCTTACATTCCTCAGTCCTATTTCGAGTCAGTAAACCATCCAAGACTGCTGTCACGGTGTTCAGAATGGATGAATGACCTGTCAGTGAAACTGTTACTAAGGCTATGGGAGCTGGCGGACCCGGGGCTGTTTCTCTCCTGGTTAAATCGTGCTGGTTCAACAACGGTAACGTGCATTTATATTGCAACTTTAATGCAGGAAAATACCCCAAAGCACTTCGTAGAGGAGAGAAGGAATTAGCGCCAAGCACTGTCGAGAAGATTAGGCAAAGAGGCTGAAGAACTGGTGGGAATTGGATACTGAGATGATTTTTTTTAAAGTGGAGGGGGTAACAGAGGGCTCCGCCAGCGAGAGCGGGACAGAAGTAAGGTGGGGGTGTACCGGAACCAAGAGTCACTGTGGGACTACAAGAAAGGCCGGAAAAGAGGAATTTGGAGGTGAGGAGGATCATTTTAAATCCCGTGTTCCAGCGGACAGGAAGTTGTTGTAGTTCAGTAAAGGATACGAATGAGGGGAAAATGGAATTTGATGCAAGGCAAGAGCAGATATGACTCCAGCTGGTGTCACTCATTGGCAAGTGAGTTCCTTGATTTACACAACACAGGCAGGTGCTCACTGCTAAACCTTCCTAACTCATCCAAAAACTGTGTGAATTTACCCAGGAGTCCTTCTGATTGGCTGCTATAACTTCAGCGGAAGATTGGTGGCGGAATCCTCTTTCTGCAATGGGACTAGCACTCCTGTCGACCTTCCGCATACTTTAATGGTGAATATCCGGAGTGGGGGAGGGGGGTGGACACACAAACACAGGAACAAGGAAATTCTGGCTGTCTGCTATTCTGAATTGGGTCCAGCATAAACCCCAGGTAAGATTCCACAGATTTCCAGAACCGAGAGTATCTTGCTTTGGTCTCTGTGCTAGCGATTAATTGACATGTTGCACATAAAAGTTCGCACAGGATTCATTCCAATTGGCTACTGAGGACGCCTACTTCTCATATTTACTACTTCATCAACTGATGCCAACAGACACAACTAATTCCAATTTGTGAAACAGATTCCAGAGAATTACGTTTTAAGACACTGTAAAACACAAGCTATAAAATGGAGTTGTTAGATTACATCATTATTCAATACTAGCCATGTGGTGCAGTACAAGGCCAGGGCTTAGTTAAATGTCCATCACATCATTAAACATTTGTTTGTGGAACGCAGCGGAGAAGAATTGCAAGGATTGCTGTAGAAAAAGGGGCAATAATTCCTCTTTCCACTTAAGGTGCGATTTACAAATCAATGTTCTGAATCCTGTGCACACAACACGAAAAATACCACCTCCCTCTCCCCCATCACCCCCCCCCCCTCCCCTCCCCATCACTTTCTCTCTTCCCCCCCCCCCCCCCCCCCCCCCAATCTCACCTCCCACCCCCACTCCAAGGGTTCTGCCAAGGGAAGGTGGTCAGTTCAATACTTGGCCACTCCTGTGCTGCTCCATCTCAATTCAGATGATGGTTGGGGACACTAGAATTAGCCCCAGCATGCGTGGCTTGGGGATTAATTGTATCCCGGGCGTCGGGAGCCCAATGTTGGAAACATTTTGGGAAATGCCCTCCCCCCCCCCACCCCACGTGTGTTTCCGCAGGGCAAACTAATTACTTAGCCACTTCCGTGTCCGCCATTCAATTCTAGGCAGCAGATGGCAAACCGGCATGGGAGTGTCTATCAGAGGGGCTGAAGAGAGGATCAGCTGTATCCACCACTGGGAAAGGTGGGAACTGCTCAGGCAGAGAGTCCAAGCTTGCACCTGTACATTCTGACCGGATTTACTGGCAATGCTGCAAATGAGGATCAACAACGATAGATTTTAGATTACCTTTGCTGAGCTGGGAGGAACAAGAGTAGTCCTCCGAGAACCCCCCCTTCCATCCCCCCCCAAAAATAACTGGCCTACTACCGTCCAGACCTCTTCCCCTCTGCAGTCACAAACCCCAGCAGGTTTTATCTTTCTGTTTGCTGAGCGACTTTGGCCTTCCTGATACTGTGCTAGCTGGAACCAAGTGAGCTGCATTGGGACGTCATTTTGAGTCCTGACCTTTTTGTTGCCACAACCAGTGGACAACAAGATGCTATTATTTGTTATTCAAACAAAAACAATTGGATAGTGATCCCGAAAATCTGGGTGACATATCACTTCCCGACGATGCTGAGGCAATAATTGTGGCACTTTAACTGCTGCCCCCAGGAACGATGAATCAGTTCAGTTTGGGCCATGGCACACTTAATACCTCATAGTCTTTGCATGATAGGCGGTGGGAGCTGTGGCTTAGTGGCGGCATTCTTGCCTCAGAGACAGAAGATTGCGAGTTCAAGCTCCACTCCAGAGACTTGAGTGTGTGGATGGGGCGAACACTCATGTGGGGAAGCACTGTACTGTCGGAGGTGCCATCTTTTGGGTGGGACGTTAAAATATTCAAAGAAGTGGCAGCACGGTGGCGCAGTGGGTTAGCACTGTGGCCTCACGGCGCCAAGGTCCCAGGTTCGATCCCGGCTCTGGGTCACAGTCCATGTGGAGTTTGCACATTCTCCCCGTGTTTGCGTGGGGTTTCGCCCCCACAACCCAAAGATGTGCAGGCTAGGTGGATTGGCCGCGCTAAATTGCCCCTTAATTGGAAAAAATGAATTGGGTATTCTAAATTTTAGAAAAAAAAAATATATATTTGAAGAAAGGTAGGGAGTTGGTGCCTTGCCCTCAAGGTAATTCACATGAATTATCCTGCAACCTGTTTTTATTGAAGCGTCAATTTCTCAGACTTACCCAGTACCACCTCGGACTGCATTGGCATTGACAGGGCCGGGTGCTTCACTTCACAGCTGAACAAGGCATTATTATCCAGGTCAGGATTCAATGTCCAGGTGATCATGGCCCGAACTTCGACCGTCCCATCGCTGACGGGAATCTGCGTGTGCCGGAACAGATACTCGGGATCGCTGGGATAAATCCACCTGGGGAACTCCCGGCTAATGACTGTCTCTGGAATCCTTTCCGCTTCAGTCGTTGCTGAGGCAGCGCTGTCAGTGATACTCTGTGAGGGCCTCTCCGTGAATAGCCTGCCTCCACCTTCAAAATCCAACAGGGACAAAGATTTCTGCATCTTCGTGTCATCCATATCCCGGCTGATAAGGTTCTGAGGGACTCGGGTTTTCCTCATGCCCGCATCAGAAGATGTCTGAGACACGTGGAGGACTTCAACCAGTTCACCGTCCCGCTTGAAGTACACCTATTGGGAACACACAGAAATTTAATACCTTCAGGAAACAGATAAGGCAGGGCCGTACACTGGGAGGTTTCAGGAACAGAAAACGGTCATTTGGACCAACAAGCTTTTGATGAATCAAACCAACTAGCCCACCGTCTTACCACATTTTCAGACCCCTCTAAATCTTTATCTGCCATGTAAATTGGGAAATTGGCATAATGTTCATGGCAAGGGTTAAAAGGAAAGAAGGAAGCCTGGGGAGGGTGCTAACTGGTCTCTCTCTGTGCAGTGTGCCAAGGACCTTGTTGTGCTTCAGTGAGGCTCAGTTGCAAGGAGATGGAAATGCTACAAAATATCTCAAAAGTACCTAAGGCAGTGATGAATCCTCAAAATCATGGAGCTGCTGGCGTAGGTAAAAATCAGACAATAAAATCTCTGATGGAAAGCAAGACCATTAGCACTGTCACAGTGGGAGGCATAGTGATATTGTGGCTGGACTAGTAATCCCGCGACCCAGAGGCATGCTGGGGGGACCCGCATTCGAATCCCGCCATGGCAGAGGTTAAACTAGATTTAAATAAAAATCTGGAATTAAAAGACTGGAATTTGCGCCATTGTTGTAAAAACTCATCTGGTTCTCTAATGCCCTTTAGGGGAGGAAATCTGTCGTCCTTACCTGGTCTGGCCTACATGTGACTCCAGACCCACAGCAATGTGATTGATTTTTAAATACCCTCAGGGATGGGCAGTAAATGCTGGCCCAGCCAGTGACACCCACATCCCATGAAAGAATTTTTTTAAATGTTGGAGACAGAAGGAATTCTGTGAGTCAGGCTTCCCCATCCTTTTTGGAGAAAGGGGAGAAGTTGAATCAGCCTATTTATGGCTTGATGCTATCGGAATATTCACAATTCCGAAAAACAAATGTGGTTGTTGAAGCATGATGTGAACTCTTCCGCTGATTCATCTGTTTAAGGGGCAGGAATACTTCAGAAGTTTGTGAAGGTGTAGCACATAGCAAGGATGGAACCTTTAGTGTACTACAACATGAAACAGTCTGATGTCATGCTCTCTTTGTAGTTCATATCTGAGTGTAACTGAGATCCTGTTCAGCATGTCAATAATGGTGAGGGCCACGCAATGGGCCGCACTGCCAATCATCCTGCTGTTATGGGCCAGGGTTTAAAAACTCCAAAGTATGTTATGGAGTTCACCTGACCTATCATTTTTTGCTGAATTTGGCTAGGATGAGCACAAGAGCCTTCACTTGAGGTGTGATTCAACAGTCTTCCCAGACACTTTAATCAAAAACAAGCTTTATTCTAAGAATTTAGTTAACATTTGTATAAACACACACAGCAAGAATTTGTATCAATTACAAACATAAAGACCCCACACAGCTACATTAATCTATGTATAACCTTTCATGAATTCCCCCTTAACTGTTCCAATTCAAAAACAAAATCCCAGAAACCAAAACCTCCTTTTTAAGGACATGGCCCAGCACTCTGCATTCTCACTTGAATGAGACTGGATTTTCCTGAGATTCTGACGCCATCTCACCAGCAGGTTTAAACTCTTCTGGAAAGCAAACTATATCTTTTAAGTTACCAAAGCAGCAGGTAGCTATAATCAATTTTTTTGTCTTGGAACAACTCTTTAAAAATGAAAATAGAGAGACAAGCCAAAACATTTCTCTGCCTGAGTCCCCAGCAGCCAAATGTGAAAGCGACACCAAAAAACAGCTCACAGAGCCACAGCGCAGCTCCACCCACACAATGATATAATTAAGCCATGTAATAAGACAAAAACCTTTCTTAAAGGGACACTCACATGACACTGCCCTAAGAGACACGCTTGGACATCTACTGTCCAGTTCCCCCTGTACAAATGGTAGAGTCAATGGATTAGCTCTGAGCCTGGCCTTTCTGAACATGGTATCGGGGAAAAGATGAAGAGAGCGAGGGAGAGGAATGAAAACAAGATAAAATTGCTGTCCCTCCCCTCCTCCTGCAGACATACCGTGGGAGCTGGCTTCCCTCCAGAAACGATGCAGACCAGCGTGAAGTTCTGAGCCTCGTAGCGGCTGAAAGCTGCCGGTGCGTCTGCTGCGATGACTGAGATTGAGGAAGGGGGTGCTGGAGGAGAAAAACATTTGAGGTTTCAGCACATTTAACCATATTACAGTGGAGCCAGAAGGAATATCAAGCAAGATTAAAATGGCGGTTGGCAGAATGCAATTCATTAAGATACCTTCCATATCTCTAGAATTTTCTATCCATAATTATAGTTCTTGCAGCAGTACATTTTACTGGGTTTAAAATTCATTGCCCAAGTAATAGAATTTCTTTCAAAAATGGGTGAACTTTATAGACACATGGCAAATTATTTGGCCTCAATGGTGGCCACCAATGTTGACCTTTCAGTTCACTATCAACTGTATATGTTACCTCTTGTCTCTATTAACTCACATTCTTCTGTGGGTTGATGGAGTGTATTGTTTTGGTCTCCTTATTTGTAAAAGGATATCAGTGGTTTAGAATCAGTACAGAGAAAGTTCTATCAATTCATTACTGGAATGAGAGGGAATTCCTGGAATCTTATAAAGAAAGGCTGAGAAGTTTGGACCTCTGCCCATTGAGAAGGCGATCTTATTGAAACATCTAAAATCCCGAGGGGACTTGACAGGGTGGATTCTGGGAGGATTTTTCCACTTGTGGATAAGATGAGAATGAGGAAACACAGTTTAAGAACAAGGGGCCTACCTTTGAAGACTGAGGCGAGTCGAATTTTATTTCTCTCTCAGAGAGTGATAGTATTTGGAATTCTCCTTCCCAGAAAGCAGTGGAGGTTTAGTCATTGAATTTGTTCATGGCTGAGACAGATTTTTGATGGGCAAGAGAATCAAGGATCATGGGACAAGGGGGTTGGGAGGGGATGCAGACAGGAAAATGGAATTGAAACCACAGCCAGATCAGCCATGGTCTTATCAAATGTTTCACAGCCGGCCTGGAACTGTGCTGCTGGCCGGGGTTTTTTGGGGAGGGCTTGGGGGACTGGTGGGGGTTGGTCAGGGGCAGTCCTACGGGGCAGGTCGGATCCGCGCACAGCTGGTGCCATGTTGTACGGTGCGACCGTTGCAGCTCGTCGCCGTGCGCATGCGCGGCCACGGACCCGGCCATTCTCCGGCCGTTTTGGCATGGGAGCCGGGAGTTTTACCCGGCGCACACGCTAGCCCCTCACCGGTCCCGGAATTGGTGAGGGTTTTACACCGATTTTGCCATCGTAAAACGTCAAATTTCCCACACCAGCGTCAGCACTTAGCTGCAGAAACAGAGAATCCAGCCCAATATGTTTTCCTTCTGGAATTATGAGTCTAATGATGGCCATGAAACCTTGTCGATTTTTGGAAAAACCTATCTGGTTCATTAATGTCCTTTAGGGAGGTGTTATATATTCAAGTAACACAGCTTACAGGTAGAATGTCACGTGATCTATAGTGACATCAGCAGAGTGTTTGCGTGGGCTTTTGGTTCACTATCTTGCTCTGAAAGAGCAACATCTCCAAATAAACCCTGCACTGTGTTTTTGACGAATGTAGAGCGTGGCAACTTTACTTCTTTTCTCATTGCAGCTAACTAAAGAAATACAACGGGGAGAAATCTGCCATCCTTGCCTGGTCTGGCCTACATATGACTCCAGATCCATAGCAATGTGGTTGTCTCTCAAATGCCCTCTGAAATTGGGGGGGGGGGCAGTTAAGGATGGGCAGTAAATGCTGGCCCACATCTCGCAAATGAATAAAGGGGTAAAAAACCTTTTTGACTCCCTTGTTAGTCAAGAGTGTATCTACCTCTGCCTTATAAATATTCATTGACCCTGCCTCCTCCGCTCTCCGGGAAGAGAGTTCCAAAGATTTACAATTATCTGAGAGAAAACATTTCTCCTCATCTCTGTCATAAATGGGAGACATATTTTTATACTCTGTCCCTGGTAAAAACATCTTTCACATTGTTACTATTCTTTTGGAGATCTACAGTGTTCAAACACGGATGAGTCAAAGACAAATTATATTCCAAAAGTGCTCAAATGTGATGCATACGATGTGAATAGTGTAACAACAGGGAATTCATTAGTGCTCTCGCAGCTGACGCCCTGTGTCCACACACACTCCTACAAAGTGCCCCTGTGTTGCTTGGGGGGTGGGAGTTGGAGGCAGGCTGCTCACCTCGCGGCCTACACAGTAATGAGGGGCGTGGGTGGTCTGTCCCGTCCTGCTGGCACCCATTGGGGATCACCTGCCGACTGCGGCCTTTCCAACCCTACATAGGCAGCCGTGGTCACTGGCTGGAGCTGACAGGGGCTCTGGAGGGGAGCTGGATGCCGATGAGGGTGCCGAGTGGTTTCCGGTACCTTCACCCTCCTCAGTGACCTCCACAGCCCTGGGCTGGCCGTAAGGTGTGCTTGATGGGGCCTGGCTTTTAGAGTGCAGCAGTCGTCCATTCCAGCAACCGTTGTGCCAACATAGAATCCCTACAGTGCAGAAAGAGGCCAATCAGCTTATAGAGTCTGCACAAACCCTCCGAAATAGCACCCCACTTTGCCGCACTCCCTCGCAATCCCGTAACCCCGCCAACCTTTGCACACGAACGGGCAATTTAGCATGGCCAATCCTTTTTTTCTTAATTTAGAGTACCCAATTATTTTTTTCCAATTAAGGGGCAATTTAGTGTGGCCAATCCACCTACCCTGCCCATCTTTGGGTTGTGGGGGTGAGACCCACACAGACATGGGAAGAATGTGCAAACTCCACATGGACAGTAACCCGGGGCCGGGGTCGAACCCGAGTCCTCGGTGCCATGAGGCAGCAGCGCAGCATGGCCAATCCACCTAACCTGCACAGCTTTGGACAGTGGGAGGAAACCGGAGCGCTGGGAGGAAACCCACGCAGACATGGGGAGAACAAGCAAACTCCACATAGATAGTCGTCCCAGGCCGGAATTGAACCCGAGTCCCTGGTACCGTGAGGCAGCAGTGCTAACCACTGTGGTACCGTGCTGTCCACCTGTGGATGAACATCTATAGTTGTCAGTGTTCATACTCTGAGTGGGCCGATCCAGGCTCTTGAGGGAGTCTTTCCTGGCCGAGGCGCTGCTCTTGCATCCACTGCAAGTGTTGCTGCATGTGTCTCTCCATGAGACTGGCCTGTCTCCCATGGTCAGAGACCATATGGCTGAGCCCCTGGACAATGTGGAGCTCTTGACAGCGATGGGCTCCTGAATTCAGAGCCCAGGAGCTCCCACTGCCTTAGGGAACTCCGGCAGATGTCTACACATCAGATTGGACAAATACTGTTCCCCAAAAGGTGACTCCTGAGGCTCTATGTTCCTGCCCAATTTAGCATCATTGGGACATTCCTCCCTCCTCTGAGGGGCGTTCCATGTCCCAAGATAATTTTAACACCACATTTATCATCTGCGACCAGCGACTCACCAATAGACAGCTGCTCAGGGATGCTGGCAATCTCCACGGCTATCTGTTTAACAGAGTCATCTGTTTTCAACCAGGCTGACCAACCCCAGTCTGGGCCAACACCTGAGCATTCTTTGCTCTTTTCGATTGCAGTTTCAACATGAATTCATGTTTGCCTGATATATATTGCACAATTCTCTTCACTGTGTCTGGAATCACGGTGCTCATTCACATGTTCTATTGTTATGGGCCAGGGTTTAGAGAACCCCAAAGTGTATCATGGAGTTCACAACTTTTAATAGATTGTGGTATGGGGAGCACACGGCCCACTCTACAGGTGTGGTACAGCAGAAATGGAAAAGTAATTTTTAAAGCAAAACAATATTTATTCTATGAACTCAAGTTAACCTTTTTGAAACATACAGTGAACATCTTAGCAACCATCAATTCAAATACACCCCCAAAGAATACAACACTAAGTAATCCTTAATAACTTCCCAAACAACATCCAGAAGACAGAAGAAACACCTTTTAACAGAATCACATCAGGTTTACATTCTCTACTGAAAACATTTATAATTCTGAATTCACCAAATGATCCAGAGATCATTTTCATGGCAGAGAGATCAACAGTACACCTGCTCTGTCTGGCTTCAGCTCCAACACTGAAAACAAAACTAAAACTCACCCTGCAGCAAACAGCCTAAAACGAAAGTAAAAAGCTGACAGACAGCCCAGCTCCATCCACACTCTGACATCACTGATAAACATTTATTAAAGGTACATTTCTTAAACACCCATTTCTTAAAGGTACTCTCACATGACACCTCCCTCCAAGAAAAAAAAATAAACCATCAACTTCAAGATGGTTTCATTTTTCACCTTTTCACTATCGTTTAACAAATGCACACATTAAATAAACTTTTTTGTTTCAAAAAACAACACACGCAAACAGGTATAATAATATAGTCCATTTTTGTTCTTCCACCAACTGGAATCCCGCTTGATTGACAGTCTCGTTGAACAAGAAGGTCTCTGCAAGATCCATCCATTCCTCTACACCTCGGCATGTCTCTTCAAAGTCAGATACTTTAGTTCAATCTGATCACAGAGTCCCTTGTAATTCTCCAACACATGAGCATTGGTTATCACAGCTTTCAGGCAGTCAAATGCCTGTTAAAATTCTGCTGTCCATTGAAATTTTCGACGTTTCTTCAGCAAGTCCATCAGTGGAGCAACCACGCTACAAAACATTTGCACAAATGTTCGATCAAATCCACTCATGCCAAGAAATCGCATTATTTCCCTTCGTCATGAGGGTATCGAAAACTCCTCAATAACTGTTGGTTTCACATCCCGTGTGACCATTCGACCCTGTCCGATTGTATGGCCAAGGAAAGTGACTTGGGTTTTTCCAAATACACTTTTGGCTAGGTTTATCACCAAACCTGCCTCCTGAAGTTGATCGAATAACTCCATCAGATGTTTTAAATGTTCTGTCCATGTCTGGCTGAAAATTACCAGATCGTCGATGTATACCGCACGATTGTGTAATCCTGAAACAAATTTGTTAGTTAACCGTTGAAATGTGGCTGGGGCGTTTTTCATGCCAAAGGGCATACCTTTGAATTGGTATATACCATCTGGAGTCACAAAAGCTGAAATCTCCTTCGCCCTTTCGGATAAAGGTACCTGCCAGTAACCTTTAAGTAACTCCCGTTTGGAAATAAAAGCTGATTGTCCCACTTTCTCAATGCAAATCTCCAAACGTGCGATTGGATAAGAGTCCGTTCTTGTAACTGCATTAACTTTTCTATAGTCCACACACAACTGTTGGGTACCATCTGGTTTAGGTACCATCACTATGGGTGAGCTCCATTGGCTACAACCCACTTCAACTTTGCCATTTTTAAGCATACTCTCAATCTCTTTGTTAACCTGTGCCAATTTTAAAGGGATAAGTCTGTATGGATGTTGTTTGATTGGAACAGCATTTCCCACATCTACATCATGTATAGCCATTTTAGTACTTCCCAATTTATCTCTACAAACTTGCCCACGTGATATCAATAACTCTTTCAGGTCAGTTCGTTTTTCCTCTGGAAGGTAACTCAACAATTTATCCCAATTGTTAAGAACATCCTCATTTTCCAATTTAATTTGTGGTATGTCAAATTCTCAGTCATCTGGATTTGGTTCGTCACTTTAAATTAGAATCATTAAAACCTCCTCCTTTTTCTCTCCTTCCCTTTCAAAGTACCTTTTAAGCATATTCACATGACACACTCGGTGAGTCTTCCTTCTGTCTAGTGTTTTTACCACATAATTCACTTCACTTAATTTCCTTTCAATCTGATAAGGTCCACAAAACCTAGCTTTTAAAGGTTCACCTATCACTGGAAACAACACTAAAACTTTATCTCCACTGGCAAAACTACGAACTTTGGATTTCTTGTCCGCTACCCGTTTCATCACATTTTGTGCAAATTTTAAATGTTGTCTAGCCAATTCACCTGCTCTATTTAATCGTTCCCTAAAATTTGACACGTAATCCAATAATGTAATTTCTGATTTCTCACTCACCAATTTTTACTTAATCAATTTAAGTGGTCCTCTTACCTCATGACCAGAAATTAGTTCAAAAGGACTAAATTTGGTTGATTCATTAGGTGCATCCCTAATTGCAAACAGTACAAATGGAATTCCTTTATCCCAATCCTCTGCATAATCTTGACAATAAGCCCTCAACATTGTCTTTAATGTCTGATACCACCTTTCTAACGCTCCCTGCAATTCTGGATGGTATGCAGTTGATTTAAATTGATTTATTCCTAAGCTATCCATAACTTCTTTGAATAATCTTGAGGTAAAATTCGATCCATGATCCGATTGTATTTCTGTGGGTAGTCCATATCTAGTAAAGAATTTAAGTAACTCCTCCACTATCTTTTTAGCTGGAATATTACATATTTGGAATGGCCTCTGGAAATCTAGTAGACACATCCATTATAGTCAAAAGATATTGATTCCCACTTTTCGTTTTCGGAAGCCGTCCTATGCAATCAATTAGGACCCTTGTAAAAGGTTCCTCAAATGCTGGACTGGATATTAAGGTGCTGGTTTTATCACTGCTTGAGGTTTCCCTATCACTTGACATGTGTGACATGATGGACAAAATTTAACTACATCTTTATGTAGTCCAGGCCAATAAAAATGTTTTTGAATTTTAGCTTGAGTTTTCCTGATTCCCAAATGACCTCCCACTGATACCTCATGTGCAACTCGCAACACCTCCTTTCTATATCCTACCGGCATTACTACTTGATGAACTTCTGCCCACTTTTCATCCGCCTGCATATGTAAAGGTCTTCATTTTCTCATCAAGACATTACTTTTACGGTAATAACACTCTGGCATACACGCAGATTCCTCTTCCGTGTATGCTTTCTGATACATCCGGTTTATTTCTATATCTTTTTGTTGTAACTCCGCCAATTTACCTGAACTAAAAATATCCGCCTCATCCTCTACCTGTTCTTGTTCTTTTTCAACCATCTGATCAAAAATCGTTTCTGATAATTCTACTTCAACATCATCTTCACTCTTTGATTTCTCCTCTTGTCTTAACCTGTGACTTTGCGACCTTGTTACTACACAATCCGGAAAAATCCCAGGATATTCGTCCTTCAACACTTCAGTTGTCCGAGTTTCCACTGGCAAATCCACCGCAGTAGGCATAATTCCCACCTGCGATCCAGCTATATCATTACCCAAGATAAAGTGTATTCCTGGACAAGATAGTTTCTCTATTACTCCTACTACCACTTCATCACTCTTCACTGGACTTTCCAACCTTACCTTATATAATGGAACACTACTCCTCTCACTCTGAATTCCACATATTACCACCTTTTCTGGCAATATTCTTCCCAGACTACATAACTCCTCATCTCTTACCATTAAAGATTGACTAGCTCCCGTATCTCTTAAAATTGTGACTTCTTTACCTGCTCCTCCTGATCCACATGAGTAAACTTTACCCACACAAGTAAATTCTTTAAAGAGATCTGGCACCTTCTTATCAATCACCTCTTGATCAGGCTGTACAATCTTTTGCACCTCCTTCGCTTCACTTGGGCTTTCCTTTGCCACTTCAACAAACCCCACTGTCTTTTCCTGTTTTACCACATCAACCTTCCCAGTGCTTTTCTTCAACCACCAACACTGTGACTTTACATGGCCTAGTTTATTACAGTGAAAACATTTGAAATTTTTCATTTCTTTTCCACCCTCCTGGATTTCCTTTTTAATCTGAGGTACACTCTCCTTATTACCTCCCATCAGATCACCTTTACCTTTAGCACTTGAGTATTTCCCATGTTCCCAGTTTCTATCCCTCACAGGCTGAAACTGATGTCGGAAACCAAGCTTTGACTTATGAACTAATTCATAATCATCTGCCATTTCTGTTGTCAATCTCGCAGTTTTAACTCTCTGCTCTTCCACATGAGTTCTCACTACATCGGAATTGAATTTTTAAACTCCTCCAAAAGTATAATTTCTCTGAGAGCTTCATACGTTTGGTCTATTTTCAAAGACCTTATCCACCTATCAAAATTACTCTGATTCTTTCAAACTCCATGTATGTTTGACCAGGTTCTTTCCTTAAATTTCTAAACCTTTGTCTGTAAGCTTCAGGCACTAGTTCATATGCACCTAAGATGGATTTTTTCACCTCCTCATACATCCCAGATACCTCCTCCGGTAGTGATACAAACACTTCACTAGCCCTACCTATCAGCTTTGTTTGAATCAGTAATACCCACATGTCCTGTGGCCATTTCATTTGTTTAGCTACCTTCTCAAATGAAATGAAAAAGGCTTTTACCTCCTTCTCATCAAACCTTGGTAATGCTTGGACATATTTAAATAGATCCCCACCAAGCCTTTGACTATGACGCCCTTTCTCACTATCCTCATCACTATCAACCAACTGTACGTTTCCATTTACGTCTGCCAATTTTAACTGACTGTCATGTTTCATGGCCATTTTCTGAAGTTCAAACTCTCTCTCTTTATCTTTTCCCCTGATCTGTATCTCCCTTTCTCTTTCTTTTTGTTCTGCTAGGGCTATTCTTTCTGTTTTCTTTTCTTCTCTCTCTTTTATCTCTCTCTCTCTTTCTCTTTCTTTTTCCTCTCTCTCTCTTTCGCATTCAAGCTGCTTTAATTCTTTCTCATGTTCCATTTGTTTAATTTGTAACTGAATTTTTCCATTACCATTAAGTCAAACTGTATCTCAGGCAACTTTAAATGCTTAGCCACCGCCATAATTACCTTATCTTTTCGCATTTTGTCAGGTAATGTTAACTGCAATGGGCAGGATTCTTCCAACAGGAGTCTAAGTGCCGACGCCAGAGTAAAAACCGGAGTGTTTTGCTCCGGCGTCAGCGCCCGTTCCCAGGCCCCATTCTGTGGCCTCCGTGGGGCTGGCAGAGGCGTGGCGCGATTTGCAGGGGCGGGGCCTCGGCACGGCATCGGAGACCCGGCGCCGCATAAAAGACGCGGCGCCTTGGGTCCCACGCATGCACAGTTGGGCATGTGCCAACTAGCGCATGCGCAGTGGCCGTCCTCCCCCAGGCTGCCCCGCACAAAAATGGCGCAGGGATATAACATTGCCGGCGGAGGAAAGGAGGCCCGCCGACAGAGAGGCCGGACCGCCGATTGGTGGACCCCGATCGCGGGCCAGACACAATCGGAGGCCCCCCCCGGTGAGGGAGCCCCCCACCCCCCACAGGCCGCCCCCCGAGCATTCCCGTAGAGTTCCCGCCGGCAGCGACCAGGGGTGAACGGCGCCGACGGGACTCTGTTGTGTTTGAGCGGCCGCTCGGCCCATCCAGGCTAGAGAATCGGTGGCCTTGCCGATTCCAGCGGCCCACTGCCAGCGCCGCGCCAGTGCAAATGGCGCCGATTCTCCACACCTCGGAGAATAGCGCACCGGCGTCGGGGCGTCGTGGCGCGGTTGCTCCGATTCTCCGGCCCTGAGCGGGACCCGGAGAATCGCCGCCAATGGTTTTGCTAAATCTAACAGTCTGCTTTTAATCCCTGTCCGTACGGTACTGCGAGTGACCATCTCCACCCCCAAAAACTTCAGATCCTCTGAAAGAGCCATTGTCCACAACACACTCCCTACTTAAGCTAAAATACCACACCTGTAAAGCACCCACAATACGCTCACCCCTCACTGTCTTTAAGTTCACAAAGCCAATCCAATAGATAGACTTTTATCCCGGACGAGCCCCCAATTTGTTATGGGCCAGGGTTTAGAGAACCCCAAAGTGTATCATGGAGTTCACCTGACCCACAACTTTTAATCGGTTGTGGTATGGGGAGCACGCGGCCCACTCTACAGGTGTGGTACAGCAGAAATGGAAAAGTAATTTTTAAGCAAAACAATGTTTATTCTATGAACTCAAGTTAACCTTTTTGAAACATACAGTGAACATCTTAGCAACCATCAATTCAAATACAACCCCCAAAGAATACAACACTAAGTAATCCTTAATAACTTCCCAAACAACATCCAGAAGACAGAAGAAACACCTTTAAACAGAAGCACATCAGGTTTACATTCACTGCTGAAAACATTTATAATTCTGAATTCACCAAATTATCAATAGATAGTCTTTTCATGGCAGAGAGATCAACAGTACACCTGCTCTGTCTGGCTTCAGCTCCAACACTGAAAACGAAACTAAAATACACCCGGCAGCAAACAGCCTAAAACGAAAGTAAAAAGCTGACAGAAAGCCCAGCTCCACCCACATTCTGACATCACTGATAAACACCCATTTCTTAAAGGTACATTTCTTAAACACCCATTTCTTAAAGGTACTCTCACATGACACTATGCACACCTACAGCATCTACATACAAGCCTGAGTGCTGAAGCAGAGGTATGTGCCAGGTGTCACACTGTATCAGCAGCTGATAGATGTGACCCTTCCCTCGGATCTCAGTGAGGCTGTGTCAAGCTACTTACCTTGCCGGAACGCGGCAGGTCATTGACTCTTTTCCGGTACTGAACCCATGAACGCTGACGGCCTCCTGCTGCACTCACCACAGCTGTAATTGTAATCCAGGCGGGTTATGCCGGCCAACAGGGTATAGGGCTGAATCCTGGATCTCTTCCACCAAAACTCGAAGGCCCTGATTGGAAAAGAATGGGCCAACTGGACCCATTTCTCCTCCAATGCTCCCGCTGTGTGACCTTCTATGAATAAAAATGTAAGATGTAAACAAACGGTTGTGAGCCATTTAACTTAGCTGCACTTAACCATTTTCACCATATCATCAATGATGACTGTTACTGGTGAGGTGGAGAAATTGGTTCCGCACAATTGTTTGGTGCCATGTGTGTTGGGCTGTGTCTCCAATGTGGAATGCTGTGCTCTACGATCACGGACAGCCATACTGGTCTACTCCCTCTGAGTCATTCTGTTACATTGTGACAGTGTGTAGATGTGAGGAGCCTGGGCAAGGGTTAACTGTGTGTGTGCATCCTGATAG
Source organism: Scyliorhinus torazame (assembly GCF_047496885.1). Classification (NCBI taxonomy): domain Eukaryota; kingdom Metazoa; phylum Chordata; class Chondrichthyes; order Carcharhiniformes; family Scyliorhinidae; genus Scyliorhinus; species Scyliorhinus torazame. The sequence goes on from NC_092722.1 coordinate 43,015,972, forward strand.
GTGGGTTACAAGAGGGCAAGTAGATGGGCTAATGACCATGGCACTGTTCACCATTCATCTTCTGAGTCTTGGCAGCAACTACTTTGTTGCAGAATATCTGTACCAGGTAGTGGTGGCCAGACAATGGCTGTGCCTTGTGAATCAACTGCATGTTTTCAGTGCTTCAGTACAGTACACTGTGAATAGGCAGCATCAATGCCAGTTTTATTCCCCCAGGGAAAGCCCATGAGGGGCCTTCCAATCCAGGATCAGATAACAACTGGAGAACATTTACAGACTTCCCACTCACCTGACAAGTTAGTGACGTCTCCTCTGAGGCGCACACTCTTCACCATGGATGAGCGACCTCTCAAATGGGCTTTTCTGAGGGCCTGCTTATTATACGCACCCGAGTCACCCAACCAGGCCTACGTCCCACCGGGGTTAACCGCACCAACTAAATAAACCTGTGCCCCCTGGGACCGAAATTCTGACGCTCGGTCAGATACTTTTAGAAGTTGGATTCATGGAGCTGAAAATTGACCAGGTTGTGAACCCGACGCACCAATTGAAATCTAGGCCCAAATGATTGTCACTTGTGGTGAATGTATTGCTGTAACAATTCACCATGTGCATATCTATTACGCTGTTGCCCATGTGGGCTCCACCTATGGACCATTGTAAGGTATTACCTGTGATGTAGCATGTTGGGGCCTGTGTGGGCTCCGCCCCTTGTTCCACACCTTGAAGGGAGGTATAAAGAGCAGTCGCCCTGTAGGCGGCTCCCACGAACAGATCAGTCGCAGGCAGGCACTGTTCTAGTTGATTAATGCCACAGTTTACTTCTACTCCTGGTTTTGTGTGAATTGATGGTCGCATCATCGCTCATAGTAGGTGATTGAAGAGTCTATTAGGACACTACCTTTGCAGTTAGGCCCATGGTTTGAATTCACCTCGATGAAGAGGGATACACATTTCCCAGCTAATATCACATACAAAACAGACTTTTATAGTCAGGTCCCTCTGTGCCCCCACTCCCCCCCCCCCCCCACCCCCCCCCCCCCCCACCCCCCACACCCCTGCCCAGCAATAAAATCACAGCATACCACCTGCTCAAGATAAAAATCTGGCTAACCTGATAGGTTAATGAGTAAAGGACGCCAAGCCATATAGCACAAGGCCATATGGATTGCAAGATCCTAGGTTAAAATCTGCTTGATAATGCTCCCCTTACCCAGGACAACTTCAATGAAAATCAACCCCGACCTCTGCTTTATGACCTTGTTTCCTTTCAGGAAAGAGTGGACATTGGGCCCGAATTGCCCTGCATGGCAAGATTTCATGGCGACACTTGAAGGATTGTTTCTTGGGAAAAGTGTTAGAAGGGGGAGCCGGTACCTCAGCCACAGTCAATGTATAGTGGAGGATTGTGGAGGGAGAGGGCCAGATGATTATCCTGCATCGTGTTTTCTTACCAGTGAGCTCATTCATTAAAGCAGAAGTAATTTGTCGCTGGATTAGCATAACTGAGACATCTGAATCCAGGTTTTATAATTGTATAGGAGAAAAAAAGAGATAAAGAAAGGGTAATGTGTGTCACGTCCAATTATTGTTTTGCTATACTGACCTCTATTAATATGTGGTGTGTGGGTTAGGTTCATCATGCTAATGGATGCCCTGCAGTGCGATGGTAATTTGTTGTGACAATGATCCAGACGCAGCCCTTTTGTGGTTGTTATAATCGGCCAAACTTTTCTGCTGCCTCACGAATGTGATGTTACTCACGCCATTAACAGGAGAAGGGAATAGCTGCTCCAGTTGGCGCTTACACAACGTTACAGCGTGACGGGATGGCAGGATTGAGACCTGGATCCCGTCACACATCTCTCAGGTGAGGCACCGCGTGGTGCTCTACCCTTCGGGCACTGAGAGAAAATGGCCGGGTGGACTCTCGCTGGGGGAATGCTCATGTGTCCGCCATCTGCCGGCCCACTAGGGTGGGCAGCCCTCCCACCCACGCACCAGAGACTTTACAGGATCTCAAGAACCAAGAACAGGGACACAGGCGTTTCTGTGGAAAAGTTCCTCCCTGATCTTCAAATGGTGCCGACTCAAACGGGGCTACATCACACAATTAGCACCACCTAACTTGAGTGACTAATTATTAAATTTGTTATCTCAGAATGGGATACAACACTGACAGATTGTGATGGAGCCAACGAGAGCTGACAAGTGGTGTAAACCTGTTCTCAGTAGCTCAGTTCTCCTCTCTGCTACCGGGCAATGTGTCTTCTTGGCACGTAACTTGAAGATTGTGAGGGAGCTACCTGTCATGATATTCATATAAACATATCATGGTGCAATCACACACACACACTGATGGACAGATCAACGGACCAATCAACACACACGCAACATCACAGCCAATCACCAGTGAGAGCACACGCACTATAAAACAGGGAACACCACAGTTCCCGCTCATTCCAGCAGGAGATAGCTCAGAGCACAGAGCTCACAGCGTGCCACTCAGACATGCACCATGTGCTGAGTGCCTCTCTAAGATAGTGTTAGGGCTGGGTCCACAGGTTAACGGGTAAAGTACGAACCACAGCCAGAAGTATACAGTAGATATTATCAAGAATAATAAAACAGAGTTGTACCATCTACAACCGTTGGTTCGTTTGTACAGCGAAACACCCAACATGACACTACCCACCAGCCCTATAGTTTTGACAGAAGCTTTTCATTATTGCTGTTAACACAGACAATCTGAAGGAATCACAAATTTATTTCCTCATGGGCGGAAAAAAAGTATGTGCCTGTGTGCGTGTACTGAACCCTTGGACAGACTGAGCAAATTTAAATAGCCCACCAGCAAGCTTTTGTGTTTTAAAATGGAAAAGGGTGGTTTATTTCTCACACACTTGCCCCAGAGGTTAACGAAAATGTGACGCCTCACTCACACGACTCGCCTTCACCATAACTGGACGCAGTTGAAGGTAAAACAGTGATTATAATAATGGAATTCAACTCCGGCCCTGGGCGGGATTCTGCCGACCACCAGCCGCCTGTTTCTCGGCTGCGCGCCGTTCGCTCGTGGTGGGATTCCATCTTCCCGCCGATTGTCAATGGGATTTCCCATTGTAACCGTCCCACGCCGTCGCAAAACCCGCTGCCGGGGATGTGCTGCCGGCGGGAAAATTGAATCGGAATGCCCGGAGAATTCCGGACCCTATTTTGACCCAGGCCTGCAGAGGAAATCTCCATCAGCGGGATCCTCCGGTCCGCTGGCAGCGTATCCACGCCCACGGGTTTCCCGACGGCGAGCGGTGGCCACAATGGGAAACCCCACTGGGCGGCTGCTGGAATGGGAGAATCCCGCCCCTGCTGTTTGGAAGTTGAGTTATTACTCCAGCTAAAGCGAACGTCTCTAAGATGCAGAGATTTCTCAGCAGTTGGGATCAAAGCTTGAATTTATCGACCCGGAAATTGCTTTTTTGCAGGTAGGCTGGAAAATGGAATAGGTTCGAGGAGAGAAAGAGGCGTACTTTCTCTTTCAAGATATTGTACGTAGTTCCTTTGATGCTTAATTGGCTGCAGCAGTCGATGGCTTTGCCTGTCAGACCCTCTCTCATTGTTAGAATTCTATTTGCATCTCTGAAGGTGTCTCAGGAAAGCAGTGTGAATTGTCTGCTATGTCTTTATCAGGGAGCTGAGGTGGCCACTGGATCATCAATGTTGAGTCATGGGGCGGGATTCTCTCAGCCCCCGCCGGGTTGGAGAATCGGCGAGCCGGGCGCAAATCATGCGACGCTGGTCAGCCGATTCTCCGGCGATTCGCCGCCCGGGATGGGCCGCGTGGCTGCCCAAAAAAGCTGAGTCCCGCCGGCGCCGTTCACATCTGGTGTTACCTGGCGGGACCTCGGCATTCTGCGGGGGGGGGCCTGGGAGGGAGGGGTGGGGGGGGGGGGGGTGTCCGATCCCAGGGGGAGCCTCCACCGTGGCCTGGCCTGCGATCGGGCCGGCCCTCTCGTGGTGGGGACCTCTTTTGCTCCCCGCTGGCCTGTCTAGCCCCATGCCATGTTACGTCGGGGCCGGCGTGGAGAAGGGCGCTACCACGCATCCATGCTTTCGCGCCGGTCGCAGAGCGCATGCATGCATTTGCGCCGGTCGCAGCGGGCATGCGCAGACCCGCAGTGCCCATTTGACGCCAGTATCGGCAGCTGGAATGGCGTGGATCGCTCCAGTGCTGTGCTGGCCCCCTGTAGGGCTCAGGAACGCTGCTCCTGTTGACCAGGGGGCCTGTTGACGCCGTCGTAAAACGCGACGGCGTTTACGACGGCGTCAGCACTTAGCCTCAGGATCAGAGAATCCTGACCATGGTCTCAAAAAAGTGATTCTGGTAATAAAAGTCTGAAGTCTTCTCCCGCATGTGTTTCTTTTTCGGAGCCCAAACCCTTTAGATTTGACAAGGCAAATTTGCATATTTACACTGTTGTGTGTTGATGGGAATTTTGTTTATCTCATGGCCGATACCTCTGTGAGTCAATATCAGAAAAGGTATCTTTTTCCGCTCTGTCATGCCAACAAAAGAGTTTTAATCCATAAAACCTGCCTGGTATCTCTGAGGAGCCACATTAAAAAGATTTCGAAAAAGATATATACTCCCATGCTGGTAATGTGTGATGACCCCATGGGTGGGATTATCTGGACCCCCCAAAGTCGGCAGAGGCAGTTCGTCATGGCCTCCTGCAGGACTGGAAGATCCCGCTGGCGGCCAATGTTGAGCTGCCTCCGCAGCCGGAAACACACCGTGGCGAGGGGGGTCACCTTCGGCAGGACCAAAGGGATCCTGCCGAAGGGAAGGGCGGGAAAATCCTACCCTGTGAATTCTGGGGTACATTTGAAACCATTGCGTTACGGACAGGAATGTCAAAAATGACTAATATCAGTACAGTTGAAATCGATGTGAGGGCGCAATCCTGAGGCACAAAGTTCGCTGGTACGCTACGCGTCGAGCCTTTTCAACGCAGCGACAATGGTGCCCCTGATGTGCCAGAAACTCAACGGGGCTTCAGTGGCCTTTGGACATGAGTGAAGTAGCCTCAATGAAAGTGCTTACTGGTCTGGGGTCGACTCATCCCATTTCATCACAGTGAGGAAACAGTGAACAGGTTGGGCCCAAGATGGCAGTGGCAATCCACGTGCCACCGTCAGAACCAGTGTATGAAGGCTGCCCCATAGCATTTCCACTCTCAGGTGCCTCATTAGAAGAGTGCCTCCAAAGCCTGGAAGGTGCTCTCTCACATTGCTCGCGCTACTCGTGTCAACATTTTCGAGTAAAGGAGCCAAGAAAGGGACAGCAAAGCTGAGGGAGAAAGTAGATTTTACTGATCAGACATGCTTCCTGCTCTTTTTCCCTCAGTTTATTATATCACTCCAGTGTAAGACAAGAAATCTGTCCAATCCCAACTGATCTCTGCTCAAGGCACTTCCACATTTTGCCAATGGTTTAACAGCCATTTCACTGCAGTGGTTCAGCCAACATTAACCCAACTACAAAGGACACATTTCAGAATTCACTCTACATTAGTCGCATTGTTCCAAACCTCATCTCGTGTGGGGCACCGGTTGGCCTTGTGGATGCAGGGCATGTACAGTTTAAAACAACATTTAGAGTGCCCAATTCTTTTTTTCCAATTAAGGGGCAATTTAGCATGGCCAATCCATCTACCCTGCTCATCTTTGGGTTGTGGGGTGAGATCCATGCAGACACGGGGATAATGTGCAAACTCCACATGGACAGTGACCCGGGGCCGGGATCGAACCACTGTGCCACCATAGCGCCCGTGCTTGTACAGTTTGTTTGGTTATTTGAAGTCAAAATCAGCAAGTCCAGCCATGAAATTTCCAACGGGGCTGAATGGTGAATCTTAGAACCCATCTAAGAGCTTCCGCAACATTTGGAAATCCGAATCCTTAACAGAAGCTCTAAGAGACGATCCGGATTGTGAGCCCGTCTATAGCTGCTCGTAACGTACAGGTTGTAAAATGAGCTAAATATAGTGTAATAACTGAGATTAATGTACCACTAAAGGCTGAACAAATAGTTAAAATGCTCATATACAGAGAAAATTATTTAGTGTAAATTTATGTTCGTTGGAAAGACAATGTCGAAGCCAGGTGACTCTCTGGGAAAAAAGATGTTTTATGTGGGGAAGGAGCAGCTACATCCTATGTCATTTATCTTTGAAAATGCTCAAACTGAATTAAACTGACTATCAATTGGCACTGCAAGAATTACAAAGGTGCTTCTCTCATCCACCTACACAAACAACTATATTATTGTGTGTTGTCAATACCTTAGATTAAAGCGTGACATTTGTCTTACAATCCCAGAACAGAAGTAGCATGAGAGGGGGTAGTCTCTGTGAGAAGGTCATCATGTTTCCATGGGAGGCTTAGCTCGGTGATTTTATTAGCCATGAAATCCTTCTCAGAGTAGTTTCCCAGAGGTGGGAGGGTTGGCTGACGGTGGGATGGGGGGGGGGGGGGGGGGGGGGGGTTGGATTATCTGTCCGTTTCCTGGCGGTGGGATTGTCTGGTCCCACCAGCAGTGCACCCCCAACTGCAGGCTTCCCGGCAGCGTATGTCGGTTGCAATGGGAATTCCCATCGATAACGGCAGGAACGGAGAATCCAGCCGCCAGCAAATGGCCCACCGCCTCCTGCTGCTGAGAGACACGTGGCTGGGGGGCTGGAGAATCCCGCCCAATATATCTGTGGTCAATATAAAGGTTAACATAGAGGTATTTAGGCAAAAAAAAGTAACTGCGGTGGGAATCACAGAATTGTTATACGTCATTGAAGCTTACAGAATGCTGAGAGGCCCAGATAGAGTGGACGGAGAGAGGATTTTCCACCAGTAGGAGAAACTAGAACCCGAGGGCACAACCTCAGACTGAAGGGACAATCCTTTAAAACTGAAATAAGGGGGAATTTCTTCTTTTGTCCTCGTATACCAGTCACTGAAGGTCATGCAGGTGCAGAAGGTGGTAAAGAAGGCAAATGGTATGTTGGCCTTCATAGCGAGAGGATTCGAGGACAGGAGCAGGGGTGGTTTTGCTGAAATTATAGAGGGCCTTGGTAAGGCCGCACCTGGAATATTGTGTGCAGTTTTAGTCTCCTTATCTGAGGAAGGACGTTCTTGCTCTAGAGGGAGTGCAGCAAAGGATTACCAGACTGATTCCTGGGATGGCAAGAGTGACAGAAGAGGAGAGATTGAGTCGATTAGGATTGTATTCGCTGGAGTTCAGAAGAATGAGGGGGATCTCATAGAAACCAATAAAATTTGAACAGGACTGGACAAGGTAGATGCAGGAAGGATGTTCCCAATGGTGGGTGTGTCCAGAACCAGGGGTCACAGTCTGAGGATACGGGGTAGACCATTTAGGACACGAATGAGGAGAAATGTCTTCACCCAGAGAGTGGTGAATCTGTGGAATTCGTTACCACAGAAAGTAATTGAGGCCAAAACATTGTATGTTTTCAAGAAGCTGTTAAATCTAGCACTTGGGCGAAGTGATTAAAGGATATTGGGGGAAAGCGGGATTAGGCTATTGAGTTGGATGATCAGCCATGATCATAATGAATGGCAGAGGAGCTTGAAGGACTGAATGGCCTCCTCCTGTTCCTATTTTCTATGTTTCTATGTATCTCCTTTATATATATATATATATATATATATATGCAATCTATCAAACATTAAGTGTGGTCTATTAAACAATTAAAGCTCCAATTCTGACTTCAGCACTGGGGAACATTAACTCTTTCCTAACACCCAAAGCCTGTCCACCATCTACAAGAAGTCAGGAGTGTGATGGACTACTCTCCCCTTTCCTGGATCAGTGCAGCTCCAACAACACTGAAGAAGCTCGACACCATCCAGGACAAAGCAGCCCGCTTGACTTGCACCCTTTCCACAAACATTCAAACCCTCTACCACCGACGCACAGTAGCAGCCGAGTGTACTATTTACAACAGGCACTGCAGGAACTCACCAAGGTTCCTTAGACAACACCCTCCAAACCCACAACCACAACCATCGAACAGACAAGAGCTGCAGATACTGGGAAACGCCACCACCTAGAAGTTCAAGGCCGCTGGGTCAGAATTCTGGAGCTCCTGCCCTAACAGTACTGTGGACAATTAGGGATGGGCAATAATCCTGGCCTAACCAGCAAAGTCCTCATCCCATAAAGATATTTTTAAAAATCAAGAATTTACCAATTTTTCTTCAGAAAGTTACTATTGAATCTGCTTCCAACTATCCTTTCAGACAGTGCTTCCAGATCATAACAACTTAGTGCATAAAAATAATGCTCGCGAATGGGGAATGCTGGACCATGTATGGGGTATGTCGGCTTCACCTGGCTGTGGAAGGCTGCGTGGCGAGGTCCGGATACTCTGAGAGAGTCAATAGCTTGAGGAGTCTGAATCAAAAGGTTAACAGACAATCAGGGAAGGCTTCTTTAGTCTCAAGTCTGATGTGCAGCAAAATGCCAGCTGGCATTGTATATTCTGCTGTAGCCTCTGTAGGACCATAAGGAGCGTGTGTATATCTCACATCAATGCTCACACTGTAGCCCTGGGGAAGCTTTGGATGACAAAATACAGGAAGCTGTGAAGGATTGTTCCAACTCATTAGGAAAATGTTGCTGCTGGCTTTCATATTAACTTCTCTCATTAGCAGCAAGACTACAAACTACTCTACCTGAGGGACTGTAGTATCTCCTACTGTGTTCTGACAACCTGTGCATGTTGAGTGAACATGCCCTCTGCAACATGATGTGAGATAGCATGCGTGGCTTGCGGTTGGCTCTCATGCTGGAGACAGCCCTATGTCAATAGCTTGCCCAGTACGATTATCAGTAGAACATACACACATATATATATTAGGAGCAGGAATAAGCCACTCGAGCCTGCTCCGCCATTCAATGAGATCATGCCTGATCTGATTTCTCCACATTCCCGCCTAACACCTATAACCTTTCACCCTCTCCCTTTACTTATGAAGAGCCTATGTACCTCTGGCACAGGTAGGAAATTCCAATCTGAATTGTAGGGGCAACCTCTTCAGGCTGGTATGAAGCTGGGAGGCAATGAGTGGCTTGTTTCCTCAGTGATAGGCAAGTGAAATCATGAGCCCCCTCAAACTCCTCACCACCCCACCCCATCAGCAACACCTTCGGGACTACAACATGTAGGACTTATAGATTAAAGCAAAGGACAAAATGTCTAAATCCTTGATAAATTCATCTTTGGGTTGGTGTTTCCTTTGTGGGGGGGAGTGGGGGTGGGGGGGGGTGGGGGTGGGGTGGGGTGGGGGGGGTGGAGGGGGGGGAGGTGTTGGTGCTTCTTATCCTATCTAGCCAGCGGCCTCTATTAAGAGTTTAATGCTGCCGCTTCTATCAATGACAATATTGTGGAGGATACAATTTGTGACTTTCTCAGGGCAGATGTGAACACACTAAAGATGTACTCAGTCAGCTCCCCGTTCTGAGCATGGACTTCATGGCATCATATTTTCAGCTGGTACGTGGTTTGCATGGAGGCATTGTGAACCACAGTTACAACACAACGAGCATTGAGGTGGTTTTGGGAGACTGAATCTCCAGTCTCAAGTCCCTGTCGATGAGAATGCACGTAATGCTACCAAGCAGATTCTGAAGCTTGAGGTCTCATCCAGCAAGGCTTCACACTGGTAGCCAAACTGCACAATGTTGCAATCCATGCAGCTGGTAAGGAATACACGTTCGTGTGAGCAACTCCAACGTAACTCAGCTCATTATTTCTTACCTTGTGACCAGTTTCTTATCAATTCCCTGGGTTGACCCTGAATCTTCACAACTTCAAGTTTAAATAAGAGTCTTTCAAGTGGAACTTTGTCGAAAGCCTTTTGGAAATTGAGATGTATCTCAACACATCATAAGACTAATCACAGTATACATAGAACATAGAACTCAGAACATAGAACAGTACAGCACAGAACAGGCCCTTCGGCCCTCGATGTTGTGCTGAGCATTGTCTGAAACCAAGATCAAGCTATCCCACTCCCTGTCATTCTGGTGTGCTCCATGTGCCTATCCAATAACCGCTTGAAAGTTCCTAAAGTGTCTGACTCCACTATCACAGCAGGCGGTCCATTCCACACCCTAACCACTCTCTGAGTAAAGAACCTACCTTGGACATCCCTCCTATATCTCCCAACCTGAATCTTATAGTTATTCCCCCTTGTAACAGCTACATCCACCCGAGGAAATAGTCTCTGAGCGTCCACTCTATCTATCCCTCTCATTGTCTTATAAACTTCTATTAAGTCGCCTCTCATCCTCCTCCACTCCAAAGAGAAAAGCCCTAGCTCCCTCAACCTTTCCTCATAAGACCTATCCTGCAAACCAGGCAGCATCCTGGTAAATCTCCTTTGCACCCTTTCCAATGCTTCCACATCCTTCCTATAATGAGGTGACCAGAACTGCACACAATACTCCAAATGTGGTCTCACCAGGGTCATGTATAGTTGCAGCATAACCCCGCGGCTCTTAAACTCAAGCCCCCGTTAATAAACGCTAACACACTATAATCCGTCTTCACGGCTCTATCCACTTGTGTGGCAACCTTCAGGTATCTGTGGACATGAACCCCAAGATCTCTCTGTTCCTCCACATTCCTCAGAACCCTGCCATTGACCCTGTAATCCGCATTCAAATTTTTTCTACCAAAATGAATCACATCGCACTTATCAGGGTTAAACTCCATCTGCCATTTTTCAGCCCAGCTCTGCATCCTAGCAATGTCTCTTTGCAGCCTACAAAGGCCCTCCACCTCATCCACTACTCCACCAATCTTCGTGTCGTCAGCAAATTTACTGACCCACCCTTCAGCCCCCTCCTCCAAGTCATTGATAAAAATCACAAATAGCAGAGGACCCAGCACTGATCCCTGTGGTACACCGCTGGTAACTGGTCTCCAGTCTGAAAATTTTCCATCCACCACCACCCTCTGTCTTCTATGTGATAGCCAGTTACTTATCCAATTGGCCAAATTTCCCTCTATCCCACACCTCCTTACTTTCTTCATGAGCCGACCATGGGGAACCTTATCAAACGCCTCACTAAAATCCATATATACGACATCAGCTGCTCTACCTTCATCTACACACTTAGTTACCTCCTCAAAGAATTCAATCAAATTTGTGAGGCAAGACCTACCCTTCACGAATCCATGTTGACTATCCCGGATTAAGCTGCATCTTTCCAAATGGTCATAAATCCTATCCTTCAGGACCTTTTCCATTATCTTCCCGACCACCGAAGTAAGACTAACTGGCCTATAATTACCAGGGTCATTCCTATTCCCTTTCTTGAACAGAGTAACAACATTCGCCACTCTCCAGTCCTCTGGCAGTATCCCCATGGACAGCGAGCACCCAAAGATCAAAGCCAAAGGCTCTGCAATCTCATCCTTGCCTCCCAAATAATCCTTGGGTATATCCCATCTAGCCCAGGGGACTTGTTGACCCTCAGGTTTTTCAAAATTGCGAATACATCCTTCCTCAGAACATCTACTTCCTCCAGCCTCTCCGCCTGTATCACACTCTCATCCTCAAAAACACGGCCCCTCTCCTTTGTGAACACTGAAGAAACGTATTCATTCAACGCCTCTCCTATTTCTTCTGACTCCATGCACAAGTTCCCACTACTGTCCTTGACCGACCCTACCCTCACCCTGGTCATTCTTTTATTTCTCAAATAAGAGTAAAAAGCCTTAGGGTTTTCCTTGATCCAACCCGCCAAGGACTTCTCATGCCCCTTCTCATGCTTCTCACACGTGGCTGATCGTGGCAGCACGGTAGCATTGTGGATAGCACAATTGCTTCACAGCTCCAGGTTCCCAGGTTCGATTCCGGCTTGGGTCACTGTCTGCGCGGAGTCTGCACATCCTCCCCGTGTGTGCGTGGGTTTCCTCCGGGTGCTCCGGTTTCCTCCCACAGTCCAAAGATGTGCAGGTTAGGTGGATTGGCCATGATAAATTGCCCTTAGTGTCCAAAATTGCCCTTAGTGTTGGGAGGGGTTGCTGGGTTGTGGGGATAGGGTGGAGGTGTTGACCTTGAGTAGGGTGCTCTTTCCAAGAGCCGGTGCAGACTCGATGGGCCGAATGGCCTCCTTCTGCACTGTAAATTCTATGATAATCTATGATTTGCTCAAAGGAGTCGAGAGGGTTGGCAAAGCAGCATCTCCCCTTTCTGAATTCATGTTGAGCACTGTTAAATAGTTTAATGTACAGATGATCTTCACATTTACTCCACTTAAAAAATGCCATTAATTTCCAAGAAATGGAAGTCAGTCGAATGGATTATTCATTGCCTGCATCAGTTTTGTCATCCATTTAAAACAAAATAGACACTACATTAACTTGTCTCCACACTAAACGTTTCATTCTGGGAGAGTAACATAGAGGCCCGAGAATGGAAGTTCTAATCCCAGAATGGCATTTTGAGGATGTGAATTCAGTGTTTAAAAATTTGGAACTCCAAAAAACCATGAACAGCAAGAGTTGCCATAGTCCCAGGTGACAAGAGGCTGCTTTCCCCTTGGAGAGGGAGAGCTGATTGGTGGTGGTTTAACCTGAGGTTCACCACACCTCACCTGGTGGTGGTTTAACCTGAGGTTCACCTCACCTCACCTGGTGGTGGCTTAACCTGAGGTTCACCACACCTCAAGCGAGGGGCAAAGTTGAGAGGGCGGGCTTTCATGGCTAACCTTAGCCGGTACCAGAAATGAACCTGCGCTGCTGGCCTCGCTCCGCATCACAAACCAGCTGTCTAGCCAACTGAGCTAAACCGGCCCCCTTCCAGCAAAAGTAACCGCAAAACTGTAAGATTATTATGAAAACCTAATGGGATCTTTAATATAATTTAGGGAAGGAAACCTGCTGTCCTTGTCCGGTGTGGCCTAAACATCACTGCAGCCACATTTTTGAAACTTCACTGACCTCTGTACAGGGGCGACTTGGCATGGACAATAGGCTTGCTACACCCATATCCTGAGAGTGAACAATTTGCCTCATTTGCCTGATGATGCGTTCACCTGAACTGCTTTCCTGGCAGTTTCTGTCAGTGGTGTTTTGTCATTGCCATCCCTTCATGGCGACAGGGCAAGAAGACAGATCCCAGGTCTACCTCAGCTGGAAGAGAAATCGAACCCATACTGTTGGTACTTCGCAGGACCACATGCTAGCCATCTAAGCTAACCAGCCCCCACATTCAAATGGGCCTGAGCTTTACACTCACCACCTAGGGCGGATTTCGAGGCAGGGTGGAGGGGAGCGTGAATTTGCATGGGACGGTATTCCCTTCAGAATCTCGCCCACCCTGACCCAGGACATGATTTTTGGATGGGGCTTCCAGTCTGCACTTGTCCCTATTAAGGCCCTGAAGTGACCACTTTTCCTGCCCAGCCTCAGTTTTCAGGCATGAGGGGGGGGGGGCACCGGATAGCTGAGGGTGGGAAATAGAAAAAAGTAATTGGCCTCGAACCCAGGTGGGAATCCCCTTCTGACTGGAGGAGGGGCGGGGCCTCCCCTCATGGGCCGGACACTTTCAGAGTCGGTGGGGATGAGTTCCCTGCCGATCCTCCAGGTGGCCCCCTGCCATCTAAAAAATTCAGGCCCATGGATATTCAAATTATAAACTATGTGAAGCCTAGGGAGTTCTCCCATTATCCTTGCCAACAGTCCTCGCTTTCCAAAAATCACTATAATACAGATTAACTGATTATTTACATAATTTGTAGGAGATGAATGCATACTGTAAGAATCCTTCCTATTATTTCCTTTGTTCCCATTTCTTTTATATTATTTTAGATCCATGGACCCATAATCGGAATGTGCCTTTAAGCAGAAGACTGCTTGCCAGGACAGTGTGTTCCTAGGTTTTGTATCTTGGAGAGGGGAAACAGACTCGTCGATGCTGAGTGAATCGTAGGAACCGGTTTTGGAGGAAGTCGGTTCTATTGGCTACCTAGCTACCGGTGGCCAGGGATAGTGTTCTGCCGGACAACAGTAAGTGATTGGTTCCTGCCAGGTGTTTTTTTTCAGAGTGAACCTGCCAGAAGCCTCTGTACCCTCGAAGGAATTGGAGTTGAGTTTCTCCTTCTCTCAGATGCCGGTTGCCTGCTCTCTCTGTGAGTCTGCAGTGAAGATCATTACCAGCTGAAGGAAAACCAAGTACCTAACTGAAGGCCTAACCTTGAGAAAGAAACTAACTGGAAGACACCTATCTGAATCAAAGCTTTTATTTACCTCTCAACTACCCATTTCCCACTGTCCTGTTTGTGTGTGTGTATGTTTAGAGAGTGGGGGGAGTTAGAACAAGGCGTGCGGTTGGGAATCAGATAATGGATAGCCAGTCGTATTTTCTTTTGCCTATTTAATTATAATTGCTGTTAAAATAAAAGGTTACTTTTGTTTATATTTCACAAACCTGGTGACTGTAGTCAATTTAACTCAGCCGAAACCACGGGGTATTAATATAAAATCTAATTTCACCTGTGTTGAGACTCCAGGTCAAGTGGGGCTGGAATTGACTGCGCACTAGCCCAGGGAGTCGTAACAATACTAATTGGCTGCTTTGTGGTCTATATAATAACAATGACTACACTTAGAAACGATTGATACTGTGAACCATTTTGTGATGCTCTGAAAATAAAATACATTTTCAAAAATCCATCTTTTAAAAAAGGCTGGAACACCATAGTGTTTATGTTACTTGATTGCGAATCCCAAAGCCTGGACTAATGATGTGGAGATGGGATTTTCCATCCCCGCCCACCACTGGAACCAGCGCAGACCGGACAGAACATCCTCACGGGCCGGACGGAAAATTTGATGGACCGGCAAAATTCCCGATTTCGGGCGGGTATTTCCGATCCCGCCCATGGGTTCGTAACCTACTGTGGCAGCAAGGGAATTTAAATTCAATTAAATAAATCTGGAACTAAAAAGCTGATATCAGTGGTCGTGATTATGAGCCGACTGGATTGGTGTTTAAAAAGAACCCCATTCCTTTGGGGAAGAAAACCTGCTATCCTTGCCCAATCTGGTCTACATGTGACTCCAGACCCACAGCAATGCGGTTGATTGTGAAATGCTCTACTCGCTACCCAGCTGTATTCGAGAAAGGTGCCCCACCACTCCCACTGGAGTCAGCCACATCCTGTGAATGAATAGCTGCATTAAAAAAGCAGATGAAGAAGTTTTGGATGGAACCTAACATGGACATGTTACAAATTGATATTCTGTGCTTTGCACATTCTAGCATGACAAGGAAATCCATAGAAATAAACACATTTTGCATCAGCTTGCCCGAGGCATCACAGGCACAAAGTGCCATTTATGTTTTCCAGGGATGCCAATTTACCCTGGATGAGGTGGCCAGATGGCATTCCTTGCCTGTGGAGTTATGCATATTAGCTCATTATGGGAGAAGGGGAATGGGAAAAAGTGGATAGTTCCTTCGGAGTGATGGAGCCAATGTGGTGAGGCAAAGTGGTTTCCTTCCAGCATTGTAAAATTATAGTGCATTGTGTTTATAGGTTGTGCGAAGCTTAGGCCCTGGTGAAGGTGCCACCTGATCTCCTTGGCGAGAAGAAGGCTAAGAGGAGACTTGATGGAGATATTCAAAATCATGAGAGGGCTGGACAGAGTAGACAGGGAGAAACTGCTCTCGCTCGCAAAAGGATTGAGAACGAGAGGGCACAGGTTTAAAATGATTTGCAAAAGAAGCAAAAGGTGATGCGAGAAAAAGCCTCTTCACACAACGAGTGGTTGGGGTCTGGAATGCACAGGCTGGAAGTGTGGTGGAGGCAGGTTCAATCGATGCATTCGATAGGGCATTAGATGAGTACTTCAATAGAAACAATGTGCAGGGGTAGTATGGGGAAAAGGCTGGGGAATGGCACTAAGTCATGATGTGTCTTTGGAGAGCTGGTACAGACACAATGGGCCGAATGGCCTCCTTCTGCACCGTAACAATTGTGATTCTGTGAACTGCTTCCAAGTAATCTTGTGAATTAGATTTAACTGGCATACCCCATCAGTGAATTACCTCCTTAAAATCTTACGCTGAGATTTCTTCTTAAAATGAAAGCTATTCATATTAATATATGAAAAGGAACATGGACATAGGCCTGGAGATGACAATCAGCCCAAGGTAACCTCTTGGGCTGCACTAAGTTGCCATTTATGGTGTAAATAAACAATGTTTTAAAAATTAGCTTTTTAATAACGGACTTTCTTTTGCAACCATTTTGCCAAAACCCATCAAATGCCAATGGCTCAGGAATCAAAGATCCTGTAGTAGCATTCGAAGACCAGCAAGGATCCCTCCTGATGTCCCGGTTAATCGCCTTCCCTCCACCAGCAGGGTGGGTCATTTGTCTCAATGGCTGTTTGTGGGATCCTGCTGTGCACGCATTGGCTTGATTTACCTCAGATTTCACCTACTCCTCTCAAGGATGAAGTTCTGCACTAGAGCCCTTGTCCTTTTCACCTTGGCTTCTTAATGACAAATAAAATATGGATCCTCAGTAATAACCTGTGTTGAGATTTGTACTGTAGCTGAACAAGTGGCATGGAAGCAGCTGTAAAAGCCCAACGGGCCTCCTAATTGCATTCGGGGAAGGGGACATTCTGACCTGACCCAGTCTGCTATATCTGTGACTCCTGTGCCACATTATGTAGTATTGGTCATACCTTAGTTTTTAAAAATTGTTTCATGGGTTGTGGATATCGACGACAAGGCTAGCGTTTGTTGCCCATCCCGAATTGACCCTGAACTGAGTGGCTTGCTAGGCCACTTCAGAGGGCAGTTACGAATCAGCCACATTGA
The DNA here is from genome assembly GCF_047496885.1 of Scyliorhinus torazame. Lineage (NCBI taxonomy): Eukaryota > Metazoa > Chordata > Chondrichthyes > Carcharhiniformes > Scyliorhinidae > Scyliorhinus > Scyliorhinus torazame. The sequence continues at coordinate 43,032,898 of NC_092722.1, forward strand.
AGTCACAAGACCGGGTAAGGATGGCAGATTTCCTTCCCTAAAGGACATTAATGAACTAAATGGGCTTTAATGAGGGCAGCACGGTGGCACAGTGGGTTAGCCCTGTTGCCTCACGACGCTGAGGTCCCAGGTTCAATCCTGGCTCTGGGTCATTGTCCGTGTGGAGTTTTGCACATTCTCCCCGTGTCTGCCTGGGTTTCGCCCCCACAACCCAAAAAGATGTGCAGGGTACATAAGAACTAGGAGCAGGAGTAGGCCATCTGGCCCCTCGAGCTTGCTCCACCATTCAATGAGATCATGGCTGATCTTTTGTGGACTCAGCTCCACTTTCCGGCCCGAACCCTTAATCCCTTTATTCTTCAAAATAGGTGGATTGGCCACGCTACACTGCCCCTTAATTGGAAAAAATGAATTGGGTACTCTAAATTTTTTTTTTAAAGGGCTTTAATGAATGATAGTTGTCATGATCCCATTAATGAGATGAGCTTTATATTCCAAATTTATTAATTAAATTTAAATTCCACTAGCTGCCGCAGTGGGATTTGAACCCATGTCACCAGAGCATTATGTTGGGCCTCTAGGTTAATAGGCCACTGATAGCACCATTATATCACCATCTTCTGCAATAGACGCTGAACATTCCAAGAGAAAAAATAAAAGATTGCAAGATTATGGGATAGTTGCAGATGGTCCTGCAATGCATGGTAATTTTCAGAGGCTTGTCTCTTGATGCTTAAGCTTCGCTAAATTCAGGCATGTGTTGGAGATATCATTACAATACTATTCTCTGACCTACACTTGCCGTGAGTGAGACTTCCCATCAACATCTGTCAAGAACTGAGGTGTGCATGTTGCTATCAGCATCATCAGCCTGCTGTTGGCCAAGTTACTGCAGCCTTGAGAAAACTCTCACACAATGCTTTCCTTTCATGATTCTCCTTGCGCTGGAAAAATATTTTCAGTTACCAATTCAGAATATGTTGAAGAGCCACAATGGGACTTGCGTTTCAGGAAAACATATCTTCAGAGCAGTTAAAAGGGAATAGTGATGCTGACTGTATAAACACAGATTCCTGTAGGACGCATGCTTCTGCTGATATGGACCTGAATGGTAGGTGATGGTACAAGAATCATTCACATTTGTTTACCCCTTGCCGGTACCTCCTGTCAATCGTTTTATTTGTTGATTGTATGATCATCAGGACGCGGGACATCGGTATAAGAGAATTGGGCAAATCTTTCTATGTCTGGCTCCAGTGGCACCATCTAGCCCTGTCTGATTAAGTGCAATAGAGATGCATATCTTGGTGACCAGTTTCCAATACACTTCAAAAGAGTGGCTCTTCTTGCATCACTACAGCAGCTCTATTTCCCCCAATACCGACTGGGTTACATTACTGAGTTTGCCTATTTAATGCAAACCTATGTTACATTACAGACAGATAGGCTGATGCCCAGCAATTCTAGGTTGGTGTGACATTATGATAAATGCACAGAACTGTAAGGGTCAATGTTATGTCCAAATCAACCACTAGAGGGAGCTAGATGTAGGTGGGGAGGGAGGGAGGGGGGGGGGGGGAAGGGTATCAGAGAGATGCAACTTGGATCTCTCCACTGAGTCTGCAACGCGGCACAGGGAGTGAAAGGGTCAGCAACAACCACGTGGGGGGATCCAGATTTAATCAAAATGCTCTTCAAAAGAAACGAATATCATTCTTATTTATTATTCCTTATTAAAAATGCATGATTAATTAGTCATTTCACTGAGTGCAGCTCCACAACATTTCTATTGCACTGGATTTCAGAATGACTGTAAACATGATCACAGTCTCTGTTTTATTTGCTCATTTCTCCAGCAAACTGTGATTGATTTTTTTAAAATGCTTTTCCGAAATGTGTCTTTGATGGGGTGGGGGGTGAATCTAGATCCTCTCCTGAGACGTCATTTATCTGGGTGCTGTTAGGCTGGGAGTACCATGAGTATTTTGCATGACAGCAGTCCTCATGCACGTGGACACTGTTTGACTTGGCCTCGTTTATGGTGTCGCCCATGCTAGGCCCCCAAGCTCTGGCCATTTGATTGAAAGATCCATTTTACAAACTGGTTTCAGTGAATGAAATCCCCGTTTTAAAGTAAATCATATTCCCTCTTCCAAAATACCCGGGGGAACCAAGGGGTCAACGCAACCTCGGAGAATTCCCAGAATCACCAGCAATGTCTATTTTGACCTCTGGAAGACTACTCAGCTCCCATCCTAACTCTCCCCTCCTCCAGTAAAAGGTAAAGTCACTGCTTTCCCCCTTGAGTGGGAGAGCTGACTGGCGGTGATTTAACCACCCCCCGCTACCACGGAAACGCGTACACTTTGAGCTCCACAGGAAGGCCGTTGAGTGATTCTCCCCAGGTCCTCGGGCGAGATTCTCTGAACCCCCGCCGGGTCGGAGAATCGCCGGGGGCTGGCGTGAATCCCGCCCCCGCCAGTTGCCGAATTCTCCGGCACCGGAGATTTGGCGGGGGCGGGAATCACGCCGCGCCGGTTGGCGCCCCCCCCCCCCCGCCCCGCGATTCTCCGGCCCGGATGGGCCGAAGTCCCGCTGCTAGAATGCCTGTCCCGCCAGCGTGGATTAAACCACCTCTCTTACCGGCGGGACAAGGCGGCGCGGGCGGGCTCTGGGGTCCTGGGGGGGGGGGTGCGGGGCGATCTGACCCCGGGGGGTGCCCCCACGGTGGCCTGGCCCGCGATCGGGGCCCACCGATCTGCGGGCGGGCCTGTGCCATGGGGGGCACTCTTTTCCTTCTGCCTTCGCCACGGTCTCCACCATGGCGGAGGCGGATGAGACTCCCTCCACAGCGCATGCGCGGGGATGCCGTGAGCGGCCGCTAACGCTCCCGCGCATGCGCCGCCCGGCAATGTCATTTCCGTGCCAGCTGGCGGGGCACTTCCGCCAGCTGGCGGGGCGGAAATCAGTCCGGCGCGGGCCTAGCCCCTCAAGGTTAGGACTCGGCTAGTCAAGGGGTGGAGGATTCCGCCCCTTTGGGGCGGCGCGATGCCGGACTGGTTTGTGCCGTTTTTGGCGCCGGTCGGCGGACATTGCGCCGATACCGGAGAATTTCGCCCCTCATGAGGGTTACCACATTCTCCCAAAATCTTGCTTGGTACCCCCTTTAAAATGCACCTTCAGATTTTTTGTACATAAAACGTAGGTCGGGAGAAGCAGTTTCTACTTGCGCTTCCATTTGGAAGGAGGATTGTTAACCAGGGTAAACAGATTTAAGATAATTGGCACACAAATAAATACAGTGTGAAGAGCAATGGGCGTGATTCTCCCAAAAGGGAGCAAAGTCCCCTAGCGAGCGTGTTTACCTGCGTGTGTCCCAACACTGACAGTGCCGAGAAACACATGGCTATTCAACCCGACTCGCATTGAATAAGGGGCCTGAATGGGGGACGCGCGGACCTGCTTTGCACAGTTTGAAGCTCCGCTCGCCAGAACTCCCCATTGTAGAGAGAGATCGGAAAAATGGCGTCCTGATCTCTGAGGCCCCCGAAATAATCGCCGACCTCCTCTCAGCCCGAATGTACTATTGGAGGGTCCCCTGACCACCCCCCACCCACCCCCACCCCACCCCCTCCAACACCCACGCTGTGCACCCCCGGCTCAATCGCGTGTGCCACAAGATGCCAGGTTGGTACCTTGGCAGTGTCAATCTGGCACCCTGGCAGTGCCATGCCAGCTGGCAGTGCCACCTGGGCACTTTGGCAGTGTCAGGTGGACCAGTGCTGAAGGTGCTCGCCCGACGTCTCTGGGGCCTCAGAGAATCTGGACATTAGAGTGAGATATACTGCCTCGTTCTAATATGCAGATTTGCTAAAGAGTGATCCCGCCCATTGTGGGCAGGATTCACATCGCAATGTCTCACAAGATTCCATGGAATCTCACGAAGCGCTGCGAGCCGGGTAGATCCCTGGAGCGGGGTCTCCCGGCTTTCAAAGGCCACGCTGCCCTGCGCGTGGCTTGCTGCTTTTCCGGCGCAGCGTGGCCTTTGGATCGCGCCCAATAATTTTTATGCGGTCAGTCACAGTGATATAGTTATCCGGAATATTGAGCCTGCAATGGTAGTGGAAGCAGCTTCAATTGTAACTTTCAAAAGGAAATTGCATGAATACAGGCTATGGGGAAAGAGCTGGGGAGGTGGGTTAAGAGAGTCGGCTGGGGTGTGAAGAACCGAATGGCCTCCTTGTGTGCTGATAGGGTTCATAATTGAGAAGTGTTAAAATGCCATTTGTGGGCAACAGACCTAGATCATAGGATGTAGAATCAGAAGTAGGGTATCCAGCCCATTGAGCCTTCTCCCCCCATTCAATAAAATCATGATTGATCTAACAACCCTCACCTCCACTTTCCCACAATTCCCACCTGGTATTTGTTTCCAGTCCCTGGGCTGGATTCTCCATTCTGGAGACTAAGTCCACACATTGGCGCGAAAACGGGGCTCCCAGCTCTGGCTGCCGATATGGCCTGGAGAATTGCCGGGTCCGACGTTGCACCATGCTTCATGGCGGATGCCGCTCGTGGACCCAGCCCTCAAAAATAGTGTCCCCCCCTTCGGCAAGCTCGTGCTCCCGGGACCGCCCCACCACAGTGCCCCCAGCCCCGAATATGGAGCAGCCCTCCCCGACTGAGTCCGCAGCCGCCATGCTGAGTTCCCGACGGGTGAGACCACACACGACCCATGCCGTCGGGAACTCGGCCGGTCGGGGACGGAGCATCGCGGGGTGGGCCTCAGCCAACGTAAGGAGGGCGTGGATGCGGCCCGCGGTACACTCTGCGTACGCCGCTTTTCAGGATTCTCCGCCCCGTCGCTGAACGCGATTGCGGTGTCGGGGATCGGAGAATCCAGCCCTCTGCAATTTAGCGTGGCCAATCCACCTACTCTGCATATCTTTGGGTTGTGGGGGTGAAACCCACATAGACACGGGGAGAATGTGCAAACTCCACACAGACAGCGACCGGGGCTGGGATCAAACCTGGGACCTCAGTGCTGTGAGGCAGCAGGGCTAACCCACTGCACCAGCGTGCTGCCCCCTCACTTCCTTCATAATGTTCCTTAAGTCCAACCTCTTTTGGCAAGCTTTTGGTAATCTGCCAGAATATCCTCTAATGTGACTTGGTGACAAGTTTTCTTTATAACTGTCAAGTGTGAATGTTTTATTACATTAAAGGCATTATTTAAATACAAGTTGCTGCAGCAGCATAAATAACACCACCAAACTGTATCTCAATGCAACTGCACATTTTACAATAGTTTTTATGAAAAGGTGTTCAGTTTTTAAGTCAGCGTCTTCTGTTAGATTGCATTTGTGAAGCTGTCATTAACACATGTCAGAGACGATGATGTGCAAGTTGATTTATTTTGCTTTGAGTTTTTGGACATCTCAGCCAAGATATATTAATGCTTTTTGTGCACTCTCTGGGCAGCGGCCTGCTGTGGGCACTGAGCCAGTGAGCCCAGGAAGATTCGAGCCTACACCTCTGTTCTGTAAGGAGTTACCCGATTCTGAAGCTGAGGGAGTGGGTAGGGGGCAGTACAATTTGCCACACCACCTTTGAACTGGAGAAGGGAGTCAGACAGCCTTTCTGCGTGCTACTGACCCCTGCTGGAGAGTGGGCATGTGTGTAAGCACTGGGCAAAGGCAGGAGAAGGCTGGGCTGTGATTCTTTGTGTGGTCAAATAGCCGGTCAGCAAATCTGGCTCACACAAAACACAATGATCCCTGGAGTGGGAGGGGAGGAAGTCTTGATGGGGACCGTAGCCTAAGTTGTCAGCACTAGTGGTTGAAGGGAAAAAAAGCCAAGGGGTGTGGGTTGGCGTTGGTGGTGGGTGAGGAAATAATTAAAATGCATTCTAATGTATGGTGCGTGTGTTTATACATATTTCTTATGCCACATGCGATGCTGTCAAGATGGTGAAATATTTATATGCAGCTCCATGCTTTGGAAAGACTTTGATGTTATCTGAATCTACCACAATTGCTGCCTTAAATTATTGATTTTTTTTTTAATCGACTGTCAGTTAAAATGAAAAGCAACAACAGTGTCACCCCTTCTGTCGCTTTGCTAGGTGCACAGCCTTGCTCCAGGCCCCCAACTGTTACTCTATCCAGTATGGAATTACCGTCGGAAATGTTCCTGCTTAATGCCAGCAGCACTATGCTTTCGCTGTTGTGGATCTTTTATCCCTTTGTCTTATTTCCTCCACCCTCGCATTCCCTTTCTCAAAAGTTCAGATACACATCTTTTCCCCTCTTTATCCCAGTTCACCATTTCCCACTCTAAGCACTGAGAGTTGCCTGAGATGAACCGTTTGATGGCGACCCGCGCTGCGGAATTGCGCCCACTAAGTCTGAGACTTGACTCAACAGATTGGACTGCAGACCAAGGACACCTTGCAAGGAGAAGCCTTCCTTCCATCCTATTATTCTGGGATCGATTCAAACTCTCTCTCGCTCTGACTCTCTCTCTCTGTCTCTCTCTCTCACGCTCCCACACATTTCGTGCACAAACACTGGAGGAGTTAACACTTGTCAGCCAGATGTAAAACTGGCGATGCGGACAAGATTGCCCTTGATCAAAAGCGCTGGAGAAACAAAGTTTTGGGAGCTACTTAACAGGAAGTTTAATATCTCTGGCTGGCCAGTTGAAAGTTTATCCGACTAGTTCTGCTTCTTTGGGAAAAATAGTGTAAAAGGGAGAATACCGAAGGTGCCAACTGTTGTACACCACACCTGGCTGCCCACTCACTTGAATTGGTGAATGAAGAGAAGATAGTTGCTGCCACTCCATCTCTTTTTACCCCCACTCCTTTGCCTTTCTTTCTCATGCATTCATATTCACTTCCCTCTCTGTGCTTTCTCGATTGCTTCACCTTGTATTGGTCCTCCTTTGCTCATGACTGCCTTCTCTGTTAGAACACAGTTAACTTGAGAAGTTTGGCCCGGAATGTTGGCACATTGAGCAGTTCCACACTGAGCAGTGTTGCACTTTGCTCCGTCAGACAAGGAGCAGGGCATGCACTTTATAAACTAGTCCAAACTGGACAGAACACTATCCTGCCCTGGGTCGACATTGGCAATGCAATCATTTCCTCATCAAATATCCCCTCTAAAACGCAAGCAGAGTGACCATCTATTTCTGGATAGAAATGTGTTAAGGCAGTACGATGGGGCACGGGTTAGCACTGCTGCCTTTTCAGCACCGAGGACCGGGGTTCAATCCCAGCCCTGGGTCACTGTGGAGTTTGCACATTCTCCCTGTATCTACGTGGGTCCCACGCACACAACCCAAAGATGTGCAGGTGGACTGGCCACGCTAAATTGCCTCTTAATGGGAAAGATTTTTTTTTTAATTCAAGGCCGCCTCCTGTCCCCCTTAAAGAATCATAGACACAAGCGTGAGGCAATTAACCTCTTACTTGCAAGTGTTTGAATGTGACCCCAGTCCCACATCCTGTCAACTCGCAGATAGGATGGTCTGTCAGCTCCCGAGGCATATTTTATAAAAATCCTCAAATTACTCCTTTTAATAATCATTTAAAATACAGCGCTGTGGCGTAAAGGTTCAAAGTGGTGGTAAATGAGTCTAAGAATTAGAAGGTACACACGGCTTTGATGGCCTATTTGCAGCAGCCTTGGGATTACTGCGAGTGCTGGTCAGAGTGAAAGTCGATTTTACAAGGGGCTGTTTATTGGGAATTGACTAATAGGCCGAGAGAGAATGTGCAGCTTCAACAGAGATAAGCAGGCTTTGAGATGACGTGGGAACATTGTCAGCACCGTGCATTTAATATTGAAACGACTGCATCACTGGGGGATTAAAGAGCATCAAGAAGCTTTGGGCTTGAAGAGATACCCCTTTTTTAGATTCTAGTCTCGCCCGTATGATCTTATCATCATTTTCATAATAGATATCATTGATGTTCCAACAACCAGGCTCACTCCTCCCTCGTCAGATTGGGGTTATTGATATCGCCCGCATTTAAATTGTCATTTTATTTTGATCAGTGTTTAAAAAGGACCAAATTGTCTTTCTCGCAAAATTAGAACCACCTCACCCACTCTCCTTTTAATTAGATTTTTTTTTTGCTCTTCCAATGCAACACATTAATAAAGTATGAACAGGCAGCCTTTCGCTATGTTCGAAGATTAGCTATGCCTAACAGCGACATACCTGTATTCGATTACACAGGACTATTTAATGGAACTCTGAATCTTAGCCTCGGGCTTTAATGCTCGTTTTCAGTGTGGGGGAAGGCGTGGCGGCTGAGGAAAGTGCCGTTACCGATGTTTACTCTTTGCAGTAATCATTATCCACGACTGTGACCGTCTCTCCCAATTACCTCAACCTCGCACTCTGAAGCCGCTGCCTTTCGCCGAGAATCAGCGCTGCAGGCCGCAGCACGCCTTGCCCTGTCTTCAGTTGTGAGCCTGCAGAATGAGTGCTGGCAGGCTGTTTGACTGTGGGAGGCAGCACAGCTCGATCCTCACCCGTCTATGCTGGATTCATTGGGTAGGGATGAAGACAGGGGACCCTGGGTGGCGCAGGAGTATATAAATATAGCATGCAAGGCTACGGACCAACTGCTGCAAAATGGGATTAGAATAGAGAGGTGCTTGATGGCCGGCACAGACACGATGGGCCGAAGGGCCTCTTTCTGTGATGTAAAACTCCATGGCTCTAAAATCAGCCAACTCAGCACAGAGTGGGAATTGGCCGAGTAAATTCACATACCCCATACTCTTACTAGAAGCTGTGGAATATCTGCCCATTACTGACCTATTTTGAATCTTTTCTTTGCAATTGAAACAAGGGTAAAAAGCCTTTGAATCCAATGGGATGCGAATCCATTGTGTGTTGATGAGGGCAAAAGGGTAAGCGCTGACCTTGAGTGCCTGACTTGCAAATATATCAAAGGCCCCAGGTCACCTCTAATTATCAGTGGCTATCCTGGTGGAAACTCATAACTCGGTACATCTCTTGAATTTCTTGTGATGAATAATTCAATTTTTGAAAATGCAAAGTGGGACCCAGGCGTGCAACTGCATGGATATTCAGCCCTAATCTTCTCATGGCAAAATGTCATGGAGTTGGACGTTGAGTATTTTTGGCATCTTCTTTGCCTCAAATTCGCCACTAGCACAGACCCCTGGGGACCTGGTATAATGGAGTCCTCTTCTCTCCCAATTAGCTCCTTTGTTATCCTAAAGTGTAGGCCGCTACCCCCCACCCAACCTTTTAAAAAAATTACATGCGATGTGGGCATCCCTGGCAAGGTCAGCATCTGTTGCTCATCCATAATTGCCCTTGAACTAAGTGGCAGTTAAGACTCAACCACATTGCTGAGGGTCTGGAGTCACATGTAGGCCAGACCAGGTAAGGATGGCAGATTTCCTTCCCTAAAGGACCTTAGTGAATCAGATGGGTTTTTACAACAATCGACAATGGTTTCATGGTCATCATTAGACTTTTAATTCCAGATTTTTATTCAATTCAAACTTCACCATCTGGTGTGGCGGGGTTCGAACCCGGGTCCCCAGTGACAACATCGCCACGCTACCTCCATGCATGAAATGGCAAATGGTAAAGTATGATCTATAAGAATATTACAGACAACGTGCTCAAAATTCCTGGGAGCCAGTTCCAATAGCACCGGAGGGATGGAGTAGAGTCAATTGTTCACGCCAGCTCCTAATAAAAAGTATTGCATTTATAGAGCACTGTTCACTGCTACCTGCCTGAGAACACTTTGCAGCCAAGGAAGTACGTGTTGAAGTACAATTACTGTTGTTTTGTGGGATACGCGACAATCAATTTGCACATAGGAAATGCCAACAATCAGGGGCGGGATTCTCCGACCCCCCGCCGGGTCGGAGAATCACTTGGAGGGCGGCGTGAATCCCCCGCCCCCGCTGGCCGCCGGATTCTCCGACACCGGAGATTCGGCGGGGGCGGGAATCGTAATTCTCCGGCCCGCGATTGGCCGAAGACCCGCTGGTTCCATGCCAGTCCCACCGGCGTAAATTGAACTGGGTCCCTTACCGGCGGGACCTGGCGGCGCGGTCAGGCTCCGGGGTCCTGGGGGGCGCGTGGGGCGGTCTGGCCTCCGCGATGGCTGATACGTAGGTGACCCCCCCTGCGCATGCGTGGGGATGACGTCAGCGGAGGATTCCGCACCTTTGCGGCGGCCCGACGCCGGAGTGGTTCATGCCACTCCGTCCCACCGGGACCCCCCATACGGAGAATCCCGCCGTATGTTTTTTGTGATGTTGACTGAGGGTTCAATATTGACCGGGACATTAGGGAGCAAGTCACTGTGCTTCCACCAAATAGTGCCACTACATTCACCCGAGCAGGTAGCTGGGGCCTCAGATAGTGGCCTGAATTTTCCAGCCGTTTGCTGGTGGCGGGATTCTCTCATCCCGTTGGGAGCTCACCCCTACTTGCGAGTTTCACAGTGGCGGCTTCAACGGGAAATCCCATTGACAGCGGCAGGAACAGGGAATGCCGCCGCCACACAACGGCGCGCCATCTTCCGCCGCTGGGAAATACGTGGCGATGGGGTGTCGGAGAATCCCGCCCAGTGTCTCCCAACAGTGCAGCACTCCCTCAGTACTGCACTTGGGGTGTCAGCCGTTCAATATTATAAATTTAGAGTACCCAATAATTTTTTCTCCCATTAAGGGGCAATTTACCGTGGCCAATCCACATGACCTGCACATCTTTGGGTTGGGGAGAATGTGCAAACTCCACACGGATAGTGACCCAGGGCCGGGATTCAAACCCGGGTCCTCAACGGCGCTGTCCCAGAGCCAACTACTGCGCCACATGCCGTCCCCTGGGGTGTGTCCCTTGATTGTTGTGTTCAAGCTCTGGAGCGGGAACTTAACACAGAGACTCAGAGGTGAGGGTGTTACAAACAGAGTCACGTGCGGTAAAAAGGCAGCAATATATCCAAAATCCTGCATGGATTTACACAACCAGAGCAGGAGCATTGTTTCTGATAGGGTGTTCCAACACTTCAGGGACATAGAGGCAGGAATAGGCCAGTCTGGCCTTCTGGCCTGTTTCGCTACTAAATTAGATCCTGGCTGTTCAGCACCATAACTCCCATGATGTGTCTTGATTGTGTAATGGGCCAGGGTTTAGAGAACACCAAAGTATATCATGGAGTTCACCTGACCCACAACTTTTAATTGATTTTGCTTATGGGGAGCACAAGGGCCCACTTTCCAGGTGTGATGCAACAGAGATCTTAAGTATTTTTAAACAAAACAATTTTTATTCTCTAAATCCAGTTAACATTTTATAAACACACAGTAAACAGTTTATCAACTACCCACACAGATATCCCCCCCAAAGATACAATACTCTATAGGTAACCTTTAATAACTTTCCTAACAACATCCATAAGTCAAATATCCTTTTTAACAAAGACAGCAGGTTTGAATTCTCTACCTAAAGCAGTTATCACTTTTAAATTATCAAGTGATCTGAAGATATTCTTTAGCATGCAGAGAGGGAGAGATCAAAATACACCTTCTTGTTTGAATGCAGCTCCCAACTTAAAACAAAACCAAAAGCTCAGCTACAAAACAGCTTCCAGCTCAAAACGAAAGTAAAAACCAGAAACACAGCTCAGCTCCACCCACACAATGACATCACTGCAGCCACTTGATAAAACATACTTTTCTCATAGGGACCCTCACATGACAATTGGTTCCATACCCCTCAATACCTTTGACTGACTAAAATCTTTCCATCTGAGGTTTGAAATTTTCCACTGACTAGCTCCCCCCCCCCCCCCCCCAACTATGTTCAACAGCTGATGGTGAGAAATGTCCAGAATTCCACTCTCATTTCCAGCTGCTGATTGGGGTGGCACAGTGGTCAGCACTGCTGGCTCACAGCGCCAGGGACCTGGACTCAATTCCTGGCCTTGGCCGACTGTCTGTGTGGAGTTTTCGACCCTGTTGTTTTCGACATTGGCGTCTGCTGCCAAGCTGCTGGCCATTGTGGTGGTGCGCAGAAGAGGTCGCCATTTTCCTCTGTCGTCAGTTAGTGACTCCCAGCTGCGATAATCGATGTTTATGGCCTTCAAGCATCCTTGAAGTGGAGCTTTGGGCGTTCCAATGGCCATCTGGCTAACAGGTACAATTAGTACAGCACCTCAGTCTAATTAGATTGCCAGCTTAGATCTACTCTCAGTCTAGGCAGGGTGACTAACACTAAGTCCTTGCTGATCAGCACAGCTCAGTGACACACTGAGTAGTGCATTCTCCCACTGAGTCAGTGCGACTCATCTCTGTGGTTTGATTTTGAAGTGGATGTGCCTATAATTTACAGAGGTTGTCTGTCAGTTCAGCTCTGGACTACCCTTGCCTTAAGAAGCTTAATCACGGGTGACAGTTCACTGCTGTACCGAGGGAGTGCTGTAATGACAAAGGCACCATTTTCCAGATAAATGTTATACCTGTTCAGAACTCCTGGCCAAGGTTCACCCATAAACCTCCACCCCAGAGCAGATTAATCAGCATTTAACTCATTTTCTGATTGTGGGGTTTTGCTGCGAATAAATCAGCTACGCTGCAACAGGGCATCCGTTGCAGAGCACTTGATCCCAAGGATATGAAAAGCACTGTACAAATGTAAGGTCGTTCTCTATTGTCCAAGTTTCCAGGTCAATGGAACTACACTGCGCATTTATGGAGGACGTACACACATCAGGTATACAATAAACAGTGCAGCATAAGATAATCCTACAGTACTGCTGCTCTTTTTTGGGAAATGGCTTTAGTATCTCAGTCATGCTTGCTGTACTGAGGGGTAATGCATCTTCTCCACTTGACGGAATTGGTGCAATAACCTGACTATTCAAAAACTAACTCCACCCCATCAGCTTGCATAATTGCAACCATAAAATGGAGATAGACTGCTGTACAGCTCCAGAAATATTCATTAGCTAGTGAATACTTATAGACTTGTCTCCACAGAAACATTAAAGAGCTTATTCAATTAGAACACTCTCTTTTTCGCTCCTGGGATATGGTTTCCAATCTACCTTAGACTGATGGGATTGAAATCTCCACCCTCTGCTGGCTGGAAGATTGTTGTGCGAGGTGACTTGGAGCAAAGGCCGACAATAACTGACCTTCTGATCATGTCACGGCAACTACCATGTGTCAGCAAGTCAATTCATAGAATTTACAGTGCAGAAGGAGGCCATTCGGTCCATCGAGTCTGCACTGGTCCTTGTAAAGAGCACCCTATGTAAGCCCACATCTCCACCCTATCCCAGTAACCTAGTTTTTGAACATGAAGGGCCATTTAGCATGGTCAATCAACCTAACCTGCACATCTTTGGACCGTGAGAGGAATCCGGAGGAAACCCATGCAGACACGGGGAGAACATGCAGACTCCACACAGTCAGTCACCCAAGCCGGGAATTGAACCTGGGACCCGGGAGCTGTGAAGCAACATTGCTAACCACTGTGCTACCGCGGTCGCAGTGTTAGACCTGTATCCCGTTTTAAAATTTGGCGGTGATGGAAAACTGGGTGGCGCAATAGTTCAGAGTGCATTTGTACATCGCTGCACTCCTCGGCAGCAGTCACAGTGCAATTTCAGCTTGAATTCACATTTAGGGTCTGACCTGTTACTGCAACTAAGTGAAGACTCCTGGGAAGGGGGGGGGGGGGGCAGTGGGAATGGCAGCGAGGTCGCAAGCTGTTTTTGTTTATTTGTTCAGGAGATGTGGGTGTCGCTGGCTGGTCCAGCATTTATTGCCCATCCCTGAGAGCATTGAAGAGTCAACCACATTGATGTGGATCTGGAGTCACATGTAGGCCAGACTAAGTAAATTGCTGGAGTTTGAACGCACTGAGCTAGCGGAATCTGGACTGCCACCGTGCCACTGTGAGGGGTGGGGGTTGGGGGGGTGAGGAATCTGTATGACCAGGCCATGGTCAGGAATATTTCTTTCATGTTCCCCAGGGAGAGCGGGGAAAAACCTTTGCATGTCTGTACTTGACCCTTAGAAGACGATGGACCTGCTCGGTCTGTTGGGGTGAGCCAAGGAGAATTCCCAGGGAATCTCAAGAATACTCCCAGAACTGCCACTTTTATGACTGAAGGAGACAGAAGAAGCCTCTACCACTCCTGGTTTGGAATTTCTGAAATAACCTTTGAGGGGGAAGATGCTCAGCAAGTCCAACTTTCATTCCAAAATGCGACACCCCCATAACTGAACCCAGTTTACCCCTTCCCGTCCACATTTTTAACCTTTTCTGGTTAAATACAATATTTGGCTTGAAAAACTTTGATTATTTTGCCTGCTTCCCTCCTGCCCTTACCTCTTTGTTCTGTACAGATCTCCAGAGGTCTTCCCTGCTATATACTTCATTGTTTGGAGCAGGGCCCACTCAATCAAGCATTAACCCATTTCCGGACACCAAATGGTCTGCTGTGAATTTTATCCTTTTCTGTTTTTAATTCCTGAAGAATTTGTCCTGAAGTGTCACGAGGAAAACTTACTGTTGCCGAACACATTTTGGTGACTGACCCTTAATCTGCTGTGTTGCCCTAAAAGGGACAATCACCACATACATGCTCCAACAATCTATCTGCTCGGTGGATTAACTGTGCATGTTAGCTGCTGGGTTCATGAGGCCACAATGTTGCAGGCGGTGAATGGTAAAATGAGTTGTTATGGCACAGAAGCTATCTGGAAGGATAATGGCCGTGCATCAATGATCTCATCGCATTGACTTCTTTAGGTAGAACCGTTTGTAGAATACCTTGCGAAGCATGGTCAAAGAGAGTGTGACTCATTTTTGTTGGGAGTGTAGCGGGGAGGAATGTTGGGGAAGAGCACTGAGCAAGGGGAATGGGTGGCCCCCCTAGGCATCTTCTTGCAGGAAACAGAGGGCGGGATTCTCCGATTGCCGACGCCAAAATCGCGTTCGGCGATAGGCCGAAGAATCCGTTTCTACGCTGAAATGGGGGTGGCGCCGTTTTTTGGATGCTCCGCCCCCTCAAAAACAGCATCATCGGGGAATACGCCGCACGCCATTGGGCCGACCTCAGGATGTCACCTGAGGCCATCCCCTGATGCTCCATCCCTATGGGCCGACGTCCCGACGGCATGAGACACGTGTCCTCTCAATTTCCATGAACCTGGCGTGGTGACTGCGGACTGTGTCCCGTGGCACCACATTGGCGGGGGGTGGGGTGGGGGGGGGGGGTGGGGGGTAGAGCTGTTCTGCGGGGGCCTCAGCGGGGGCTGGGGGGGACTGGTGGGGGCTGGTCCGGAGGTGGTGAGGGGATTTACAGGGGGGCACTATCTGGCAGGCGGGGTCTGCGCGCGGCCGGCGCCATGTTGTACTGCGCAGCCGCCACAGGCCACCACCGTGCGCAAGCGCAGCCATGGATCCTGGCATTCTGCGTCCATATCTGCAGGTAAAGCCGGGAGCTTTACGTGGCGTGGCTGCTAGCCCCCCACCAGGCGGAGTATCGGTGCAGGGGCGCCGCCGACATTTTGGTCGTAAGACAGGACGCTTCCTCCGGACATAGCCGCAAAATGGGAGAATCCAGCCCAGTGACTTTGGGAAGCTGTGGGGCCATGCCAGACGTCAGGAGGTGAGGGAGAAAGCATGGAGCAAGGATTGTTCCAGGGTTTGTGAGTGGCAGGAGCCAACGGTAGCCTGAAAGGTGGGGGGCGGGGGGGGGGGGGGGGGGCAACGAAACCAGGGAGGGAATAATAAAGCTTGTCAAAATGACTGGCAGTACTCCTAAGCCTGAGCAGCCTCATGAGAGAGAGGCAGAAGCTGGGCAGCAGAACAAGCCTGGTGAGTGACTGTGTGGAGGAGATGAGGCCCAAATGGGACAGAGATCTGAAGCATCGTCAGTGAATAGTCTCTGTAAATAGTCTGTTTCTTGGAGTTATGCTTTCTCTTGTACGTTTATACAGTTTTGATGCCAGTGGAATAAAGGGACCTTGTCAAATAACATTTGTGCAGTCCGCGTGCTTAAATCCCATGTTACAAGAACAAAGCATTTTCTTGCTTGGGGTTACACTTAAAAGTGCTTCAAGAGTAGCAGGAGATGAATTGGATTCTAGTTTTTAGAAACCATAGCGCAGGTAGTTCTATTTTAATCGGGTCCTTTCAACATGCTGAATTGACGCTTGGATAATCCTGTTGCACAGTCGGGTCACAGGAGAAGGGCAGCTGGCCTGCAGTGTGAATCTAACTGAAATAAATTGACAGCGGCCCTGTCAAAGCCTTTGGTTGAACACAGCGAACCTTGACCTTTTGGACAATGGGCGAACGTCGCTCAGCGTCCGAGACATGTTCATTCTTCATCAAGGGAAGGGAACCCATTTTTCTACGTCCTCCAATGAACTCTGGGTGGAATATCTCGCAATGGACAACCAGTGCCATTCTGGCTGCTGGAAAAGTAATAAAGACTTGCTTTGACTTTTGCAAAAATAATCCCCGATTCACAATCCTTGGCAGAATATTGTGCCAGCAAGTAATCTATTAAACCCAGCTGAGCTCTCCATTAATTCCCGCAGGTTCTTTGCAAATGAAATTAAATATCAACTCCGACAAAGGAACAATGCCCATTTCTGAGGGAGTGAGTCTCAACCCAGGCAGGTTTCTTTAAAAAGGAATGTAAGAACCTTGCTGACAGAACCTTTTCAGAGGGAAGTTTAAATTTTGATGACGGGATCATAAATCTCCCCAGTGAAATAAGTAACTGTTTGCTCAAATTATTCAGTTATGTGAGTGCAGATGGAGAATCGAAAATACTGTGGAAGTTTATTTAAATTTGGAAAATTCTAAATGTTCAGCAGAAACGCTCACGGATAGTCACTGAACTGGTGGAAGCAGCACATCAGTTATATTTGCGAATGCCGCAGTGCAGATTCTTCCTTCTTGCTGCCAAAGCCATTCCTCGCACTCGGCGGGCTGAGGGCCGAGCCCCAGAGTGTCTATGCTTTGACTCGACTCAAGGCCGAGCTGCAACTGTTCTCTGGAGATATCGCTGACAAAAGGCCTCCACCTTAGAAAAGGCTGCAGAGAATGTCCGCCAGTCTCATATCCTGATGCCAGGAGATGGATGTCCTTTTTCTTGCTTCATTAGGTGCTCCAGCTTGACAGACTTGAAGTTCTGCGTGGTCGCCCCATATGGTGTTCTGCTACTTTGCTCTTTGGCTGTGACACTGTTTCAGACAATCTGTGGCTGACAGAGCAGATGGGACTGTATGATTCTTTAGGTAATGATACTAGTTTTTGAAGACTTCTGGTGGGAGATGGTACTATGCACAAATGGTACGGATGTGAGCATCATAGGAAGGCTGATAGGACAGGCACGGGCAGATAGCGGTGGACCCAATTCACCACCTACTCAATCATTAAAACTAGCAAAGGAAAAATCAAGAATCTGGGGAGAGAGTAAGTAGTGTCCCCCCCCTCGGCCAAATGTATGATCTGCCCTCGCTGATGAGTGAGGATCTGGGGTGGCCATATCTAAATCGACCCCTATTTCCAAACAGAAGATATACCTGTCTCATTCATCCCCCGAGGG
This sequence comes from Scyliorhinus torazame, assembly GCF_047496885.1. NCBI lineage: Eukaryota > Metazoa > Chordata > Chondrichthyes > Carcharhiniformes > Scyliorhinidae > Scyliorhinus > Scyliorhinus torazame. The sequence goes on from NC_092722.1 coordinate 43,050,545, forward strand.
AGATGGCAGGTCAATATTTCGAATGGGTTCCCTCAAGGGAGCTGTCAGGAGAGGTTTCTGATTCAGGGGTGGTGAAAAGATCAAAGCCAAGTTTTTTTTCCTGGAGTGTATACTGGGGGAATTGCATAAAAAATTAGGTATGATGAGGGCGGCATGTGGCGCAGTAGTTAGCACTGGGACAACGACGCGGAGGACTCGCGTTCGAATCCCGGCCCTGGATCACTGTCTGTGTGGAGTTCTCCCTGTGTCTGCATGGGTTTCACCCGCACAACCCAAAGATGTGCAGGTTAGGTGGTTAGGCCGCACTAAATTGCCCCTTCATTTAAAAAAAAAAATTGGGTCCTCTAAATTTAAAAAAAAAGCTATGTAGGGTCACTGTCAGCCACCATACCTGCTTGAGATTTTTATTTGCCTAATTTGACATCTTCATTTAATTGCTTTCCCCCCCCACCCCCCAGGGTATTACTCCATAGCATTACCAGTGTGCTCCCAACACCTGTCCAAACAGTGCAATGGGATCTCTTATACCCACTGGAGAGAGACAGCACAGTTTAATGCCTCAGCTGAAATGTGGCACCTCTGACAGTGCAGCACTCCTTCAGTGCTGAACTGGAATGTCAACCTAAATTCTGCGCTCAAGCCCCTGTACTTGAATCCTTAACTTTCTGGCCCAGGAGGTGAGAATGCTACCAAGGAGCCCTCGCCGACACTCATCGATTCTTTATCATCCAAGAGAAACTTCCCCTCCCCGATCTATACCCTTAATGTGGGTCTGCAATTGATTCTTCTCCATGTAGATTACGTACAGCCACTGTTATGTGACTCTGGTTCGTTGAACAAACACAAAGCTACCATTAATAATGATTAATATATTGATTTGCAAGTAATAGCGACTTGAAAGGTTTCGCACTTCAGACTATCGTCTACCACAAAGATTATTGACGCCATTGAGAGTCCTGATATGCAAACCTGTGGAAGACAGAGTCAGAGTAAAGGAGTTCAAATGCAGCAGGAATTATTTCTGTATCGCTGACCTTCCCTGAGCATGACACAATACTGGACTGAGGAGGACATCTGTCACGTTGAAATGAGTCGACCAAGGGATGTAAGGACAGCCAATGCTGGTGGTCTTGGGAAAGAAGAGGATGGAGTGGAAGATGGCAAGATGAGATTTGATTTGTACACACAAGGGGCTGCAAGGGAAAAGGAAGCTGTTGGAGCTGGGGGTCAAAAAGGCACGGAAAAGGAGCAGCATTCAAGTCTCCGATACATCTTAAGCTTCTAGCATTCAGGGACCAATGACATGAAAGTGAAGAGCAAGTTCCTTCAATAATTCAGTGTGCATGTAACTCACGACCTAACGTAATCTTTACACAGTCATGATAATGAACAAATGATGTACCTGCAAACAAGTGATCTGATTTAGACTGTTTGCGCAGAGCAGGAGAAATCTGTCCTAAAGTTCAGAAGTCCTGAGTGAAACTAGAGATTAAAAGATTATGATGAAAGTTCATCAACATGAAATGTTGATTCATTCCTCTCTCTGCAGACACTGGCCGACCTTTTGAGTATTTCCTGTATTTCTGGGTTGTATGATCAGGCTGCATTGAGATTGGGAAAAACTCCCAATTAAAAGCAGCTAAAACTTCTTCAAAGTAGAGCAGATGAATGCTTGGATTTATTCATAATCCCTGAATATGGGGTTATGGCACATGATTAACCCATGCCCGTTCTTTGAGATGTTGGCAGAATGTTAATTTAAATTTATGCTGCCTGCTGTTTCAAATGATTGCTGTGTGCAGACAGCAATAACCCTGCTGTTCATTGGCTACGCTCATTGGCAAAATTGAATCCTGATGTCATGAGTGGTTCGTGGTACTTAAAGGTGACTTGCACTCTCTTAAAGGGATGTCTGCAACCTAGTGGTGGGAGCTTTTTGTAATGTGAATCTGGGCTGCGATATTATGATGAATGGCTGGATATATGAAAGAGCGTGCATTAAAGATACTCTTAAAATGCACTGGACTGGTGCAATGCCATGCACTGTGCAAGATGTGGAGGGAAGGGGAAACACCCTGTAATCTATGGGACCAGGAGGACCTCCACCTAGGAAGTAGTGAAAACAAGGAACGGTGGTGGTCACCATCAGGAATGTTGCTCCAAGAATACGGATGCGGTGTGGGAAGAAGCTTAACGATATGACACGGGTTGTCGAGCTGAGTGAGTGGATCCTCAAAAGGTATATCCTACCAGCCTGCATCACGACCCCCATAAATTCTCTCCATCCCCATCACCCCTTCATCAGCCCCAAATCTCTTCTGACTCACAAGCTGCATGTGGGGTAAGCACGCACCTTTCACCTTCCTCTCTGTCAGCACTAAAACACTATCCTTGTTTGTTCTTCATTTCAGATACTGAAGAACTGGAACATTCCCAGCCAGTGGAGGAAGAGGACAGTGACGATGATGCGACATTGCCACTCGATATGCGCTCGCAGCCACCAGTTCAAAATCTGATGAAGTATGCACGTTCGAGGTTGAGTTAAGGGGAGGGGTCTAGAAACCACGAGACTCTTGGCACAAGTGCGCAAGGGCCAGGGCTGGGGGCAAGGATAGTGCAGGTGACAACTTGACAAAGGGTCGCGCACTGGTTTTGATGTAGAGGACTTCAGAGGACCAGTCAACTGAAGGAATTCTCCATTAGCACATATCCTGAAACTAAACTTCTTTGTGCAATCTCTCCTCGCTCCCATCTATCACTGACCTTCTATTTTGCTCCTCCTCCCTCTTAAAGAGTATAAAATCCATCACATTTCTCCATCTCTTTAGTTCTGAAGCCTTGAAATGTTAACTCTGGCACGATCGTACGGCCTCGTTGCGGCCTACTCAGGACGCGACAAGGCCGATAAACGTGCGAGAGGCCTCTCTCTCGCGAGACTTGCGACACTCGGGACGCTTCGTGAGATCTAATGAGATCTCGCGAGACACCATGATCTGGGTCTCGCCCTCAATGGGCGGTCAAGAGATCAGGGCAGCGTTAAAAATGGCGCGGGAAATGAGGGTAAGTGCAGCCTTGGCGGGGCGTTCCTCTCTGAGGCTTGAAAAAAAGGTCCCATTTGATAGCGGGGTCATTCTCGATGCCGCAGGTGCCTGAAACGGGACTCGTTTTTTCCCTTTAAAATCACGCCTCCTATCTCCACAGATGCGGCCAGACCTGATGAGATTTTCCAGTGTTTTCAATTTTATTTCAGATTTCCACATCCCGCAGCACTTTTCATTGATTTCACTGAAGGAGGTAGTTGACTGTATAGAACCAAATACTTGGTGCTTGGGAAAGCTTGACCGAGATCCGATGCACAATGCCAAGTTGCATGGACGAGTCCAGCGGCAACTTCGCATGGGGCTTTGTGCAGAGCTGGAAGCCCTTCTTTTCCAACATTGAACAGGTGCTCACCTCCATCAGCCCATCAGTGGAACCCACCATAGTACACCATCTGATGTTCACAGCTTCCATTGCAGTGCAACGTCCATCAAAGGTCAAAGAATTGCCGTGGAAGCTCAAACTCCTGCCATCACAACTGTGGATACTACTGCTCGAAGGAGCTTCTCGGGAGTCACAGCAGTCCATCAATCTGTTCTCCAATCGATCACCAGGATGCTGAACTGCTGACCCAGGGGACTGGCAGTGGTTCCATGGAACACAACCCTGCTATGTTCTCTCAGGATGGCAGCATCTCTTCTCCCACCTCTGGCACACTGTCAGTGCCCTTGATATTGCCTGTCGACCAGTATGTCACTGCTGCAGCCCCCAGGATGGTGCAGTCTGAAGTTGGATTGTCGAGGCTTAGGTGATTATAAAATGCCATGTGTGGTCCCCACAATTGGAGCTCACCAACCTATGTGGTACAGCTATTGGGGAAGCACCTTGTAGGAGAATTTGGATAGGAAAGGCACATGGCAGACTGGCAGCATGGGAACCCACATTGATGATTGATTGTTTTACTCACACATGCATCATGTAAAGACTGAATTCATAAAATTGGGTTGGAATGTGCATTTTCTGGTGGTTTTTAGTTTTGTGTTGTTGAAAAGAGATCAATGAGATGTTCAGTGATAGAGGAAAGGTAAGAATGTGAGACTGTTAATGAATGGGAAATATGGTTATGGTTATTGAGGCTGTTAATTAATGATTTGATCACAGGGACCTGTGCAGAAAGGGGCTGTTTAGACTTCAATCTCCCAACCTTTTCCCATTCCTTCACTTCTTCCTCCTCCTCTTCCTCATGCTACCTACCACAGCTTCTCACCCGAGAGGTGATGGAACGATCTGTTCCCTCACAACAGCCAGTATATTGATACCTCCTCAGCTGAGGCCTTAAGGCCTCCTCCAAAGCAGTCCAGGTAACATTGCCCAAGGGTGCCAATAATGATCCTCATGGGAGCATGCATCTCAATGCATGCGTTGTGTACATATTTATGGGTTCAAGGCCAGAATCATTAGCCATGTACTGAGTGAGTAGATCTTGTTGACCAGTCGCCAGCCTTTGACTTGCCATGGTGTCAAATAGAACTGGCACAGACAACTGCCACAGAATGAAGAAATCGGGACTGCTGCCAGGATCAAACCTGGGACCTCAGCGCCGTGAGGCAGCAATGCTAACCAGAGGGCAGCACTGTGGCACAGTGGTTAGCACTGCAGCCTCACGGCGCCGAGGTCCCAGGTTCGATCCCGGCTCTGGGTCACTGTCCGTGTGGAGTTTGCAAATTCTCCCCGTGTTTGCGTGGGTTTCGCCCCCACAACCCAAAGATGTGCAGGGTAGGTGGATTGGCTGAGCTTAATTGGAAAAAAAAGAATTGGACACTCTAAATTTATTTTAAAAAAGCAATGTTAGCCACTGTGCCACCGTGCTGCCCTGCTTCATTGAATTTTAAGTTGCATTCAACTGTGCAAGATGAAGACAGGGCTGGAGTATGCAGTTAGAAAATGGCAACACCAATGTCAAATTACATGCACACTACACATCAACTGGATGCTATGGTCACTGTCATTAGGTGCACAAACACCTTTGCCAAGAGGGCGTCCTGTGCACTTGCCATTGGGATGTGAATGAGAGCTTCTGAAATCTCATTTTGAGCATTAAGTGGTTTTGTAGCACATAATAAACTGGTGCCACAGAGCCCAGTTCAGCCCCCGGTGGGTTGAGAATAGAGTAAGATAATTAAGTTTTCTATGGCAGACAGCTCCTATACTCCTGGGGTAGAGGACAACATTTGAAGGGCAGTAGACCAAGATTCAATCATCGATATAAAAGGATGGATGATTGCTCTGGGCTTTGCCAACCTTTGGAGATCAGAGAGTGTTTACTCATAACTTTGTTTGGAGCATTGGAGGGTGGGATTGGCGGGGCGGGGGGTCTCGGCGGGACGGAGTGGCTTGAATCCACCGCACCTTCAGGGGCTAGGCCAGCACCAGAGTGGTTTGCACCCCGCCGGCTGGCATGGAAGGCCTTTGGCGCCGCGCCAGCCGGGGCCGAAGGGACTCCGCCGGCCGGCGCAGGTTCGCGCATGCGCGGGAGCATCAGGGCTGCTGACGTCATCCCTGTGCATGCGCGAGGGGGGTTTCACCTTCGCGTCGGCCATCGCGGAAGCTTACACGGCTGGCGCGTGGGAATAGAGTGCCCCCATGGCACAGGCCCGCCCGCGGATCGGTGGGCCCCAATCGCGGGCCAGGCCAACGTGGGGGCACTCCCCGGGGCCACGCCTCCCCCAGGACCCCGGAACCCGTCCGCGCCGCCAGGTCCCGCCGGTAAGGGACCTAGTCCAATTTACGCTGGTGGGACCTGCATAGAACGAGCGGGACTTCGGCCCATTGCAGGTCGGAGAATCGCTGGGGCAAGCGGCCGCCGACCGGCGCAGCGCGATTCCCGCCCCCGCCGAATTTCCGGCGCTGGAGAATTTGGCAGCCGGCTGGGCGGGATTCAATCCGCCCGCCGGCGATTCTCCGACCCGGCGGGGGGTCGGAGAATCCCACCCAGTGAGTTTCAATGGGCTGGACACATTTCCTTATTCTGAGTATGATCACATCATTGAGCATTAGTCCCTTGACAGTGAAGGAACTATATGGAACCGCAGCATCTTTATTCCATTACCTGACTATCTTATCCATTTTCTATGCCAGTTAACTTGGCATTCAAGCTAATGGGACAAATCCATCCAACAGACGCTGTATAAAGTTAAAGATGATAACTGAGTGTTCAGTCTAAACAGGCTAGGATTTGTTAGAACCAACGGGTTGTGTGCTGGAGAACGAGTTTTGATTTCGGGAAATCATGGGCCAAATATGCATTCGGTGCTCAGCTAGTTCACCTGTCAGCGGTGAACTAAATAGCCCCGGGTTTGTTTATATTTTACAGTTTGATTGATGCTTGCGATAACTCAATGTGAAAGTTAATCTGGAAGGCATAGCATATCTGTTTTGCAAATAATTAATCAATCTGTGGAACCATGCAATATCCTTTACAATACGGTATGTTTCTGAGCCAAGGCTTGTAATTCCCCCACAAACAATGTCATCGTGGCAGCAGGAGACGCACCCAGCAGTTGATTTTAACTCGGGGGCCCCAGGGACTGTTAGGTGGATGGTTCTGATATCTTACGCTTTCTAAGTTATATTTTGGAGGCAAGAGGACGATAAAAGGAGAATGAAAAGATCGCTGAGAGAGCATCAGTTATCCTGACTCCATTGTTTAATCTGTCACCATGAGATCACACTCTCCAAGGTCTGGCCATTAGTGAAACGATGGCCAACATCACCTCCAATTTATTGAGGCTCATCATTATCTGAAGCCCATAATTACCATTGCTCCAATTCAGTGCAGTCTAAGGAAGGGACAACGGTGTTACATTAACGTCCTATCTTTCAAATCACTTCTCCCCCTCTCTCTGCTTCAACCCCTCTTGAATTGAGAACATTCCCAGTACCGTTAAGCACTGAGATCCTTCTATCACTTTATCTTATGTGGTGCTTTTAAATCAGTAAAGAGCCCAAATGCTTTACAGACATTGAACAAGTACAAAAGAATGAGGTGAGCTGACTAAAGGTACAGATAAAGGGATGGGTTTGAAGAAGGTTTTGAAGGTGGGGAGAGAGGTAGCAAGGCAGATTGGCTTAGGAATAGAGTTCAAGAGAGCAGGACTAACCATGGCTGACCACGCTCCCCACCTACGATGGAGCAGCATATGTGCAGCCATTGGAAGACTAGAGAGTATGAACTAAGATGGGTGACGAGAGCAGATTTCACAGGCAGGGTGGAGTGGGTTGAGATAGGCTGGGGTGAGGTCGGGTGAGATAAGTAATGTGAGGTGAGGTAGGGTGTGGAGGTAGGGTGGGGTGAGGTATGGTGGAGTGAAGTAGGGTGGGGTGAGGTAGGGTGGGGTGAGGTAGGGTGGGGTGAGGTAGGGTGGGGTGAGGTAAGGTGGAGTGAAGTAGGATGGAATGAGGCAGGGTGGGGTGAGGTAGGGTGGGATGAGGTAGGGTGGAGTGAAGTAGGGTTGGGTGAGGTAGGGTGGAATGAGGTAGGGTGGGGTGAGGTAGGGTGGGGTGAGGTAGGGTGGGGTGAGGTGTGGTGGGGTGAGGTGTGGTGGGGTGAGGTAGGATGGGGTGAGGTAGGGTGGGATGAGGTAGGGTGGGATGAGGTAGTGTGGGGTGAGATAGGGTGGAGTGAAGTAGGGTGGAATGAGGTAGGGTGGGGTGAGGTAGGGTGGGGTGAGGTAGGGTGGGATGATGTAGGGTGGGGTGAGGTAGGGTGGGGTGAGGTAGGGTGGAGTGAAGTAGTGTTGGGTGAGGTGAGGTGAGGTAGGGGGATGTGAGGTAGGGTGAGGTGAGGTAGGGTGGGTTAGGGCGGGGTGAAGTAGTGTTGAGTGAGGTGAGGCGAGGTAGGGTGAGGTGAGGTAGGGTGGGGTGAGGTATAGTGGGGTGAAGTAGCATTGGTGAGGTGAGGTGAGGTAGGGTGGGGTGAGGTGGGGTGGGATGAGGTAGGGTGGGATGAGGTAGGATAGAGTGAGGTAGAGTGAGATGAGGCAGGGTGGAGTGAGGCAGGATGGGGTGAGGTTGGGTGGGATGAGTAGGGTGGAATGAGGTAGAGTGGGGTGAAGTAGTGTTGGTGAGGCGAGGCGAGGTAGGGTGGGGTGAGATTGGTTGGGTGAGGTAGGCTGGGGTGAAGTAGGATGGGATGTGGAAGGGTGGGGTGAGGTAGGAAGGGGTGAGGTAGGGTGGGGTGAGGTAGGGTGGGGTGAGGTAGGAGGGGGCGAGGTAGGGTGGGGTGAGGTGGGATGGGGTGAGGTAGGGTGGGGTGAGGTAGGGTGGGGTGAGGTAGGGTGGGGTGAGGTGGGATGGGGTGAGGTAGGGTGGGGTGAGGTAGGGTGGGGTGAGGTAGGGTGGGGTGAGGTAGGGTGGGGTGAGGTAGGGTGGGGTGAGGTAGGATGGGGTGAGGTAGGGTGGGGTGAGGTAGGGTGGGGTGAGGTAGGGTGTGGTGAGGTGGGATGAGGTAGAATTGGATGAATAGGGTGGGATGTGGTAGGATTGGATAGGTCGGAGGGGATGTGGTCGGGTGGGGTGAGGTACAGGTGGGTGAAGTAGTGAGCAATTTGTAAATGAAGAGGATTATTCAACTCAACGTATAGTGAGGACAGGAAACTCACGGGTAGGAAGGACTTGCATTTATAGAGAGCCTTTCACAATCTCAGGATATCCCAAAGTACTTGCAGCCGACAAGACACTTCTGAATATCGTCACAGTTCATATAGAGAAATGTGACAGGCAGTTTGTACAAGGAATGGTCCCAGAAACTACAATGAAATAATGACCAGATAATCTGATTCTACTGATGTTGGTTGAAGAATGAAGCCGGGCCCCTGTTCATCTTCAGATAGTGTTGTGGGTCTATCACATTCACCTGAGGTGGCAGATTGAGACTCAGTTTAGCCTCTAATCAAAATCACAAAGCCTCCGACATGATGGCACTCCCTCAGTGCTGCACTGAAGTGACAGCCTGGGTTATAAGCTCCACAAACTCACAACCGTCTCTCATACAGGTAGGAGGAATATCATCACTGAGACAAGACTGACACCTAAGTAGGTGTCAGCAAGGAAGGCGGCGAGAAGGACTCCATGTATTCGGGATGTGCACCGTAGAGTCCTGGATGTGTTGAAGTTTGTCTAGGGTGGAGAGCAGATGGTTGCCAAGGTAATGGGGATGGCAGAGGAAACGAAAGAGGGGTGGATTGGGGCTTTGAAACTGAAGATAACGGAAGTGTAGAAAATCATTGCAGCAAATGTGAGGCTGAGAGTGGAGTAAAGGTGGGCACTGCAGTACGAGTGGAGATAAATGAGCTGAGTAATGAATGGATTATTGAAACTCAGTTCAGGCTCAAATAGAACAATTAAGCTGTGCACTGTCAGGTTCAACCTGAGTTGAAACCAAATCAAAAAGAATTCCGTGTTTCATGTTTTGAAAACAGATTATTTGTCTTACAGTATTGGGCACCTAGTGGCTGGAGAGGAAATATTGTATAGGACTCGAGGAGAATTCATCTGCTCTTTTTGTCTTTGAATTCCACTTGCACAAGGAGCCAAAGGCATTGGCTCAATGTTTCACCTCTGGCAATGCAGCACTCCCTCAGCCCTGCACTGTTGACTCAAGTTAATGTTATCAGGGCCTGAGCCGAGCTTGAATTCACAACCTTCTGACTCAGAGGCAGGAACACTACAAATTACCGGCTGCCTCCAATTATACATAACCTTGTGAAAAGGCAAATGAGTGTGGACTTTTAGATGTACAAGGAATAGAAAGTGGAATGAAACAAGTGAATCCAAAATCAACAGGCCGAATTTCCGCCTGGGTGCAAAGGTGCGTTTCTACATCAGACTCCTATTTATTGACTACAGCTCTGCCTTCAACATCATAATCCCAGCCAAGCTCATATCAAAGCTCAAAAACCTAGGACTTGGCTCCTCACTCTGCAACTGGATCCTCGACTTTCTAACCCACAGACCACAATCAGTAAAAATAAACAACAACACCTCCTCCACAATAGTCTTCAATACCGGGGCCCCGCAAGGCTGCGTACTTAGCCCCATACTATACTCCCTGTACTGCGTGGCAAAATTTGGTTCGAACTCCATCTACAAGTTTGCTGACGATACCATCATAGTGGGCCGGATCTTGAATAACGTCGAGTCAGAATACAAGAGGGAGATTGAGAACCTAGTGGAGTGGTGCAGCGACAACAATCTAACCCTCATGCGAACAAAATTAAACAGCTGGTCATTGACTTCAGAAAGCATCACCCCTGTCAGCATCAACGGGGTCGAGGTGGAGATGGTTAGCAGTTTCAAATTCCTAGGGGTACACATCTCCGAAGATCTGTCCAGGTCCACCCATGTCGACGCTACCACCAAGAAAGCACAACAACGCCTATACGTCCTCAGGAAACTAAGGAAATTCGGCATGTCCACATTAACTCATACCAACTTTTACAGATGTACCATAGAAAGCATCCTATCCATCACAGCTTGGTACGGCAACTGCTCGGTCCGAGATCGCATGAAACATCAGAGAGTAGTGAACACAGCCCAGTCCATCAGACGAACCTGCTTCCCATCCATTGACTCCATCTACACCTCCCGCTACCTGGGGAAAGCGGGCAGCATAATCAAAGACCCCTCCCACCCAGCTTACTCACTCTTCCAACTTCTTCCATCAGGCAGGAGATGCAAAAATCTGAGAGCATCCACGAACAGACGCAAAAACAGCTTCTTCCCCGCTGTTACCAGACTCTTAAACAACCCTCTTATGGACTGACCTCATTAACACTACACCCCCGTATGCTTCACCCGATGCAGTTGTTATGTAGTTACATTTTGTACCTTGTGTTGCCCTATTATGTATTTTCTTTTATTTCCTTTTCTTTTCATGTACTTAATGATCTTTTGAGCAGCTCGCAGAAAAATACTTTTCACTATACCTTGGTACACATGACAATAAACAAAATCCAATCCAATCCAAAATGCTTGGGGCCGATTGTGTATTTCGGAATTTTGGGGATTTCCCAATATACTGCTCAGGTGTCGCGTGCATTCGGAATTATGCATGTGCGATGTGCATTGGGAATTACGCATTTGTGGTGCATGTTGGGAGCTGAGCATGTGTGCCGTGCCGCACATTGGGAACTGCGCAATTGCAGAACATTGGGAACTGCACATGTGCAGCATTCATTGGGAACTACGCATGTGTGGGGTGCTCGAAAAAAAGGCGGATTTTGAAATTTTTCAGTTTTTGGAATTTCGGATAGGGATGCTCAACTTGTATTTTCCCAATGGAGAAAGGACAATAATGTAGTTTTAAAATTTTGTTTAAATGTCTTCTGCGGTCTTATTTTTGTACTCTGATTTAATTGAACTAGCTGATCTGACTGTTTAGAAAAAACACCGCTTATGAAGGTAGAATACTGGTCTGCATCTGCTTCCCCCTCCATTGATTGACTGGCACTCTACCTGGAATAGATATCTATCTGTCAATGCAGCTAGAAATCTTAGCTATGGCAGCTATTCCATTGTGAATGCTTGGCTGGGTTTCAAAAGCATCATCTCAGTAGGTGTTCACATTGATCCAAAACTATTGCAATTTTTACCAGCCTATAGTAACGGAATATGTCTTCGATGTGGTAGCTTGTTTGTTTACAAAACTAATCTGCGCTACAAAGTTTATAACATCATTTTCCTTTCGGTTTTTTGGTCCATATCAATGAGAAGAATATAGGAGCAGGAATAGGCCGTTGGGCCCTTCGGGCCTGCTCCATCATTCAATAAAATCGTGGCCGATTTTGCTGTGGTCTCAGCTCCACTTTCCTGTCTACCCCTCATAATCCTTGACTCGCTTCTAATAAAAATCTATCTCACTCAGCCAGGAATAAATTGATAGACCCAGCCTCCACTACTTCCTGGGGAAGAGAATTCCACAGACCAAAGATACTTTGGAAGAAAAGATTTGTCACCTGTCTTAAAAGAGAGGCCGCCTCGCCCTAGTTTTAGTCTCTTCTGCAGGAGGAAATGTCCTCCTGTGTATCTACCCTCTCAAGTCCCCTCAGGATCAATAAGATCACCCTTCATGGTACCTCAATAATGAGGAGTTTGAAATCAGGATTTCTGTAGATAAAGGATTCAAAGTTTTCCAATGATTTTAAGATAATTCTCATTGCTATTGTATGCTCTTGAAAATTGTACATTCTGGGTGAATGGCGATGAAGATATATTGGGCCAGATTCTCCATTTCAGAGACTAAGTGCTGACGTTGGGACTGAATTACGCGAGTTCTACGGCCAGGCGCCGGTCCTGAGGCAATTCAGGACATCATAATGGGCTAGCACAGATGCCTCGTGGAAGTAGTGCAATTCCAAAGAACGCTGACATGTGATTCGCAGGGATGGGGATCGGCACTCGAGAGCCTGACAAGCAGGAGCTGCGTATAGGTACTCCGCTCCGCACACACTCTCAACCCAGCCAAGAAGATGGCACTGGTTGCGCTGGAGCACATCCATCCTGTTGATGGATTGGCTGGGGCCAGAGGGTACCTGGGCGGGTGGCCTGGGAGGCATCCATATGACCCATGGCGCTAGGTTCACAGTGGGCAGTAAGTGACGCACGCAGCCACATGGCTGCCTTGCAGGCTGCAGCAATGCCCCCACCCACCCCGACCCCATGGCCAACCTCCTGGCGGCCCCCTGCTACTCCCCCCCGCCCCCCCCCCCGGCAGAAGTCTCTCGGCCAGCAGCACAAACGTAAGCACATTATAGCGATGTTGGACACTTTTCAGACCCGCTCTCCCTCCCTCAGCTGACTGTCAGTGTGGATTTCGCACTTTCTCCCCGTCTGCGTGGAATTTCCTCCGGGTGGTCCGGTTTCCTCTCACAGTCCAAAGATGTGCAGGTTTGGTGGGGTTACGGTGATAGGGCGGGGAGTGGGCCTAGCTAGGGTGCTCTCTCAGAGGGTCAGTGCAGACTCAATGGTACGAATGGCCAACCTCTGCCTGTAGGAATTCTATGATTCTATGCTCTTGCTCAGAGAATGATTAATATCCGAATGGACACCATTCAGAAAAACTCAAACATATTCAAGAGACAGTTAGATTCGGTAATTGATGGGATCATATCTTTCCGTGAAAAGATGAAGTATGGGTCATAGAATCAAAGAATCATAGAATTTACAGTGCAGCAGGAGGCCATTCGGCCCATCGAGTCTGCACTGGCCCTTGAAGAGAGCACCCTGCTTAAGCCCGTACCTCCACCCTAACCCCATAACCCACCTAACCTATTTTGGACACTAAGGGCAATTTAGCATGGCCAATCCACCTAACCTGCATATCTTTGGACTGTGGGAGGAAACCGTAGTACTTGGAGGAAACCCACGCACACACGGGGAGAATGTGCAGACTCCGCACAGATAGTGACTCAAGCCGGGAATTGAACTTGGGACCCTGGAGCTGTGAAGCAACTGTGCTAACCACTGTGCCGCCCATAATCAAATGAAGGAAGAAAGGTTTGCATTTATACACTACCTTGCGCAGCCTCAGAATACCCCAGAATGCTTTCAAGCCAATGTATTTTTAAAGGTGCAATCGCTATCATAGAACAGTGCAGAAGGAGGCCTTTGGCCCATCAAGTCTGCACCGGCTCTTGGAAAGAGCACCCTACCCAAGGTCAACACCGCCACCCTATCCCCATAACCCAGTAACCCCACCCAACACTAAGGGCAATTTTGGACACTAAGGGCAATTTATCATGGCCAATCCACCTAACCTGCACATCTTTGGACTGTGGGAGGAAACCGGAGCACACGGAGGAAACCCACGCACACATGGGGAGGATGTGCAGATTCCGTACAGACAGTGACTCAAGTCGGAATCGAACCTGGGACCCTCGAGCTGTGAAGTAACTGTGCTATCCACAATGCTACCGTGCTGCCCATGCTACCGTGCTATTGTAGTGAAGAAAATGCAGTTGACAATTTGCACACAGTAAGGTTCCATAAATAGGAATGCAACAAATGCCAGATAATCTGTTTCTTTGTGATGTTGATTGATGAATGGATGAATGTTGGCCAAGAGACCAGGGGGAACTTCCTGTTCTTTTCCAAGATGGAGTCATGGAAACCTTCAACCCTACCCGAGGGGGCTGACAGGACCTCGGTTTAACACCTCTTCTGAAAGCAGCAACTCTGAAGTTGCAGCATTCCTTCAGTACAGCACTGGAGTGTCAGCCTAGATTTACGAACGCAAGTCCTTGAATGGGACTTGAACCTGCAACTATCAAAGCCCGCACAAACCTACGGGGATGGAGCAATTAGCCTCCCAATGAGCTTCCCGGCTGAGGGGCAGGGCCCTTTCAGGAATCACTGGAGGCAGGAAGGGTCCCAGAGGACTGGAAAGTGGCTAATGTAACACAGCTGTTTAAGAAGGGAGGGAGGCATATGATGGGAAATTATAGGCCGGTTAGCCTGACTTTGGTTATTGGTAAGATTTTAGAGTCCATTATTAAAGATGAGATTGCGGAGCACGGCTTCGTCAAGGGGAGGTCGTGTCTGACAAATCGGTTAGAGTTCTTTGAGGAGGTAACAAGGAAGTTAGACAAAGGAGAATCAGTGGACGTACTTAGGAAATCAGAAGCACAAAGGAACTTGGGAGTCCTTGTTCATGATTCCCTTAAGGTTAACGTGCAAGTTCAGCCGGCAGTTAGGAAAGCAAATGCAATGCAACGTTCATGTCGAGAGGGCTAGAATACACAACCAGGGATGTACTTCTGAGGCTTTATAAGGCTCTGGTCAGACTCCATTGAGTATTGTGAGCAGTTTTGGGTCCCGTATCTAAGAAAGGATGTGCTGGCCTTGGAAACGGTCCAGAGGAGGTTCACAAGAATGATCCCTGGAATGAAGAGCTTGTTGTACGAGGAATGGTTGAGGACTCTGGGTCTGAACTCGTTGGAGTTTAGAAGGATGAAGGGGAATCTTATTTAAACTTACAGGATACTGCGATGCCTGGATAGAGTGGATGTGGGGATGATGGTTCGACTTGTAGGACAAACTAGAACCAGAGGATACAATCTCAGGCTAAAGTTACTGCAGTGGTTTGTCATTGCCTTCTCCAGATGGCTGACTGGGACTCTCTCCCACACTCAACATGTGTTGGAAGGATTTACAAATTGATACTCAACCTGTTTGGCTGTGCTATGAACACACCTTCCTTGGCCATCAAGTCTTGGAGTGCAACTTGAAACTGGAGCCTCTGACTCACAAGACCTCCACAAGAGTGACTACATTTCAAACAAATGTACTTTCCTTGCTGGAAAGCATTCTGGGACATCCTGAGGTTGTGAAAGGTGCTGTATAAATGCAAGTTTTCCTTCCTTTTGCATGAAACAAGCCTTTTCTCTTTTTCAAGGCAACAAATTCTTGGGAATTCTGGCCTGGTACATTGATCCAGTGGGAATACCACCAGATTGGTAGTGAGGTGGGCAGTCATGCTGAAAGGGGCCCACAATCCTGCAGTGCTAATATTCGAACATGTTCTTCCTTCCAAAATTGCAATCAATGGATATACCTACTCACTCTGAGGAGGGCCCACCATGTACAAACTGTATCCCACAGAAGATCTCTCGTCCCACACAGAAATCCTCCCGCGCTCTGACTGTTTCCACGCATAGCAAAAACAATATTGAGTTTTGTTAACTTACACATGACATTGAGGAAGACATGACCATATGCTTCCAGAAACTTCTTTCGGTTTGTCCTGTCATAGATCCCGACATGGCATTCGAAAGGCCCATTATCCAAAATACGGACTTCTGGAATTCTGTTTTTTTTTTAAAAGAAAAAAATAAGTGGTAAAGAAGTTAGACACACTTCAATGAACAGAAACATGATTCAGTCACGCTTTGGTATGAAAATACAATAAGGGAAATTCTCCAAACTGCTCTCCCACTCGAAGGAAGCACAGGTTATAACTGGGCTAGGACATTGGAGGCTCAGTTGTGCGTTGTGTGAGGATAACTCCCCACTGAAAATGCTGGGTGTGTAATTATCCTTCATGTGGATTGAATATAACTGACATTACAGTTTCTCATGGTCTGGATCATAGAAAGGAAGTCTGGTCTATAGAGGGATGCAAAGTTGTGGAGTAAAAGTGATGCCTTCACACCAAAGTCAGTCTGTGTCACACTTGAATGTTATAACATGTGACTCTATTTGTTTCAATGGATTTTGTGATCATCAAAATGCAAGCGCTGGGGGAAAATGGAGCATTTTCAGCCTGGGACATTTCCAGGTCAGGCAATGCATGAGCGCAGAGTAAGAGGATCCCCACTAGTGGTTCAGCAACCAATCTCAGTGAGTACCACATATTGCACGGCAATGGGACACTTTTCCATTCCCCATCGCCGAGGACCTGTGTCCTTTCCGAGGACGATGTCACTTTTGTGCTCATTACTATTCAACTGAATTGAAAGGATCTGGACTGAGATGACCAAAATTGTTCACACAGGAGACTTCACCCACGCTAGCCTCCATTCCATCAGTCTGGACTGACTCAAGCCCAGGAGTTAAGCACGAAAGGCCAGTGTCAAACTCAATATACCACTGTCCACAACTTTTACTTTCTTAAAGCACAACGATCAAGAACTTAATTTGTTAGGTACATGACCGAGTTCACCCAGGCAGAAAGTTTCCGACATTACAACAGTGACTACACTTCCAAAGTACTTTATTGGCCGTAGAGTGCTTTCAGATGTCCAGAGGTCATGAAAAACACTATATTAATGCAAGTCCTTTTTTTCTTTCTTTGAGTGGTGCTAATGAGTATAATCATTCATTAACCATTATTTTGGAGTATCACATATTGCCGTATTTGTGTCAAATCAGTGGCGAATCAGGGGGAGCTTTTCAGGACCAATGCTTATTAAGGGACAAAGATCACTAAAGTTGTGCTCCCAGCATGGACAATCACTCTGTGGGGGGATGGCAAATTGGGACACTCAAGAGATGATATGGACTGCTCAATTGGACCCCCCTGTTTTTTTGGTAAATTGGATGACCCATACGCGACTCTCTGACCTGGCTGCCTGCCAGTTTGTCAACTGCGGCTCCAGGTTAAGATGAGGTTTATCACCACTTCACATTCTTCATTTGAAAAAAATGTACACAGATCCACAAGGTCACTTTCGTGTACAAAATATACAAACCATCCTAATTCGTTCTAGATTTCCGGCTCTATTTACAAACACAACCCTTTGACTATTCTTGTTGGTATTTTCGGGGATAAGCGCTTGTTTCAGTTGGCAGTTTGTATATATTTATTGATCAAAGGGAGCTTCATTGTTGGCCTCAGCCAAGAACCTGCATCATTTTCCTTGTTTCAGGACCAAGCTTGTCCTGTAGATCATTAGGGTAATCGCTTCTTGAGACCTGAACAATTCTAAGAGCATTTTGGGTTCCCGCCAATCATTTGTCTGCGTTGGTATGAGGACTCACTTTCCCCTTGGGCCTTCCCTCAATGGCTAAGCCTACTGGAAGGGAGCTGCCCCGATAAGGGCAAGCATTCAGCCAATTTTCTTTGGCCTCCACCAGGGTGTGGCCACTCATCTGGTAGCCCCCTGGTGGTGCTTTGTACTGGGAATGGGTTGGATGACAACAGGAGAAGATCTGAAGGTATGAGAGGCCTACAGTTATGTCCCTTTCTTTCTTTTGAGGTGTTCCCAAGAAACCTCCCCACCCTCCCAATGTACTCACCCTCTCTGCATTTAACAGCCACCCTCCAACCATTGTGATGCTGATCCTGCATCTGATTTGCACACAGACCCACTTTAATAATTCCCCAGGTCCCTGGCTAGATTTGCAGGGACGGAGACCTACTCCAACATGTCTCCGCACACAAATTCTGCCTCACTGTGCCTAAGTGTTCCCCAGGCACAATGAAAAGTAACATCAATGCCAAGGTGCGTAGCCTGAATATGAGGTTTCGGAGATGAGGCTGTACAGGAGTTGGGTTGACGCGGAACATCGGTCTGCACACATTCTGATTTTTTTCATCATATTAAAAATAATATTACAAGACACACAAACACACACACGCACACCAACTCCTTGATTTTGATTGGGATTCCACAACTAACAAGGACTAACAAGGCAAAGAAATGTGCAATGAACGGTCAGACCCCAGGAAGTACACAGGATCATAGGTGCCTTTGTGTGCATATCCACAGATCTCTGAAGGCAGCAGGACAGTAGATAAGGTGGTTAAGAAGATTTACGAGAATCCTGCCTTTATTAACCGAGGCATTGAATATAAGAGCAGGGAGGTTACGATGGAGATGTATAAAACACTGGTTAGGACCCAGCTAGAGTACTGTGAGTAGTTCTGGTCACCACGCTATATAAATGAAGTGATTAGACAGGACAGGATGCAGAGAAGATTCACCAGGATGTGTCCTGGGCAGGAGCGTTCCAGCTATGAAGAGAGGCTGGTTAGGCCGGGGTTGTTTTCCCAGGAGCAGAGAAGGCTGAGGGGGGACCTGATTGAGGTGTATAAAATTGTGAGGGACATAGAAAGAGTGGATAGGAAGGAACATTTAGTGGATGGGTCAATAACCAGGGGCATGTATTTAAGTTAAGGGACTGCAGGTTTAGTGGTGATGTGAGGAAAACTTGCTTCACCCAGAGGGTGGTGGGAATCTGGAACTCACTGCGTAAAAGGGTGGAAGAGGTGATGTTGCCCTTTTTAATGAGTGGGATATTATCCCATCAGTGTCACCAATAATGTTGCCAATTAATAATGATGATATTGCTTTTCAGAGTCAAAAGATACCACCACAAGGTTCAACCGGATATTGATCAAAGACCCAACAACCAGTCAGTTAGTTCAAGTTCAATAATTGTTTATTTACACACAAGATTAACTCACACATGCAACATAAAAACACTACAAGCTAAATTACACCTAACACTGCAACAACCTGTGCTTAATTTCAGGCACCCGGCTTTGGCAGAGGAACAAGGCCTTTTTTCGGATCTGGAGTGGCTGGGTCTGGAGAAGTAACTTCGGTTCTGCTGGGCTCATCCATTTGGTAGCGATTGTTGATCTTCAACTTGCTTCTGGTCGTGGTGCTGCAGTTGGCTTCAGGTATAGGCCGGGCCGAAGAGTGCTGGTGTATCAGGGCCAAAAGAGATCGAACACATGGCAGTGTCTCTCTTTATCCTTTGGGGTTTCGCGCTCTTTTGGGCGGTCCTTATCTTTGGACCCAATAATTTGGCAGGCTTTGATTACTGCCTTCGATTGGAGCCAATAAAGGTGCGGGTGCCTTGATGGCTGGGCGTGTCCTGAGCAGTCATTGACCTTGGCTGTTTGGGCTTCCTGAGTGAAGGGAGTGGCGCCAATGTGTCTGGAATTGTATCTGATACCTGAGCACCAGTCCTTTGTCCTGGGGAAATGGGCCATTAGAATGTAAATCGGCCCGGTGTATCGATATTGTCTGGTTCTCCGTTAGCAAATATACATTTAGGCTCTGAGTTTGCCTGAATCCTGTATTGGCCATATTTCCCTTGAGTCTTTGCAAGTGTCCATGTTTCCTTTGTAAGTGGCCATCCCAGATGGCTAAAGTGGGAACCCTCACATCTTTTAAGAGTTATTTAGATGAGCACTTGAAATGCCATAGCATACAAGGCCATGGGCCAAGTGATGGAAAATGGGATTAGAATAGTTCAGTGCTTGGTGGTTGGCGCAGAAGCGATAGGGCGATGGCCTTTTTCCGTGCTGTAAAACTCTATGAGTGCAACTTAATGAAAAAGAGTCTCCTTGTGGGCAGGTTTAATGGGGTGTTTCCCAGTGCTTGTGGTGCCAGGAATAACTCCGCTATCCAATGGGACTCTGGGATTTTTTTGGTCTTCGGCGGGAAGGGCCTTGGTAGAGGCGCTCCGCTCGCCAGTTGAGGAAGATATGGGGACGCCATTTTAAAATGCGATCCACCTCCGAACCCCCCCCCCCATTACCCCAACCTACCTGTTGGGGGTTCTCGAGCCTTTCTCAAACCACCTCATAAGGGCAGAGCACTACTGGGCCCCGTCAAACCTTGGCATTGCTAGGATGCCAGGCTGGCAGTGTCAAAGTGCCCAGGTGGCATCAGCAGTGCCAGGGTGCTAGCCTGCCCAGAGGCTGACCGCCCGGAGGCCTCCAATCGCCTCTACACTTTAATATACAGATTTAGGTCTGGTCCATTGTGGGCAGGATCCAGATTGCAATGTCCAGCAAAATCGCTTCGATCTTGCGAGGTGTAACGAGCCACGTAAACCGGCCGCATCGCGTCCCGAGTTAGGCACGGCCGTTAGATTTCGCCCTATGACTCTAAAAACTGCTATGATATATGTTATTGCACTGCAGGTCATTCTAACTTACACAGCACAAGTCAAGCGAAACATATTCCATCAATTAATCTAAGTACACAGTACAAGTCAATCTAAGTACACAGCATGAATTAATCTGAACACACTGCGCAAACATGGGTAAATCCAAGCTGGCTGTCAGATCATTGGCCAGTAAAATGGAAGCACATGTTCTCATCTAAAAGGTCATGGCTCGGAATATAGAAGCCATCGGGAAAGGAACGTGAGGAAGTTATTCCTGGTGTTGCCATGCTCCAAAGGTCTGAATATTGGAGGAGGACACAGCAATCGGGGCGGGATGGAGCAAACCAAGCAATTTGAGGCTGGGCAAAAGAGTAAGTAAGAGACCGAGTGACCAGCCTTGATTTTAACACAGTGAGGGTGACGAGTGTAGAGAAATGCTGCTTGTAACTTATAGCAACGGGAAGAAAATTTAGAGAATCAATGATGACTGGAATATTGATAAAACAGAGAGAGAGCCCAAAAGTCTGGGAAGGGGAGCTAGAGGCTAGAGAGGGATCAGCCATATGAAGAAAAAACTTTATTTATATATTGGATTCAGTGCAGGAGTGGATGCGGGTCCACAGAAGTAGTAATAGAAGAACTTTACCAGATTTAGGAGTAGGGTTCAGGCCTTAAATTCGCTTGTGTTTTGGGAGGAATGTAGAAGGGAGAGGAAAGGTTCGGCGCGCACAAGAAAACAAAGGTTCCCGGAGATAGCATGACATGTGGGAATTCCATCTGAGAGGGAGACAACCGTTGCTTGGTGAAGGAGGAGCGTGATGGGCCCATGAAAAGTAAGAGGTGCTTTGCTTAGAGCTGCCAGGCATAAAGAAACTGGTCTTGAATAATTGAAAGATTCAAGTGGCCAAAAGCAGGATACAGAATGGCTAAAACCAGCACATCAGCTTATTCTTTGGGTGAGGTAATAATTGTGGGATGAGGATAGAATGAAGATTCGTAGAGATTATCGTAGAATCATAGAATACCTACAGTGAAGAGGGTGGCCATTCAGCCCATCGAGTCTGCACCGACCCTCCGAAAGAGCACTCTACCACGACCCACTGCCCCGTCCTATCCCTGTAACCCTGTAACTCCACCTAACTATTGGACACTATGGGATATTTTAGCATGGCCAATCTGCCTGACCTACACATCATTGGACTGTGGGAAGAAACCGAGGGCTGGATTCTCCGATTCTGGGGCTATGTCCGGCATGGGAACGGTGGCGTTTTATGCCAGACAAAATGGCCCAAAACGGCCACCGATCCCCATTTTGCTGGGGCTAGCAGGATGGCAGCGTAGAACACCTGGCTCTAGCTGCCGACACACCCCGCAGAATTGCCGGGTCCGTGGGCGTGCATGTGCACGGTGGCAGCCTGCAGAGGCCACGGCGTGCTACATGTCACCGGCCGTTCGCGGACCGGCCCGCGAAATAGTCCCCCCTTCGGCCGGCTCGTCCGCCCCAGACCACCCCCCCCCACAGTGCCCCAGCTCCGAATAATGTCCCCGCCCTGCCCACGGATCGGCCCTCGCCCAACAGTGGCAGCATTGGACTGAGTCCACAGCCGTCACGCCGAGTTCCCGATGGGTGATACCACACATGTCCAACGCCATCGGGAACTCGGCCGGAGGGGGCCGGAGCATCGGGTGGCGGGCCTCAGGCAATGTCCTGAGGCCATCGATACATGGTGCAGCGTACTGCTAGAGCACACCGTTTTGGAGGGGGCGGAGCATCGCGAAAATGACGCCGTCCCCGATTTGGTCGGGAGCTCGGATCCTCCGGCCGGTCGCCGAACGCGATTTCGACGTTGCCGACCGGAGAATCCAGACCCGGAGATCCTGGAGGAAACCCGCATAGACATGGTGAGAAAGTGCAGACTCCACCCAGATAGCCACTCAAGGTCGGAATTGAACCTGGGTCCCTGGCACTGTGAGGCATAGGTGCTCACCACTGTGCCACAGTGCTGTGAGGAGGAGAGGCTGTGGGATTGGCAGGCAGGCAAACTGTGCTCTTTTAAACATACTTCAATGTGGGTCAGAACTTTTCTAGCTAACAATGAGAGAGAAATATATTTCTGATTGTTGTGACGGCCCCGAAGGCCAGAGGGGATCGTCGATAGATCTCACCGTGGGATTCGTGTTATATGAGTTCTCTTATTGAGAGGGTGGAGGCTCGCCCATTCCCAGGGGGAGTTTAAAACATGGAGCCCAGACTTGGACCGGCATTCCCAACGGTCCCTGGGCTGGGACGTAAGCATTGTACGCTGTGTCTGCAGCTCTTTTTGCTTTGCAAATAAACTACCATTTGTAGGCAGCCAGGGCCTTGCAGAGTTATTACATTGGCGACGAGGACTAAAACCGAGATGTTCGGACAGCCTTCAGAGTGAAACAAATAGCTCTCCCGTAAGTAATGCAAAATGCCTTTTTTCGATAAAGTCAAGCCTTACAATATTGATGGAGAAGACTAGGCCCAATATGTGGAGTGTATGTGGCTTTTTTCTTGTGCCAATAACATTGCAGAGGACAAGAAGCAGAAAGTAACCCTCTTAACAGCTTGCGATGCCCCAGTGTTCAGTATAATAAGAAAGCCTAATCTACCCAGAGGTCTTGACTCGAAGATTTTTGACAAGCTTGTAAACGAGTGAGAAATCACTATGACCCAAAGCTGTCACCCTCCAAAGATACCGTTTTAATATGGCAAGGAGGCCCCTGGAGGGAATTCCTTCCTGAATTGCTCAGGAGGCTGCACACGTTGGCAGAATTATGGAATTTGGCCCATCCCTGACCGAGATGCTACGTGATAGCCTGGTGTGCGGAGTAAATAACGTCACCACTCAAAATGAAGTTACTGGCAGAGCCTACTGTAGACCGGAAAAGGCTGTTGAGATGACACTCAAGAACTACAAGGAGCACTGAACAGTAGCATTCTCAGGTTGGGAGGGGAGGGGCCTCGCACAAGAAAGGCCATGCCCGAGATGAAAGCGCCCATGGGAGTCGCCCGTTGCCTAGCCAAAGCTCCACAGAATCATCCTGACAGTTGATGAATCAACAGGACAACCCCAGGTACACCAGAGAAATCACTCTGGAGGAGTGCAAGTACCAATCTACAGACTGCAGTAAGCACCGCAGATGGTACAATCAAGGTAACTGTGTCAGAATCGGCAATATGCATATCACCCAGGCAAGAAGGCCAGGCCAGCACTGGCTTGTAACATGCAAGTATGTCCACGTCCAGACAACGAGACGATGCAATTAAACTGTATCATTCCAACTAAAGTTGCCCAAAAATGATAAGGCTCCTCGTGAATGGTCATCCATTAGAAATGGAGGTGGATACAGGGGCTGCTGTCTCCATCATTGGAGATGAGAAGTTTAATCACCTCCAGACAGGCATCCTTTTTTAAAATATAAATTTAGAGTACCCAATTATTTTTTTTTCCCAATTAAGGAGCAATTTAGCATGGCCAATCCACCTAACCTGCACATCTTTGGGTTGTGGGGGTGAAACCCACGCAGACACGGGGAGAATATGCAAACTCCACACGGACAGTGACCCAGGGCCGGGATTCGAACCCGGGTCCTCAGCGCCATGTGCCATGTGCCGCCCTCAGACAGGCATCCTGTCTTTGAGTTTAAAGAATGCCAGATCTGGATTAGCCACTTATATGAGGGAATGTCTATGGGTCATGGGATCCTTGACCGCCCCATTGACCTACAGACAACAGTTAGCCCGACTAGCCCCCCAATGTCATGCGAGGGCAGGAACCATGTCTTATGGGCAGAGACTTGCTCCAACGGATTAGACTGGATTGGCTGGAAATTTTCAGAATGGGCATTGGTGGACTTGGCAAAATTATTAGTAAATACCCTGATGTTTCCCCAGAGGGGTTTGGACAAATAAAAAGAATCAGAGCCAGAATCTCTGTTGACCTCAACGACAGGCCAAAATACTTCAGAGCATGGCTGGTTCCATATGTGCTGCTAGAGAAAGTAGAGACTAAGCTTGGGCATCTGGGGGGTTTCGGAATAATTAAACACGTGACATTGTAGAGAGGGCCCCACCCGTTGTTCCCGTCCTCAAACCCGATATATCAGTCCCCCTCTGTGGGATTATAAACAGTCAACCGGGTCTCAGAATTGGATATGTACCCCATGCATGTGTTGAGGATCTGTATGCCAAGCTAACAGGTGGCGAGACTTTCATGAAACGTGACATGAACCACGCCCATCTCCAGCTCGAACTAGACGAAACCTCCTGTAAATACTTTATGACAAACACCCATAAGGGCCTGTACGAGTATACCATCCAACCCTTCGGGACCTTGGCAGAGTTATTACTCTAATAAAAAAGAGCTGATTCATATTAAAGATACATTCAACAGATTTAATGTTTACAAAAAAGCAGTCACCCTCCAAATGTCTCTTCCCAACCCTCCTCCCTGATTGCTACGCTTTCTCTGATGAAGGGCCGTTATGCTTGGTCTGTTTGTAAGGGAATTCCTTGCACTCAGGTGGGCATCATTCATGATCATGGCTGATCCAAGACCGTGAATGTTGGGAGGCTATTGATTCAAGTGGGCAAATTACAATCCAACGCAATTTTAACCTCACTCCATGTGTATCCTTGGATAGCTGGCAGGAGCCACACTGGCTGTGGGCGGCACGATGGCACAGTGGTTAGCACTTCTGCCTCACAGCACCACGGACTGGGGTTCAATCCTGGCCTTGGGTGACTATGGATTTTTC
Source organism: Scyliorhinus torazame (assembly GCF_047496885.1). Taxonomy (NCBI): domain Eukaryota; kingdom Metazoa; phylum Chordata; class Chondrichthyes; order Carcharhiniformes; family Scyliorhinidae; genus Scyliorhinus; species Scyliorhinus torazame. The sequence goes on from NC_092722.1 coordinate 43,075,772, forward strand.
ACTTTCTCCCCGTGTCTACGTGAGTTTTCTCTGGGTGCTCCGGTTTCCTCACACCGTCCAAAGATGTGCAGGTTAGGTGGATTGGCCATGCTAAATTGCCCCTCAGTGTCAAAGACGTACAGGTTTGGTGGGGTTATGGGAATACGGGGACAATGTTGGGGATGGGCCGAGGTAGGATGTTCTTTCAGAGGGTCGGTGGGCCAAATGGCCTCCTTCTGCACTGTTGGGTTCTATGGTTCTATGACTTTATAGCATTGAAATCAATGGCAGCATCCATACGGCCATCTTGGCTGAGGCCAGCTAGCTGGGTCAAGATGAGGGATTGGTGCTGGGGTCTTCCTGCTCAGTGAGACTTGGCTCCACAACAGTGTGGAAAGTGTTGTAAAATACTTTGGGTTTCATCCTGACCCTTTGTCAGTCAACAGCTATGAAAGGATTTGATCGGCAACATGATTAAGCAGGATGTTGAAGGAGTTGGCATAAGTAGTCCATGTTTAACACTCAGCCGATTCTCAGTGGAACTCCGATTGTCATGTTCCCGAAGAACAGCTTAGCACCCGTCAGTCATTGTGCTGCAGCAGAGTCAACCTTAGTAATCTTTTGCAGGTTCAATCAGGAATCATCAATATTGGGCATTGTCAGAAAAAGGTTCTGTTTGTAACAGTAAGCACAAGGGTCCACTTTAATCCTTGGTTTGATCGCCAAGGTGAGTTAGCAATTCTCCGTCCATATTTGCAGGTAAAGCCGGGGGTTTTAGGTGTTGCAGCTGCTAGCCCCCCACCGAGCGGAGCATCTGTGCGGGGGGTGACGCCGACTTTTTGGTCGTAAGACTAAACACAGGCTCCGGACATAGCCTCAAAATCGGAGAAGCCAGCCCAGTGTTTTTTGCATTTTACATTATGTAGTTTCATTTATATTTCAGCTTTCAGTGCCACAGTGCATATTTAAAATCCAACCAGTGTAAAAAGCTTTATTTATTAAGAACTCTTATCCCCTGCAGCATTTGAGAAAGATTAATATGATATTTTCTCTGTCTGGAGTCAGTCAATGTATTTTAGTGTTTATTAAGGTTAAATCAGTGATGCCAGTGTTGGAATTGAAACTTTTTCCTACTTTAGGGAGAGGCAAAATGTCAACATCACAATGCTCTGAGCTATGGTAAAATGTAGAGCTGTCTGTAGACTCACCCAATAGTGTATCAACTCCAGCCTCCAATGGGCACCAAGTGGGAAGTGAATTGAAATGGTCAATGACTGCAGAGTTAAGAGAAATAAACTTGCTGATTTATGAGGAAAAAGCAGGGGAACTGCACTGACTCAATCGCTCTACAGTGCCTGCATGAATTTGATGGGATGAATGGTCTTTTGTACCATAATGACGATAAGACCTAATCCCCATGGATTCTCCGATGTTAGTGGAGAGGAGATTTCCATCGCATCAGTTCCAGCAGATTCAAATCCAGCTCAGGTGCATTTTCTAGAGGTAAAAGGAAGAATGCTCTTTTCTTTCGGGCAGTTTTCCTGCCATCCCTTCCTTCGCGAAGGCGTTGATTCCCTGGCACGCGCTGTTCCGTTAACTATTGATTACCACAGATACCTCAGCCCAGGCAACCATTATTAGTGTGTGTGTGATAGGCTATTGACCAGCAACCATAAGGCTCACCCAGCACTGTGGCACGGATGCTATAATTTGACTCTCTGGATTACACTGGCGGAGGGCTAACGGTCCTGTATTTCCTGTTGGAAAATGGACATGAGGGGATTCGAAAGCAGGATCATGCTTAGTTTGTATTTCTGGTTGGTTGAAACGAAGGAAGAAAAACTTGCATTTGTATAGCGCCTTTCATGACCGCAGTACTTCCCAAAGTGCTTGATAGTCAATGAAGTCCTTCTGAAGCGTGATGACTGTTGTAATGGAAGGAGCACACTGCAAACTACCGCAAACAACAATGTGATAATGATAAAAGCAAACTACTGCGGATGCTGGAATCTGAAACAATAGGAGAAAATGCCTAGAAATCGCAGCAGGTCTGACAGCATCTGTGGAGAGAGAACGGAGCTAAGGTCTCGAGCCTGGATGACTCTTTGTCAAAGATGGCCCATGACCCGATAGTTTGTTTCAATGATGTTGTCTGAGGGATAATTATTAGCCAGGGCATCAGGGATAACTCCACAACTCGTTTTTGAAAAAGTACCATGGGACTGTTACGTCCACCAAAGAGGATGGACAGGGGCCTCATGTGGGAAAATGGCAGCTCTGACGGTTCAGCTATCCCTCAGTCCTGCACGGGAGAGTGCAATCTAGATATGCTGGGTGGGATTCTCCGTTGCCCGACGCCGATATCGTAATCGGCAATCGGGCGGAGAATCCCTTGCGATGCTCAAATCAGGGGGGGGCGCGGTTTGACGGTGGTTTTCGAGACTCTGCCCCCGCCCCCCCAAAAATGGCATCTTCCTGTGCAGCATGCCGTTGGAACAGCGTTGGCACGTCATCGGAAGGCCCCCCCCCCCCGATGCTCCATCACCGATGGGCCGAGTTCCCGACCGTATGGTTGACGTATGGTCTGAGAGGTCGGGAACCCAGCGTGGCGGCCACAGACTGTGTCCAGCGGCGCCACAGTCGGCCGGCAGCTGTGCTGCTGGCTGGAGGTGCTTCCGCGAGGGTTGGGGGGTGGCCAGGGGTTGTCCAGTGGGGCCGTACTTGGCCGGCGCCATGTTGTACGTCGTGACCACTGCAGGTAATCGGCGTGCACATGCACAGCCCCAGACCCGGCCATTCTCCAGCGGTTTTTGTCACAGGAGTTTTACTCGGCGCCGCTGCTATCCTCTCATCAGTCCCAGAATCGGTGGGGGTTCGGTGCCCATTTTGGCGTCATAAAACACCACGGTTCCCATGTCAGCGTCGGCACGTAGCTGCAGAAAGGGAGAATCCAGCCCGTTGTGTTTAAGTCTGCCGCTGATCACTATCTCTACTCGCACATGGAGAATGTACAGATGGATGATGTACCAGAGGGGCATTCAGGACCTATGAACCAGAGCCCAAACACCAAGTCACCGCATTCAGGAGTAGCCGGGTAGGGTAGGGAGACATTGGGGCTGTATCCCAGCAGACGAAAGGAATCGGGAGAAAATCGAGACTCGCCAACTTGCCACGGGCTGAGGTTCAGTATTCGACTGCGTGGCACCTTCTCTGACTGAATATTGATAAACTTCAACTGAAACATCTTTGAAACCCATTGCAATAAGCCGTGTTTAAGAGTGGAAGAAACAAGAAGCATTGGAAATCTTCTTCACTGAAGATCAGGGCGGTGGGGAGTGGTTCAATCATTTGTTCATAGAATCAAACCCGGGTCCCTGGCGCTGTGAGGCAGCAGTGCTAACCGCCGTGCTGCCCAAATGAAGTGAAGTAAAATTATTCCTGAGGCACAGCACAGAACGTACAGGGAACCATTCCAAATATTGACAATGTATTCTGCTTTGGGAAACTCAGTATCAAGAGCATAAGCGTAGGGTGAAGCTGCGCCGACCTGACAGTTTGTAATAGTCAAAACCACATCATTCCTCACAGCATTCAGATTAAATTTCCTGTGAGAACCGCAACCAATATTGTCTGGCATTCCGCTGAGGCGAGGGGATCTGGCATCCGAGATGAGACAATATTGGCTCGAAAATGGTGAGGGAGAATAAAGGGCAAAATAAATGAGGCGCATCAAGGTGTTTAAAATGATTGCTTTATGTTTCAATTGTTGTTTTTAAAGCAGAATGCTCCCCCTGACATTCGGGTGATTTTATTACTGTAGTATTAGTGTTTGTTTCAGTATCACGGTGGTAGCTGAAAGCTGTTTATAAAACAGCTGGCCCAGAGAGATGGTAATTTCCCTGGATCTGTCAGCTGCTTGATATACTAAATGCATCATATTTAGAATTGGGGCTGTTACAGAGTGTTCAATTTGGTTGCCGGAGGATGGTGCAAATGTGAAAGCAACATTTAAATGGATGTTTTTCCGAAAGGCTATGCAGCGGCTCCTTTTTCTTTCCCCCCTCTTCCTGGGCGGCATTCGGCGGTCCTCCAGCCGCGCGTGTTTCTCGGCGGCGCGCCGTTCGCTGGCGGCGGGATTCTCGCTTCTCGCTGCTGGTCAATGGGGTTTCCCATTGAAGCCACCCCACTCCACCGGGAAACCAATGGATGGGGGTGCGCCGCTGGCGGGAAAAGAGAATCCAGAGGAACGTAAAATTCCGGCCCTTTTCTCCTTGGCTTTGCAGCAACTGCAGGCACCGGCCTCTTGTGACATCAATCTGAAGCCAGTCACTAGGAATCAGACTGAGGTTGAACAACTGCTTTTGGCTAGACTCCCTGCCCATGATGAGTTTTGCTCTTCCTTACGAACTTACAAAATAGGAGCAGAAGGCCAGTCGGTCCCTCCAGTCTTCTCCGCCATTCAATAAGAATATTGCTGACCGATAACCTTGCCTAGCATGAATCTATCTACCTTCACCTTTGAAATATTCAATGACCCCTCTTCCAACACCTTCAGAGGCAGAGAGTTCCAAGTCGCAGAACTTTCAAAGAAAAGATTCTCCTCATCTATATCCTAAAACAGTTCCCCCCCCCGAACTATGGACTCATCCAGAAGAGGAAACATCCTTCCCTTCCATGTCAACCTTATCAAGACCATTCAGGATCTTACATACTTCAATCAAGTCACCCCTCAGTCTTCTGAACTCCAGCGGAAACAAGCCCAGTCTGTCCAATCTTTCCTCAAAAGCCAACCAACATGGGGACCTGTGTGTTGAGCACAGCACAGCTGATAAAAGTGCCCTCATGTGCACACTGGGCTATCTATTTTTCACTAGTACAAATTGATGCTCACTCTTCCAACTTCTTCCATCGGGCAGGAGATACAAAAGTCTGGGAACATGCACCAGCAGATTCAAAAACAGCTTCTTCCCCGCTGTTACCAGACTCCGAAACAAGCCTCTAATGGAATGATCTGATCTCTTCATACATCTTCTCTACTGAGTAGTACTACTCTCCTGTATGCTTCACCCGATGCCTGTGTCTATGTATTTACTTGTGCATTTTATGTTTGCCCGATTATGTATTTTCGTTTCATGTACAGAATGATCCTCGGTACACGTGACAATAAACCAATCCAATCCAATGCTGTTGTTCTGTGAAATAGACAATTATCTGAACCATTTGTCAAAAGTATTTGTGCAAAAGCTGACAATGAGACATGCAGGAGCCGTTTAACAAAGGCTCAAATCTGTGTTCCTTTATTGATAGATGCAGAAGCTGATCCTGACCTTAGGCCTAAATGGTCGCAAGCGGGATGGAGAATTTGATGGACAAGCAAATGGTCCGTTGACCTGAGGTGAGACTCAAACATCCCGCCCGTAGTGTTCAATTGCTCTGTGTTTGATTATCTAATCTTGCTTATTATTGATTGTGGTAGTCACACTAGTAGTATATGACATGTATTACGGCACTGCCCGTATAGTAGGGGTACATTGGTAAATCCCTGCCTGCTGGCTCCGCCCAGTAGGCGGCGTATAAATGTGTGTGTTCGCCGGTGCTGCAGACATTCTGGTTCCAGCTACAGGAGGCGCAACAGCTTTGCTCAATAAAGCCTCGATTATTCCACTACTCTTGTCTTTGTGGTGGTTGATAGTGCATCAATTTATTGAGCAAAGATTTTTTTAAACGATGGATCTCCGCATCAAGCCTGATCGCCTGCAGCTGAGCCCTCAAGCAGCCAACGCTACATCCGCCTTTGACCACTGGCTAGCCTGCTTCGAAAGCTACCTCCAAAAATTCCTCCAGACCGCCAAACCCCTTAATCTCACATACAATAAGGAGAAATGCATGTTCTGCACCAACAGCTTAGCCATCCTTGGCTATGTTGTGGAAAATGCAGTCCTAGGGCCGAACCCTGACCGCATGCGCCCCCTCATGGAAACAGCACTCCCCCACTGCCCCAAGGCCCTGAAACGATGCCTGGGGGTTTTCTCCTACTATGCCCTAATTATATCTCCCTAATTATGCGGACAAGGCCCACCCATTCATTCAGTCCACAGTTTTCACCAGGCCTTCAACCGTATCAAGGCAGACATCGCCAAGGCCACGATGCACGCAGTCGACCCCAGGGGGGCCTCCGCTGTGGCCTGGCCCGCAATTCGGACCTACCGATCGGCGGGCTGGCCTCTCGGGCTAGGGGCCTCTTTTGTTCCGCGCCGGCCCCTGTAGCCCTACGCCGTGTTGCATCGGGGCCAGCACGGAGAAGGGAGCCACCGCACATGCGCAGCAATCACGCCGGTCCCACTGCGCATGCGCGTGTTGCCGCCGGTCCCACTGCGTGGGTCGCTCCAGTGCCGTGCTGGCCCCCTGTAGGGGTCAGAATTGCTGCCTCTGATGCCATGTTGACGCCGTCGAGAAACGCAGCGGCGTTTACGACGACGTCAACACTTAGCCTCAGGATCAGAGAATCCCGCCCTATCAAATGTATAACCCCGAACATATGAAGGTGAGGAAACCCAGAGAAAACAGGAATAAGGGGCCCCTTGTTCCCTCAGTGTGCTCTGTATATAGACAGGAAGAGATAGCAAATCTGACAAGTTGCACAGTATCAGAGTGAAAGTAATTATTCCATTTTACCTTCTGTACTGTACACAGGCAGAGATACTCTCAGACATAGACAAGCCACATGAGGACCCATCATTCTCGTTTACCTGTTGTGTCGTGTATGTGTGCACAAGTTGATTCTGAGACATTGACAAGGTGGAGAGAACCAGATGGAAGTGAATCATTCTTTTACCTTGGGTACGCTGCACTTGCACAGGAGCCAACGGCACCAGATGTGAGGGAATTGTTAGCTTTTACCCTGTGCAATATAAATGTACAGAAGCCAACATTGAAAAATGCATGAGCTGTACAATATTAGACAGCTGGAAATTATTACCTTTTACCATGGATACAATGAAAGTTAATTTTAGCAAGGTTTAAAAGCCATTTTAAACTCTAACTGCCTGCTGTAAACAGTATACAGACAGTGCCGTATTACTCAACAGTAATTCACAGGAGACTGATAACAGTACTCTGTAAATGCCTCATCATAATTGTACATAAAATAATGGAGGTTTGTGAGTTACAGCACAGTTGGAACCTAATCAAAGTGTTCACTGGCGATCCTAAACTCTTGGAATGATCCATAACCATGATACAAGGCTCAAGATTGGATTCTATAGCCGGGATTCTCCCTTCTGGGGACTAAGTCCCCCCACCGGCTGGAGGACCGACGCCAACCACTCCGGCGTCAACAGACCCCGCAAGTATGGCATGCTCCGCACTTCCGGGGGCTAGGTGGACGTCGGAGGGGTTGCCGCAGCTCCAACCGGTGCCGAAGGGACTGCGCGAGTTCGCGCATGCGCCAAAGGGCCGGCGTGATCTCGCGCATGCGCGGAACCGCCGGCGTGTTTTGGTGCATGCGCGGGGTATTCTCTTCTCCGCCACGGCCTTGGCGGAGCCATACAGGGGCCGGCGCAGAAGGGAGAAGTGCCCCCACGGCACAGGCCCACAGATCAGTGGGCCCTGATCGCTGGCCAGGGCACCGTGGCCCCCCCCCCCCCCCCCCCCCGCCGGGGTCGGATACCCCCGCGCCCCCCTAAGGTCCGCCCCAGCCGACTTACCTGCCAGGTCCCACCGTGTGGGACCATGCGTAACCCACGCCGGCGGGACTGGCCAAAAACGGACGGCCAACGGCCCCCGGCCGGCGTGGCGTAAACCCCGCCCCCGCCCGAAAAACGACGCCAGAGAATATACCAACAGGCGTCTGGGCAGGATTCGCACCGCCCCCCCGGGGATCCTCCGACCTGGCCGGGGGAGTCAGAGTATCCTGCCTTATATCTCCAAACATTCCTAGTAACCCTTTGCTATTCAGAATATGTCATTTTTATGGAGCTTATTTGTGTCTATGTTAGTATTTTCGGCTAGCAGCAACTGTCACTGAGAGAGGAGTTGCCCACTCACTATGGGATTGGGGACTGTCAGTGCGGGAGGGGTGGGATCAGACCATGTGTGATTTTTGAAACAAGATTCTGTTATCTTTAGGGGACTGGACATTCATTGTGATGGGGAATCCTTACTGCCTGTGGGAGAGGTGACCCTCCTCAAACATTCACTCCCTCTACCACCGGCACACAGTAGCAGCCGTGTGTACCATCTACAAGATGCACTGTAGATACTCACCAAGGCTCCTTAGGCAGCACCTTTCAAACCCACGACCATTACCATCTAGAAGGACAAGGGTAACAGATACCTGGGAACATCACCACTTGGAAGTTCCCCTCCAAGTCACTTACCACCCTGACTTGAAAATATATCAGCTTTCCTTCACTGTCGCTGGGTCAAAATCCTGGTACTCCCTCCCTAACAGCAATGTGGGTGTATCTACTATATTGTACCGCTGGGGTTCATAAGACCATAAGACATAGGAGCAGAATTAGGCCTTTCGGCCCATCGAGCCTGCTCCGCCATTCAATCATGGCTGATATTTTCTCATCCCCATTCTCCTGCCTTCTCCCTATAACCCCTGATCCCCTTATTAATCAAGAACCTATCTATCTCTGTCTTAAAGACACTCAGTGACTTGGCCTCCACAGTCTGCTGCGGCAAAGAGTTCCACAGATTCACTTCCCTCTGGCTGAAGTAATTCCTCCTCATCTCTGTTTTAAAGGATCGACCCTTTAGTCTGAGATGGTGTCCTCTGGTTCTAGTTTTTCCTGCAAGTGGAAACATCCTCTCCACATCCACTCTATCCAGGCATCGCAGAATCTTGTAAGTTTCAATAAGATTCCCTCTCATCCTTCTAAACTCCAACGAGTACAGACCCTGAGTCCTCAAACGTTCCTCAAGAAGGCAGCTCAGCACCACCTTCTCACAAAACCAAGAATGCCAGTAAAACCAAAGAACTGATCATCGACTTCAACAAGTGTAGTATGACACACGCCCTCAACTACATAAATGGCTTTGAAATGGGGATGGTCGATAGCTTTAGGTTCCTGGAGGTCACCATCACCAACAATCTATCCTGGTCCACTCACGTTGATGCAACAGTCAGGAAAGCCCAACAACACCTCTACTTCCTACGGAAGCTGAAGAAATTTGGCATGTCTGCATCGGCTCTCACAACCTTCTGCAGATGTGCCATAGAGACCAGCGTATCCGGCTGCATCACAGCCTGGTATGGCAACTGCTCGGTCAAAGATCGCAACAAACTGCAGAGTGTGGTGAACTCAGCCCAACACATCACACAAGCTTGCCAGCCTCCCATTGATTCTGTATACACCTCCCGCTGCCTCAGGAAGGCAGACAACATTGTCAGAGACCCCTCCCACCCAGGTATTGCCTTCTTCCAGACTCTTCCATCAGGCAGACGAAACAAAGAACAAAGAAATGTACAGCACAGGAACAGGCCCTTCGGCCCTCCAAGCCCGTGCCGACCATGCTGCCCGACTAAACTACAATCTTCTACACTTCCTGGGTCCGTATCCCTCTATTCCCATCCTATTCATGTATTTGTCAAGATGCCCCTTAAATGTCACTATCGTCCCTGCTTCCACCACCTCCTCCGGTAGCGAGTTCCAGGCACCCACTACCCTCTGTGTAAAAAACTTGCCTCGTACATCTACTCTAAACCTTGCCCCTCTCACCTTAAACCTATGCCCCCTAGTAATTGACCTCTCTACCCTGGGAAAAAGCATCTGACTATCCACTCTGTCTATGCCCCTCATAATTTTGTAGACCTCTATCAGGTCGCCCCTCAACCTCCGTCGTTCCAGTGAGAACAAACCGAGTTTAATCAACCGCTCCTCATAGCTAATATCCTCCATACCAGGCAACATTCTGGTAAATCTCTTCTGCACCCTCTCTAAAGCCTCCACATCCTTCTGGTAGTGTGGCGACCAGAATTGAACACTATACTCCAAGTGTGGCCTAACTAAGGTTCTGTACAGCTGCAACATGACTTGCCAATTCTTATACTCAATGCCCCGGCCAATGAACGCAAGCATGCCGTATGCCTTCTTGACTACCTTCTCCACCTGTGTTGCCCCTTTCAGTGACCTGTGGACCTGTACTCCTAGATCTCTCTGACTTTCAATACTCTTGAGGGTTCTACCATTCACTGTATATTCCCTACCTGCATTAGACCTTCCAAAATGCATTACCTCACATTTGTCCGGATTAAACTCCATCTGCCATCTCTCCGCCCAAGTCTCCAAACAATCTAAATCCTGCTGTATCCTCTGACAGTCCTCATCGCTATCCGCAATTCCACCAACCTTTGTGTCGTCTGCAAACTTACTAATCAGATCAGTTACATTTTCCTCCAAATCATTTATAAAAACTACAAACAGCAAAGGTCCCAGCACTGATCCCTGCGGAACACCACTAGTCACAGCCCTCCAATTAGAAAAGCATCCTTCCATTGCTACTCTCTGTCTTCGATGACCTAGCCAGTTCTGTATCCACCTTGCCAGCTCACCCCTGATCCCGTGTGACTTCACCTTTTGTACTAGTCTACCATGAGGGACCTTGTCAAAGGCCTTACTGAAGTCCATATCGACAACATCCACTGCCCTACCTGCATCAATCATCTTTGTGACCTCCTCGAAAAACTCTATCAAGTTAGTGAGACACGACCTCCCCTTCACAAAACCATGCTGCCTCTCACTAATACGTCCATTTGCTTCCAAATGGGAGTAGATCATGTCTCGAAGAATTCTCTCCAGTAATTTCCCTACCGCTGAAGTAAGGCTCACCGGCCTGTAGTTCCCTGTATTATCCTTGCTACCCTTCTTAAACAGAGGAACAACATTGGCTATTCTCCAGTCCTCCGGGACATCACCTGAAGACAGTGAGGATCCAAAGATTTCTGTCAAGGCCTCAGCAATTTCCTCTCCAGCCTCCTTCAGTATTCTGGGGTAGATCCCATCAGGCCCTGGGGACCTATCTACCTTAATATTTTTTAAGACGCCCAACACCTCGTCTTTTTGGATCTCAATGTGACCCAGGCTATCTACACACCCTTCTCCAGACTCAACATCTACCAATTCCTTCTCTTTGGTGAATACTGATGCAAAGTATTCATTTAGTACCTCGCCCATTTCCTCTGGCTCCACACATAGATTCCCTTGCCTATCCTTCAGTGGGCCAACCCTTTCCCTGGCTACCCTCTTGCTTTTTATGTACGTGTAAAAAGCCTTGGGATTTTCCTTAACCCTATTTGCCAATGACTTTTCGTGACCCCTTCTAGCCCTCCTGACTCCTTGCTTAAGTTCCTTCCTACTTTCCATATATTCCACACAGGCTTTGTCTGTTCCCAGCCTTTTAGCTCTGACAAATGCCTCCTTTTTCTTTTTGACGAGGCCTACAATATCTCTCGTTATCCAAGGTTCCCGAAAATTGCCGTATTTATCCTTCTTCCTCACAGGAACATGCCGGTCCTGAATTTGTTTCAACTGACACTTGAAAGCCTCCCACATGTCAGATGTTGATTTACCCTCAAACATCCACCCCCAATCTAGGTTCTTCAGTTCCCGCCTAATATTGTTATAATTAGCCTTCCCCCAATTTAACACATTCATCCTAGGACCACTCTTATCCTTGTCCACCGGCACTTTAAAACTTACTGAATTGTGGTCACTGTTCCCGAAATGCTCCACTACTGAAACTTCTACCACCTGGCCAGGCTCATTCCCCAATACCAGGTCCAGTACCGCCCCTTCCCTAGTTGGACTGTCTACATATTGTTTTAAGAAGCCCTCCTGGATGCAAACTCCGCCCCGTCTAAGCCCCTGGCACTAAGTGAGTCCCAGTCAATATTGGGGAAGTTGAAGTCTCCCATCACCACAACCCTGTTGTTTTTACACTTTTCCAAAATCTGTCTACCTATCTGCTCCTCTATCTCCCGCTGGCTGTTGGGAGGCCTGTAGTAAACCCCCAACATTGTGACTGCACCCTTCTTATTCCTGATCTCTACCCATATAGCCTCACTGCCCTCTGAGGTGTCCTCCCGTAGTACAGCTGTGGTAGCCTCCCTAACCAGTAGCGCAACTCCGCCACCCCTTTTCCATCCCCCTCTATCCCACCTGAAACATCTAAATCCTGGAACGTTTAGCTGCCAATCCTGCCCTTCCCTCAACCAGGTCTCTGTAATGGCAACAACATCATAGTTTCAAGTACTAATCCAAGCTCTAAGTTCATCTGCCTTACCCGTAATACTTCTTACATTAAAACATATGCACTTCAGGCCACCAGACCCGCTGTGTTTAGCAACTTCTCCCTGTCTGCTCTGCCTCAGAGCCACACTGTCCCTATTCCCTAGTTCTCCCTCAATGCTCTCACCTTCTGACCTATTGCTCCCATGCCCACCCCCCTGCCATAGTAGTTTAAACCCTCCCGTGTGACACTAGCAAACAGAAGTCTGAAGACCCGGACATCCAGGCATAGGAACAGCTTCTTCCCCACAGCTATAAGAATCATGGAATCATACAATTTACAGTGCTGAAGGAGGCCATTCAGCCCATCGAGTCTGCACCGGCCCTTGGAAAGAGCACCCTACCCAAGCCCACACTTCACCCTGTCCCCGTAACCCAGTAACCCCATTTAAACTTTTTGGACACTAAGGAAAATTTAGCATGGCCAATCCACCTAACCCACACACCTTTGGACTGTGGGAGGAAACCGGAGCATCCATAGGAAACCCACGCACACACGGGGAGAACGTGCAGACTCCGCACAGACAGTGACCCAAGCCGGGAATCGAACCTGGGACCCTGGAGCTGTGAAGCAACTGTGCCAACCACTATGCTACCGTACTAGACTCCTCAACGACTCTCCTTCGGACTGATCTTACTAATTCAGGGCAATTGCAAGGTTTGCACAGTCCTAATGTCACCCCTGACACTCTCTATGGCCGAGAACTGTGAATGTGGGAAGGGTGGTCAGTGTGAAAATCAGACTGGTCAGGTGTGAGGCTGCTCTCATGGTGGGATTGGACTATATAAGAGAGGCCCTCACCATGGGGGAATCAGTTTCCAGCGTACAGTGGAGGTTTCAGCAGTGGATTGACCAGTCGACCTGAGTGAGAGGAAATCCTTACTATCGGATTTGCACATCAGTGTGAGAGGGAGCTTTTCCGCGGGATTGAGACTGCCAACGTGGGGCTTTATATATTACTGTACATTCCTGAGAATTGAGAAAATCCAATAGAATAACAGTCAACCACTGAGCTGAAACCAACTGTACATAACTAAAGAAACACTGAGCTAAGCTGCACCTTACAGTGAATGTTGTTCAATGTAATAAAATGTTGAATTGCTTATTGTGATAATGACACATAATTATACTGATGCATTTTTAATTAGTGACTTTACTAAAGGCTGTGTATGTGTTCCCAGTGGAGGAACTGAATTCAGCGCGGATTGTTTTGCATAACAAAGGGACACAACAGCGGTCAGTTTGTCTCTAATGTTTTGCTTTCATTCTTTTCCCATGTTTAGGCTGCAGCTTCTGTGCCAGGTTTTGTGTGGTTCTGAATGCTGTCTCTTGCTGCCAATGATGTCCAGTTAAAGCACTTTTACACTAACTCCTTTAATTAAGGTTTCAGCTTTTTATTTTTCACCGCTTGGATTTCCCGCTCCTTGCAGAAAGACCCACTGACGCATTGGGTTTATTGCCAATGCTTCAGAAATATTGGACAGCGTTGATTTAATGCAACAACTTAGGGCGCGATTTAACCAGAAAACCCCCCCGATGTCCGGTTTTGGGTGTGTCTAGTGGAGTGTTCCTCAGAGGCTGCAGCGCCGAGAAACACCCCGCTATTCGACGGCACTTTGCTGGTTTTTTTGGCAACGGGAGTTTTTCTCCACTGAGGCCGCACTTTCGAGTCATTTCCTGCTGGCAGTCCCAGCAGAAAAGGCTCCTTGCATGCAAAATGGGAATTGGCCATTTTGTCTGGCTGCCCTGATCTCCCCCCCCTCTCAGCTCCCCATTTCCGACAGCCCCTTTCCTCTCCCATACTCAGGGAAGCCCCTGGGGACACCCCCTCACCCCCCCTCCACCTGGTAAGGCCCCCCTGGGCCTGGTCCCTGGCAGTGCCAGTCTGGGTACCTGGCAGTGCCCCTGCCAGCCTTGCAGTGCTACCCAGGCACTCTGCCAGTGCCAGGCTGGCAGAGCCAAGGTGTCCGGGTGCCAGAGAAAGTGACAGGGTGCCACCCTGCCCTGTCCCTGACCACCCGGGGGTCTCTAATGGCCTGGGAACCTCCCAGGTGCCATTATGACTGGTCCACGTTTGTGGAAGCCAGTAGTAAATGGCACCCTGGTGAGGTCCCCCAAGCACAGCTGTTAGGCCCCGGGCGCCGGGAGAATCTGGCAAACTCATTTAAATATGCTGATCTGAATCACGGCCAACAAGGGCGACATCCCGATCGTGACTTCTCGCAAGACTCCATTTAATCTTGTGAGGCGCTTTGGAGCGTCACGGATCTCGCAAGAGGTCTCTTCTGAGATTCAATGGCCTAGTCACGAAACAAAATCGGGCGCGACAAGGTCATTAAATTGCGCCCTTCTTGCCTCTCCCTTTCCAGAGAATTTACAGTGCAGAAGGAGGCCATTCGGCCAATCGAGTCTGCACCGGCTCTTGGAAAGAGCACCATACTTGAAGCCCACACCTCCCCCTATCCCCATAACCCAGTAACCTCACCTAACCTAAGGGCAATTTAACATGGCCAATGCACCTAACTTGCACATCTTTGGACTGTGGGATGAAACCGGAGCACCCGGAGGAAACCCACGCACACACGGGGAGGATGTGCAGACTCCGCACAGACAGTGAGCCAAGCCGGGAATCAAACCTGGGACCCTGGAGCTGTGAAGCAACTGTGCTAACCACTGTGCTGCCATGCTGCCCTTAACTCTTTTAAATCTTCATTCTCACCAACGTTTCATGCTCTTCTTCCCTCAGCCTGAATTTGGGGCGGCTCCTTTACTTCAATTATTTCAGTCTTCATCTCAAAACATCATGCCCTCTCTCTTTGGAATTCACTGCCCTCGCCACCTCCACTTCATATAAATTCTGTACCAATCCAACTCCTCGACCTTGACATCGCATGTTTGCTCCATTCCCATCATCTCAATCTCAGAAAAGGTCGTCTCTGGTTTCTAATTGATTGCATCCCTCATTGCTCACATCTCTTCCTTACCCTTCCAACTCCACGTCCTTCCTGAGCCTGCTCCTGGGGGAAAGAAATCTGTCCTCCAAGTCATGTACAAAGTTTTCAAGCCATGAACTGTCCGGCCTTCGATCCTCCATTCCCAGCATTGTTTGTGAAGTCAGGCGTTAATCTGCTCAATCGCTCTCCCCTCCCCCTTTGATATCCAAATCTCAGAAAGGAAACCTCACTCTTTCTCGCCCTGGTATGGCCCCCATTCTTGCTCTCTTTTGTACAAGGGACTTGAAAGTTTATGGCATTCAACATCTTTGGACGATTTCATCGTCAGATGTGGCTGGGCCACAATGAGCAACATCAGACCTCGATCTTCTTTAGCAAAACAGCTCACCACTCCAGGATTGCAAAGGGCAACCACTGGTTTCGTTTCTCCACTACAGAGCATCTCCTTAACCCCACTCCTGCCCTTCCGCCATCCTCTCCAACATCGTTTTCCCGATCCATTTGACCATTCGGTGGCCTCCTGACATTCCCCCAAATCCCCTTGACCTCCAAGCCAAAGGTCCCTGTGATTGTCCCTGTCAGCCAGAGTACTCAGAAAGATTCTACAATGGGTCCTGTTGCAATATTACTACAGAGGGAGGAGGCGAAGGGGAAATAAAACCTGAGATTCCTGCTGCTGATCACAATCTGGTGATCATTGCTGGGGAGGTGACGCAGGACAGCATTAGACATGCGGAACCGCCACCCCAACCGCCCCCCCCCCCCCCCACACACCCCACCACCACCTCCTCCCACCCCCAAAGCCTCCCTTGCTCCCCAACCAGTATAAATGACTGCTGGAGGCCTCTCCCACATAGGGTTGCGAACCCTTCAGGAATGGCCTGGAGTCTCCAGGAATTGAAGATTCCAGCAGACAGAAAAAAATCATTGGGATTTTCTTTGAACATTTCCTTTGAGCATTTCTCGTTCACCAGATATAAAAATATTGAAAATGGGAGGGGGGGTGGGGGAAATTGTATCTTTGGCTGACTGTCGAGCATCATCCAATTGGGTAATGGCTCTTTTTTGCTTCCCAATTGGGGTTGCAAGGCCAAAAGGATGAATGCATTGGCCAATTAAAGTCATGTGATGAGACCTCCAGGAATACATTTAATCACAGTTGGCAAACCTAATTCCAGGAGGCCCTGGCTGTGGCCTCGTGCAGCTGGAGTCTAGCTCCTGCTGCCCGACAGGAACGTGGGCATGGCCAGGTTTGGGTGGGGGAGCTGGAGAAAATTCATTCCAATGAGGTCTGTCCAGGACCTGCACCCCTTTAAACTCGGGGCCTGTCGGTCTCGGACATGAAGGATGGGCTTCACTAAAATGCTGACAGCAGCAGACCCCTATTGTACCACAGCCCAGAAATAGTCAACGATTTGAGGAGAGGAAAAAGGAAGGAATTAAAAGCAGGTGTGATATACCTTCAATTCACCGAGAGGCAGAGAGAGCGAGTGAACATTAAGCTTTATTAATCATGAACTTGCCTAGCCAGAGTCGATTGCACAGATGAATGCCGCCCACAGGCGGCCGGTCTATATATGGCCCCGGTGAGGGCGGAGCCCACCGGGGTTACAGTACAGTACCTGGACGCAGCTCATATCACCACTTCCAGGTCATAGGTTACAGTGCCATACATGCATTAGGTGAATACATTCACCACAACATGCAAAGACTGTGCCTGAAGGATCTTCGACAGAACAATGTAGAGTGTTTTGAGGCTGATATTGGATTTTGGATTGCACTCCTCTGGGGCTCTGCCTGTTTGCATGTGAACAAAAACCAGCATTATCCTTTCGTGTGGCCACCTCCTCGGAATACCGTCATTCCCAACGGATAAGAAATTGATTTCCCAGAGTTTACAGTATTGCAATTTGAAGGCAATAATTCACTTCCACGCTCAATCTGTCACCTCAGTACCTGGAGGTTGGGGTTCAGCTGTTTGTTTCAATGAATTTTGTTCAGTTAAATTCTTTTGCCCCTTTTTTTTGCTGGGAGCGGTTGAACTTACGGGTCACTGATTAGAGAACAGGAGACTTAAAGGAAAAGTGCGCTTAAGGACCAAAGAGTGAAAAGAGAAGGAGGCAAAAAAAAAGATTCAGTGAAAACATGACAGAAGCACACAGGAGAAAACTAAAGGTGCAATTTGCAGCACTCTTGGCTCCAGTTTTTAGTCTAGCGTTTCATCTGTAATTTCTCTCAGTCTTTATTTCCTTCAGGTGGAGATGCCGGCGTTGGACTGGGGTGAGCACAGTAAGAAGTCTTACAACACCAGGTTAAAGTCCAACATGTTTGTTTCGAACACTAGCTTTCGGAGCACTGCTCCTTCCTCAGGTGAATCCTCACTGCTCCTTTACCTGAGGAAGGAGCACTGCTCCGAAAGCTAGTGTTCGAAACAAACATGTTGGACTTTAACCTGGTGTTGTAAGGTTTACTTCCTTCTGCAGCCTATAAGCTTTTTGCCTGAGCAAAGGAGGTATAGGGTGGTGCCTGTGCTGGGAATCCCCTATCAAGGTGTGGGGGGCAGCATCCCTGAGCCTATCCCAGCCTTCGCCTTTACAGGTTCAGCATCCCTTATCCGACATTCCGAAAGCCCAACAATTCCAAAATCCGCACTTTTTTTCGAATGCTGATGTGACGTCACGAGTGGGAAATCCCACAAGGCTCTGGGATGGTACCCGGGCGATGCGCAGGTCCAAATGTGCTGCACATGCACAGGTCCCAACGATCTGCACATGCGCAGGTCCCAACCTGCCGCACAGGGGCATTATCACACTATATGCAGAAATCTGAAAAGTTCCAAAATCTGACACACACTCAACTTGGCCCCAAGCATTTCGGATAAGGGATTACTTAACCTGTACCAGATTTTTTTGTGCTCTCTACCCCACTCTGCCATACTGCCGTGACCATTTCTTCTTAATCTTCTTCTTTGGTGATTACTCACTGACAAGTATGATTGTCCATCTAAGAAACTCCATGAAACTGATTATGGGTTCTCTGGGTCCTTGCGTGGCTGAGGAGCCCGATCCTAGAGCCGTATCTTTGACCGCACGCTTGGCAGGTGTTTCCGGGAGGTGGTGTCGATCCTTGGATTCTAGATCACTGGTATTCCTTTCACAGGTTCCTTTTCTGACCCGCCTTTGGTTTATGTGCCCCTTAATGCCCATCTCTGATTTGCACAATCATCATCCTCCTTGCAATTTAATCAGTGCAGCCCTCCACTCTATCACAAACCTTCCCTTTTGTTTTCTTATGGGCTCATTTCCCTTGGTCTTGTTTTTGCTTAAAAAGCTGTTCATCTCTAACATATTCCAGTTCAGATAAAAGGCCATCACGTGGCAATGTTACCTCGGCTTCAACCTCCGCGGCTGCTGCCTGACCTGCTGAGTACTCCCAGTATTTTCTGTTTTCTATATTTCAGTATTCCAACACTGTCAGTATTTTTCTTTAGTTTTTTAAAGACAACTTCATTGCTGTCTCCTTATTATGACAATCTTTCGGTCTATTTTATCAATTGCCCTACTCGTTTCGCTATAAGTGTTGTCCTTCCTACCGTGTGGTCCTGGGCTCCCTGGTTTCTTAGTAAAATATTAAGAATATTTATTAATAAGAATGGTTCAGCAGCCACATGGCTACAGCTAGCCCCCTACATGTCTCTTTTTCCTCGGAGCTCTACCCCCTGGGATGATTTCCCACTCCAAGTCCCAATTGGTCCCCCAAGTCAGATGATCCTTACTCAGCAGTGTTGCCCTAAAAGGACCACCATCACGTCTCTCCCCCTTTAACTCCTTTATGCAATCTTCAATAACTAAGTTACTCAATCTTAAATGCTAACTAAACATTAGATATATATAAGTTGAACAATTATAAATTATAAAGGATTCACTAGTCTCGCCGGCAGTGCACCCCCGCCCATGGGTTTCCTGGAGGCGTGGGGGTGACTTCAATGAGAATTCCCATTGACAATGGCGGGAGCAGAGAATCCCACTGCCAGCGAACGCCGTGCCGCCTCCTGCCACCGAGAAACATGCGCCTGGGAGGCTGGAGAATCCTACCCCAGGTCTTTTTGGGGGGGCGGGGGGGGGGGGGGGGGGGGCGGGGGGTGTTCCTGTTTCTTGGAGAGCGGCATAATTCTGTAGTTGGAGATATTTCTACAGGATCGACATTAACGGAAACTGCAATAACAGGTACCTCTTCTACTACTTGCTTCCACGGAGACATTAGTTATGTCTATAACAGGTCGATTAGGTCAAGGGGCTGGTTTAGCACAGGGCTAAATCGTTGGTTTTGAAAGCAGACCAAGGCAGGCCAGCAGCACGGTTCAATTCACGTACCAGCCTCCCCTAACAGGCGCCGGAATGTGGCAACTAGGGGCTTTTCACAGTAACTTCATTTGAAGCCTACTTGTGACAATAAGCGGCGCCTGTTCGGGGAGGCTGGTACGGGAATTGAACCATGCTGCTGGCCTGCCTTGGTCTGCTTTAAAAGCCAGCTCTTTAGCCCTGTGCTAAACCAGCTTGCAAGTTTGAGAGAGTTGAAGTAAGTAAGCCCCAGAATTCAATTAGAAACAACGCTGTGTGATTGACACATTGACATAAATGACTGAGAGCTTATTTACGACAAGGTCAAAAAGACTATTCAGGGTTCCAATTAATTAGTTCTGGAGGCATATAGGCAAAAGATTCAGAATATAAGGAAACAGTCAGGTCAGATTTATGTTGAATTGAAAAGGGTTAAGCAGAACAATCTTAATTGGTGGAGATGAGCATTAGGAGTTGAAACTACCTATGAGGCTCTGAGACAAACCATTCTCTTGGAAGAATTTAAGAATTCACTACACTAGGGCAGCACAATGGCGCAGTGGTTAGCACTGGTACTGTAGCGCTGAGGACCCGGGTTCGAATCCCGGCCCTAGGTCACTGTCCGTGTGGAGTTTGCACATTCTCCCCGTGTCTGCGTGGGTTTCACCCCCACAACACAAAGATGTGCATGGTAGGTGGATTGGCCACACTAAGTTGCCCCTTAATTGGAAAAAAAATAATTGGGTACTCTGAATTTATATTTAAAAAAAAAAAATTCACTACCCTCTGTGATAGGAACACATGTTGAAGACCAAAGGGTGAAGACCGCAAGATAAGCACGAATAATAGCTGATGATTAAGACCTGATCCATAAAATTAAACCTTTGTTCCCCCACCCCCATAATTTTGAAAAGGATAGAAAGCGGGAGAATGAAAGGAAGGCAGGTAGCCAAAGTAAGGACTTGATAGCTGGGAAAGCTCCGAGATTCCCTCCTCAGACCAGGAAGGAAGGTCCTGAGGGTGGAAGTGAGACTCCAAGGCCTAAGTGTTACCTTTTCAATAAAGTGGGACACATTCATTCAGTATGTTGGAAGTTGCGAGGAAAGCCCGTGGGACTTGTTGGATTCATAAGGAGGATTTTGAAAAGGGAATGAAAGGCTGAGAGGTGGCAAATGGAGTTTAATGTAGAGAAGTGTGAGGTGATTCACTTTGAAAGGAATAACAGGAATGTGGAATATTTGGCTAATGGTAAAGTTCTTGAAAGTGTGGATGAGCAGAGGGATCTAGGTGTCCATGTACATAGATCCCTGAAAGTTGCCACCCAGGTTGATAGGGTTGTGAAGAAGGCCTATGGAGTGTTGGCCTTTATTGGTAGAGGGATTGAGTTCCGGAGTCAGGAGGTCATGTTGCAGCTGTACAGAACTCTGGTACGGCCGCATTTGGAGTATTGCGTACAGTTCTGGTCACCGCATTATAGGAAGGACGTGGAGGCTTTGGAGCGGGTGCAGAGGAGATTTACCAGGATGTTGCCTGGTATGGAGGTAAAATCTTATGAGGAAAGGCTGATGGACTTGAGGTTGTTTTCGTTGGAGAGAAGAAGGTTAAGAGGAGACTTAATAGAGGCATACAAAATGATCAGGGGGTTGGATAGGGTGGACAGTGAGAGCCTTCTCCCGCGGATGGAAATGGCTGGCACGAGGGGACATAGCTTTAAACAGAGGGGTAATAGATATAGGACAGAGGTCAGAGGTAGGTTCTTTACGCAAAGTGTAGTGAGGCCGTGGAATGCCCTACCTGCTACAGTAGTGAACTCGCCAACATTGAGGGCATTTAAAAGTTTATTGGATAAACATATGGATGATAATGGTATAGTGTAGGTTAGATGGCTTTTGTTTCGGTGCAACATCGTGGGCCGAAGGGCCTGTACTGCGCTGTATTGTTCTATGTTCTATGGAGAATACGACAGGGCAGGCTGTAGCTCCAGCAAGAACCTGGAGACCGGAGGTAAACGCTGTTGTGGGAGCAGATGTGGTGAATGAGGTAGATGAGACATAAACAGGGCTTTTGTCTAAGGGGAAGATCACCCCAATTCACTAAATGATGACCCATAACTATTTTAACGGACAGAGGGGCTACGCAAACTCTCTTACTGGAGAGGGATTTTGTTTTCCCTCATGAGAGTTATGGACATCATCCCAGTGTATCAAAGATCTTTATCCTTTTATTTTTATTCACAGTTTCTTTTTCGTTCCACCACAGTTGTCTTTGTGTGTGTTTGTAGAGAGTGGGGAGAGTTAGGGAGAGGGGGTTGGGAAAGGGGTTGTAGTCAGTTACATTTTCTGTCCATTTAATATAATACTGTACATAATAACAGATTAATTAGGAACATTTGAACAGGAGTAGGCCATTCAGTCCCTCAAGCCTGCCCCACCATTTAATGAGATCATGACTGGTACTCCATATACCTGCCTGTTGCCCATATCTTTGCTCAGCAAAAACCTATCTATCTCACATTTAAAATTAACAACTGATCTCGCTTCAACTGCTGTTTGTGGGAGAGAGTTCCAAACCTCAATCACCTTTTGAGTGAAAATGTTCTTCCTAACATCTCTCCTGAACGATCTAGACCTAAGTTTTAGAATAAGCCCCCTAATTATAGGGTGGGATTCTCCAGTCGGATTCGCCCGGCAACCGGAGAATCCCGCCCGAGGTCAATGGATTTTTCCATTGTCAGCGTCATGCCCATGGCGTTCCTGCGGCGGGCATGTAAAAATCCAGCCCATAGAATTTCCAACCAGTGGAAATACTTTGGGCGGGATTCTCCGACCGGCAACGCCAAAATCGTGAAAAACTGGCATGAAAGGACCACTAATCCTAGCCCTGCAGGGGCTAGCAGGGACTCGGCGTCAATATAGCAGCTTTTGCTGCAGATATGGGCCCCCGCACTTCCGGGTCGGAGGCCGCGCATGGGTGCGGTGGCCCCGCAGACTCGGACCACGGAGCTGGACACTGAAAATAGACCCCCGATCGGCCACGCGCCTGACCCTGTCCGCACGCACAAACATTTCCCGGCCGCGAATAAGGCCCCCCCCCCGCCCTCCAATCGGCCCGCACCCGATCAGGGTGGCCGTGGAGTGAGTCCGTAGTCGCCACGCTAGTTTCCCAACCGGCTGGACCACATTAGATACACGTCGTCAGGAGTTTGGCCGGAGAATGGCGGGCGGGCCTCCAGCAATGGCCTCTGGTAGGTCCCAGGCGGGGCCCGGAGAATCGGGGAACTGGCCCCGGTCCCGATTCCGTGCAGGATAATGGTTTCTCCGCACCCCCCCCACACCGCCGGCCGCGATTTCGGCGTCAGGGTGCGGAGAATCTAGCCCCCTGTCTTTCCCTGTTAATATCTTGAGTACCTAGATCAGATCACCCCTTAACCTTTAAATTCTTGCAAGAACAGGTCTAATTTGTGGAATCTCTCCTCGTAACTCGACCCATACAGTCCAGATATCATTTTTGTAAACCTACATTGTACTCCCTCAGAGGCCAAAATATCCTTCCTGAGGTGTGGTGCCCAGAACTGCTCACTGTGACTCCAAGTGGGGTCTAAGCAAGGTTTTGTATAGCTGAAGCACAACCCCTGTCTTTATACTCCAATCCTCTAGATATAAAGGCTAGCATTCCGTTAGCCTTTTTGATTATTTTCTGCACTTGTTCCTGGCATTTTAAGGACCTATGCACCAGAATCCCCAAGTCTCTTTGGACATCCACTGTACCTAACCTCTTTCCAATTAGAAAGGGCTGCACGGTAGCACTGTTGGTTCACAGCTCCAGGGTCCCAGGTTCGATTCCCGGCTTGGGTCACTGTCTGTGCAGAGTCTACACATTCTCCCCGTGTCTGCGCGGGTTTCCTCTGGGTGTTCCAGTTTCCTCCCACAGTCCAAAGATGTGCAGGTTAGGTGCATTGGCCATGCTAAACTGCCCTGAGTTTAAGTGGGGTTACTGGGTTACGGGGATAGGCTGGAGGTATGGGCTTAAGTAGGGTGTCCTTTCCAAGAGCCGGTGCAGACTTGATTGGCCAAATGGCCTCCTCCTGCACTGTAAATTCTATGATTCAATGATTCTACTCTGCTCTATTCTTTTTTTTGTCCAAAATGGATAACCTCACACTTGCTTACATTAAATTCCATCTGCCACAATTTTTCCCATTTAACTAGTCTGTCAATATTTCCTTGCAATTTTATGCTGTCATCTGGGCTGTCTGCAATGCCACCTAACTTTGTATCTTCCAAAAATTTGGATATATGACTTTCTATGCCATCATCCAAGTTGTTAATGAATAGTGTGAATAATTGGGGCCCCAACACAGATCCCTGTGGTACACCACTAGTCACCTCCTGCCAATCAGAGTAATTACCCATTATCCTCACTCTCCATCGTCTGTCTCTCAAACAATTTCCTAACCATGCCAATAATTTGCCTTCAACCCATTGGCTTTCAGCTTAGTTAACAGTTTCTTGTGTGGAATTTTATCTTCATGGTGCTCAGTTACTCCATCCCTGATTATAGGCTCCAGCAATTTCTCCACTGCAGATGTTAGACTAACTGGTCTGTAATTCCCTAGTTTCCCCCCTTTCACCCTTCGTAAAAAGTGGAGTGACATGAGCAATTTCACAATCCAGAGGGATTATCCCTGAATCCAGGGAACGCTGGAAGATTATAGTTCAGGCATCTACAATGTGCTCCCCTACTTCCTCGAACACCCTCGGGTGGAAACAGTTATGTCCTGGAGATTTGTCACTCTTTAGTTCCATTAATTTCCTACTTAGTGATGCTGTTTGTGTTTTGATGGTGTTTTAAAGTTACAAACCTGGTGACTGTAGTCTATTTGGGCTCAACCAAGGACCTCAGGTATTTTAAATAAAATTTAATCTCACCTGTGATACAACTCCGGGTCAAGTGGGGCTGGAATTAACCCAGAGTGTCGTGACATTGTTTGGGGGCCCATCCCGGGATCCTTGGAACAGTAGACAGCAACGATTTGGGGGACAGTATATATTAAAGAGGCACCAGGTTTGTAAAAGAATAACAGGATGGTGCTGGAAGCTGCTAAAACCTTTCTCCAGGTGGAGGACTTGTCTTTGGTTTATTTACAAGGGCTTCGAAAGTTAATTGAGCTGGCAAGTGAATTAAAAGCCGCGGTGCCGGTTAACGGTGAGAAGGCAGAAATATATGGGGTGGGATTCTCCCTTCTGGGGACTATGTCCCCACACCCGCCGGAAATCGGGCGAGAATCACTCCAGCCGTTTTCCTCGAAAGTCCGGGGTGATTTTCCAGGAGGCTAGCAGAGCCCCGGCGTGCGTCCCGCAGCTCTGGCTGCCGAGGGAGCCAGCTGTCCAGACCACGCTTGCACCGGTCATGCGCACGGCGGCCGCAAGCGAGCTCATGCATGGCGGCCCACTTCGGCACGGGCGCCGCCGACATGGCGGAGTCACACAGCGGGCCCGTGCGGCGTAATGTAGGTCCCCCACAGATCGCGATGGCCCGCCGATCGGTGGCCCCCTATCGCGGGCCTGGCCACCGCTGAGGCCCCCCCCGGAGTCAGATTCCCCTCGCCAGGACCGCCACTGTGGCCGCTGGTCCGAGCTCCCGCCGGTACCAGATGTAAACCACGCCAGCGGGAGTTCGGCCGGTCGACCGCGGAGAATCTCCGCGGGGGCCTCTTTCAGCGGCCCCTGACCGGCGCCACGTCGGCCGCCCGCGCGCTACTGGTGGGTCCGCAGAGGGTCGCGGAAGCCCCGTCGCGCCGGATTTCTGGCGTGAACGGCTATTCTCCGCCCCCACGCCAGGCGAGATTCCGGCACGGAGGGTCGGAGAATCCTGCCCATGATGTATTGGGTGAGTGTTTGGGTCTGTGAGAAACACAGGAGAGCCCACAAGCAAGTAGTCCAGGTGACGTGCGTGGCAGCTAAATCAACAGTCCCCACAGTGTTAAGTGAAATACTTTATACTTAGCTCAACGTAGAGCTGGGAGGAGCCGGAATGCCTTTCCAGATCAACTATAAAATTGCAGGCCACTGCACATCACTCGCCCTGCCCGCATCTCCGATTTTCGGTGCCCGCAACTCTGCCATTTTAAGCATGTGGATCCTTCCCCCCTCCGCCACCCACACAGTCGCCCTGATTGATAATCTGCATCAGGAACCATGCAAACGAGGCCGATGGCCCAATTCGCTGCAGCTGCCTGTCACCATCCGCTATAAGCACATTGGTGCAATCCAATTTCTGGACCACGATATATTTAGAAAGGTTTAAATCAAAGCCACAATTATTCAGTGCAGAGATTGTAAAGGTTTCTCTTTTTCCTCTTGAGGAGCTGCTGTAACATCTTAAATCTGTCCTGCACTTATTCACGTTTTTGTTCAGTGAAGTTTCTCCTCAGCTGTTAAAGCCGGAATGAGGTCAGGCGTAATACGTTTAAACCTAGAAAATGTTTGCAGAGCTACACAAGAGATCCAGGGGCTAAAGTAATTAACAGAAAGGTTTTCTGGGGCTTTTCTTGTCCCTGGTCAGGTTATCAGAAATATCTCGGGGCCAGCAAAGATACTTTTGTGACCACAGGGAGCTTAAGGCTAAACTAAGAGAGCAATGTAAAGACACAATACTTCAATTACCTCAAACGAGAGTTGGCAGAGATGTCTAAAGATATGTTCACATTACCCTTATCATTGTGAGCCTAGAATTTGCCTGAACAATACTCACATTCTCCCAGTTTGATAGGATGAGCCTGAAAGACATTTTTAATCGTAGTTGGCTGGTGGCCTAATAATTTTCAGCGAGGGTGAAGACAATGGCGGCAGCTTTGAATTCAAAATTATGCACACAGTGGCTTAGTTTACCCAATCATGTTTCCCCTCTGGCTTTAAGGATCTCCAAGTGGTGGTGGCAGACGTGACAGGAGCCGACAGCATGATTGATGTCTCAATCCTCCAAACGGTTAGTTATTCACGTCAGCCGATTTGAAGCCAAATAGGTTCATTTCAGCAATGATTCTCAGCTCAGAAGCCTGCCCTAGCAAACCTCTGGACCCAATGAGACGGGCAACCACAGGTTATACATTCTGACCAACATTCTTTCCCCTGATGCTTATCAGGCCTGCGCTAAATCCAGCCACACCACAGCCACTAATCCAAACTCAATTCCTTTCGCAGGAAGATTGAGTAATCGGAATGCCACTGCTCTGTGAATGCAGCTCAGGTGGGAAGGCTGGAGGGACAATGTTCGCAGATGAGAGGTGTGATAACAAAGAAAGGAAGGACAAAAAAGCCCCAGCCAGAAAATTGCTTAATTTAAACTGTGGTGATGCTGGGTTTGCTTTCAATATATATTATTGGGATGTAACAAAAGCCCTAAACAGCTCTGCCAGTTGGGAATTCTGAAAGAGCACTAAGGCAGATATCAATTCATCATAATAAATACCTCACCACATACATCATAAATTGACTTCTGCCTTATCTCTGCCTGCAGTGCTCGGTACAATTCCTTCCAGACAGGAATTTTGAAAGGGCAGTAAGTCAAGAAGCCAAGGCACCTTGCAAATGAGATGGATTTCATTTAGTGAACAACATTTGGTGATGCAGTCAATGAGCAGTTTGAGACTTGATGGCCCAGGTTTTGTGGCAGGCAAATGGTGCTGACCATTACTTAGGAGTAAATCAGACATCGACTTGCGGCGTCCGTACACATGCAATGCAACGTGGAAATCAGGAAGTTGCTGGAAGAATTTCCCTGCTCCTCCAGGAGCTTGGCAGCACTGCTACGTTGGCAAGAGATTTGACATTAAACACATTGAATATGAAGTTGCAGTATCTACCCATTAGACCCTAAACACTCTAAGCTCACCAGATAAAAGTTGAAGATTGTACATGAACAATTAATCAATTATTATTGACGTGGCAAGTTTTAATTACTAACAAACAACCTCTTACACTACAAATGGACTTATACAAGTGTGGAGTCACATTCCTACAGATTTCAATTTTTGCTGATTTTGAAAAAGAAAAAAATTGTTCTTATTTTTTTCCTTATGTCTTTCAGTTCCCTCCGTCTCTGAATCCCGCAATTATTCCTCTTTTTATTTTTGCTTTCTGTACTGCTTTTACATTGAATTGAATATTCCTTCTATTTCTATTCTGCAGCAGATCCTCATATGCATGGAGCTGGCTTTGGATGTGGAACGGAGAATTTTTGAAATCTACTCATTGGGCCTTCTGTCTGACGCGCTTCTCCCTCCAAGTGCTCTTGCCAAAGGTGGGGTGTTACCAACATCAGCTACCTGAATGGCAGTGCAGGCAGCTAATGATAAGAAATTAGGTGCCCACAGCGGCTAATTGGTGCAGTCGCCAGGATCTTACCAGTGGTGTATGGGCCTCCACTGAGGCCAAAGCTGACAGAATAATAGAGGAGCCAACAAGACCTCTCCAAATCCCACCCACTCCCAGAACCGTTTATGCCTGAGGGCCAAGGCTGTAGCTGCAGGTCATCCTGTGAAAGGGGACCCCTCCACAGTGATTGACAGTTTGTTGTCACAAATTATTTCATCTATTTTTGAAATGTTCAGAGGACTCCTCCATCTTGAGGCACCTTCACATTCTCCCTCCTACAATCGGCAGCAGCCAGGTCTACCAGTGGCATTGCTGGGCACCCAGAGCCTCCGACACTACCACTGATTATCCCTTCTGCCCAGCGTGTCCACCGTCCTTTACTGGTCTGGGTTCCTGGAAATTACCTGTTAATTGGACATTGGCCTAGATGGTGTGGGGTGGGGTTGGGGCTGGGGGAACGGGGTAGGTGTAAACGAAACCAAGCAATGGTCCCGTCCTCACTTAAAATCTAACATGATAAGATCTCATCCTGCATGTCTCAATAAGCATTTTTTCAATCTCACTGGTTGAGTACACGTGCTCTGTTCATCCAGGCCCCGGATTCCTTGGCAATTGGGCTGTGCAAATTATCATAGGTTTGTGCATGAAAACCCACTCAGATTCTGCGGGCAGATGAAAGTGTAATGATCAGCGAGCTGCGTTTGGTCACTGTTTGTAGTATACAGGTCTGGCATATATAGAGTTAGTGTGGGACCGAGTACTGTACTGCCCACACAGTGATGTAAGAGGCACGTGACCTGCACCCCGGGTCAGTCGAGTGTTGGACAGAGCGGTGTGTCACAGCAAGCATGGAGACAGCTCCTGGCTTGTACTTTACTGTATATTTGTAAATAATTCCCAAGAGTCAATAAAGACTTACCATTAACCTATGTTTGACTTTAAGACCTAACTAACTGTAACCAACACTTTACAACTCTGTTGACCACCGAAACCAGGCGGAAAAATGGATATTGGAACATGCTTGGGAGGATCCGATGGCTCTGGACCAACATTTTCCAAAGCTGTCCAGTACTGGCGTTTCCGTGGATTGTGCATGGTCTATTGCAGATTCAGTAATGAGTAGCTAGGAGCAGTAAACAATTCTAGTATCATCTTATTGTCTGAAGAGCTGGGTGTAGGTGTGGAAGGTAGGCAGAATAGATTGGTCTTGATCTTCTTTTGTTTCGCAATTCCCTACCTTTCCAGCTGAAGGGAGAAGGCTAAATAATTTCAGGGGAAAGACACACTGAAGGAAGGAAATGTAATGCCCACGCTCATGAAGAGGTTGGTGGTGAGGGGCAGGAGGGCATTGGATGTGGACTCCGCCATCTCTCTGCCTCCACCCCAATTAAGTCCGTGGAGGGAAGGCCCTGAGATGGTCTTCTTACCGTGCCATCGATTGAGGCCCTTAAGAGTGCAATTAGCCCAATGGCAAGAAGGGGATCACCGTGAGAAGAGTATGACAAGCAGACCCCTCCCGTGTGACCCCACCCCATGGTTCCACTCCCGCCATCTGGTCTGGGATCCAGCAGCGATCCTAGGCCCTGGGTGGGAGTCGTACCAGCAACGGCACCACCTCCCCAATCGTGCTGCTATTCAATAGACCTGGCGGTCTCTGATTGCCTGGCAGTTCTCAGCAGACATGACTTGCGCCCCCAGGATCCTTGTTCCCGGGAATGCCTGCAACTGTTAAGTGCCTCAGTGGCACTTAATTCAGTGTGCCTTCCCTTGCAAGTGATTACGCAGTGAAATGAATCGCATGCCCATAACAGAACTGTGGGCAGCACAGTAGCAGGGTGGTTAGCACAGTTGCTTCACAGCTCCAGGGTCCCATGTTCGATTCCCGGCTTGGGTCACTGTCTGTGTGGAGTTTGCACGTTCTCCCAGTGTCTGCGTGGGTTCCTCTGCGTGCTCCGGTTTCCTCCCACAGTCCAAAGATGCGCAGGTTAGGTGGATTGGCCATGATAAATTGCCCTTAGTGTCCAAAAAGGTTGGATAGGGTTACGGGGATAGAGTGATTGTGTGGGTTTGGGTAGGGTGCTCTTTCCATGGGCCGGTGCAGACTCGTTGGGCCGAATGGCCTCCTTCTGCACTGTAAATTCTATGAAAACCCGCCCAATTTTAATTTCCGTTGAGTTCAATGGTTCCTTTTTGGCTATTGCCCAGGCAGCAACATTGAAAATAAATGCCAACTTCTAATTCAAGAAGAGATTTTACCACCAATCTCTTGGGGCAATAAATGCTGTTGTGCCTGCAATGTCTGCATTTAGAAAACGATTTTTTAAAAAGAGTTTAATTATTAAAGGTGCCTTCAGGAGCCCAGCTTCCCTTTTTCTGCAATCTTTCCTTTTCCCCTCAACAGCTCCCTTTCACAGCCTACAGCCTGGCCACACACATCAAGACCGGCAGATCTATAAATCTAGAACACATGATTGACTGTGTGACATAACATTTATTAATATTGCTTTAATCTTCTTTAATATCTCACAATGCACAGAGGTTCAAAATGCCATTTCTTGCCTCCTGTTTTGTCGCGAGGTACTGGAGCCTCCTGACCTGGGCCCAGCTCCGGTTTTGAGCTCTCCCTACTGCACCACTCTTATGGTCCAGCTCGACACTGATTGGCTCCAGTCTCGTTCTGTCTCACGAACTCCTCTTGACGGCTTTCACCTATAAAACTGCTTCATTTGAAACTATCACTGAGGCTCACACATTTTGACATCATGTTATCATATCCAAATGCAGAAAGACCTGGACAATTTCTGTCAAGTGAAGGCCCTGTTTGCCTGTTCAGGTAGACGTGAACGATCCAATGTGACTCTTCAATGCCATCGCCCCATGACATTCAATGGCATTACTATCACTGAATCCCCCGACTATCACCATCCTGACGGTGACCATTCACCAGAAACTGAATTGGATTGGCCATATAATTAGTATGGCAACAAGAGCAGCTCGGAAACTGGGAATCCTGTGGAGAGTAGCTCACCTCCTCACCCCCAAACCCTGCACACCATTGACATGGCACAAGTCAGGAATGTAATGGAACACTTCCCACATGTCTGGACAAATGCAGCTCCAACAACACTCAAAAGGGTCAACACCATCCAGGAAAAAGCAGCCCGCTTGATTGGCACCCCATCCATAAACATTCACTCCCTCCACCTTTGACGCATAGTGGTAGCAGTGTGTGACATCTACAAGATACACTGCAGGAACTCACCAAAGCTCCTGCTACAATAATAATAATAATCTTTATTATTGTCACAAGTAAGCTTACATTAACACTGCAATTCTGTTACTGTGAAAAGAGCGGCACGTGGCACAGTGGTTAGCGCTGCTGCCTGCGGCGCTGAGGACCCGGGTTCGAATCCTGGCCCTGGGTCACTGTCTGTGTGGAGTCTGCACATTCTCACCGTGTCTGCATGGGTTTCACCCCCACAACCCAAAGATGTGCAGGTTAGGTGGATTGGCCACGCTAAATTGCCGCTTAATTGGGGAAACAAAATAATTGGGTACTCTAAATTTAAAAAAAACGTTACTGTGAAAATCCCCTCATCGCCATACCAAGGCGCTTGTTTGGGTACACTGAGGGAGAATTCAGAATGTCCAATTCACCTAACAAGCAAGTCTTTCAGGACTTGTGAGAGGAAACCGGAGCGCAGACAGTGACCCAACAACTTCTAAACCCACGATCACTACCAAATGGGACAAGAAAGCAGGTGCATACCAACACCATCACCTGGAAGTTCCTCTCCAATACTGACTTGGAAATATATTGCTATTCCTTCACTGTCTCCAGGGCTCCCTCTCTAACAGCACTGTGGGTGTATCTACACCACACAGACTGCAGCATTTCAAGAAGGCAGCTCATCACCACCTTCTCAAGGGCAATTCGGTATAGGTGATAAATGCCAGCCTAGCCAGCAATGCCCACACACTGTGGATGAATATAAAAAAAAGAGAAGGGAATTCTTCCAGAGTCCTGACTCGCCTTTGTCTCTCAACCAGCAACACCATAATCAGGTTAATTTGTCATTTGTTTCATTGTTGTTTGTGCTCCACATAACCGCAGTGTTTGTCTTCATAGCAGAGGCCACTACACTTTAGAAGCAATTATTTGTGTGTGAAGTGCTTTGGAATGTCCTGAGGGATGCAATATAAATGCAAGGTTATTCTCAATCTGGAAGTGCGCATGAGAAAGGTTGAGTTGCCTAGGTGACTCGAATATTGGCTGTGGTACATGTTGGAATGTGAAAAATATTTATGACTAGTTTCTAAATGCAAGCAATGCAAAACCACTTGCTCTAAATATATGAAAGCATTTTAGTTAGCATTAAACTATTCTTTAACTACTAACATAGTCACTCGTGCTTCTTTTGGACTGCAAACTCCAAGCCCACCAATTTAATGGGCTTCAGGCTAAATAATTAAGTAGCCCTGCCTAGTTCTTGCAACACCTTTTCCACCTTCCCAGCATTGTTGAATTTTAATTAAGTTACTATTTTGTGCGGCAAACGTCACAGCAAGAAGCTTCGATTGACTCGAGACATGCTGAGAGGAGCCCTACTCCGATACCAATTGAGGCCCTCAATTGACCAATTAATGGCCATTTAAGGGCCTCATTACACCACCATTGTTATTCATACAACTGCAGGTCGGGGCCTCACCATGCAGGAGGCCCAACCCTGACAAGGTTGCTTGAGAGCTTCCAGGGGGTTGTTCTTTGTCAAGAACTTTGTGTCTGCCTGCGGAATCCCAAATTGGGAAGGATGGGCGGAGAGGGAGGAGGGGGTCTGCTGAGAGCCACCCCCATTCCTTTGCTGCCAACCACTATTCCCCCCTCCAACCGCACAAACACCACTCCCAACCCCTGTCGTCACTCACCTGTGGTCTGAGATCCTCAATGATGCTGAGCCTCTTTTGGGTGATTTACTGGCAGCAGCCACCGCCTCTCCAGTGGTGCTGCCGAGCAATGCCCAGCCGCTGGCCTCTGCGGCCGGATTACTGCCCCCTGGGGTCCTGAACTGGAACATCAGGTTCATAGGTCAAGCGCTGAGATCAAAAGCTTTTCCTATAGGCAGAGCTGCAGCAAATCAGTTTCACCACCTAATAAGTTCCAGGCTGGCAACTTCAATGAACAATGTGTTCTTGCCTTCTTGATCCTGCCAAGTTTCAGATCAGCAAAGCCATACTCTGGCTGTAAAGTTCTAGAATTACAGGTTAAAAACAGAATTACTGAATATCCACTAAAGTTTCCCACTCTCCTTAAAACCCATCCTGGTGTCAGGAAACAGAGATAGTTTTAAATTATCTAAATCTGTATTTGTGGGTATTAGAAATGGGGTAAAGCTTTAAGTAAGTTTAATTTTGTGCTTCGGTATTTGAAAGGGTTAATGGCTGCAGTTTGGTTTAGATGCATGTATGGTAATGAGGGTTTATGATGTGAGAGCAAACAAGGTTTAACAGAAAACTAGGCTGTTGCTAGGCAACCAGGGGTTACCCTAGAACAGAAATTAACTTTAGAGTTAGTTGTCAGCTGGTGCAGGAATAAACGGGACACAGGGTCTGCAGAGAGGAAATTTCCAAAAACAACAAAAAAGATTCCAAAAAGCCAGGAAGTAGTGACAAAAAGAATATCTCAGGAAGACAGTTAAATTAAAGGAACAAAGAACAAGAAGTTGAACAGGGTCCTTGTTATAACCCCTTGAGACATACGTGGATGAACTGGTGCGGAGTGTGCATGTTTTCCCCGCGTCTGCATGGGTTTCCTCCGGGTGCTCCAGTTTCCTTCCACAAGTCCCGAAAGACGTGTTTGTTAGGTAAATTGGATATTCTGAATTCTCCCTCTGTGTACCTGAACAGGCGCCGGAGTGCGGTGTCTAGAGGATTTTCACAGTAACTTCATTGCAGTGTTAATATAAGCCTACTTGTGACACTAATAAAGATTATGGGCGGGATTCTCCGTCTCGCCTTCCAGCCAATGGGGATTCCCATTGTGGGCAGCCCCACACCGCCGGCAAATCCCCGGGCTGCCGGCGCAACGGAGAATCCCGACAACGGAGAATCCAGCCCTATTATTATTATTGATCCCCCCTCAGGGCTCGTGGAGTACGAGCTCACCCGCTGAGGTCGGAGGCCCAACAGTGGGCTCGTTAATTCCTTGAGATAAAAGCTGGCCCAGAATGGAGCCGGCATCTCAGGACGGTGCCGGCTGGGACTTGGGCTGTTGCTTAGTTACTGTATTCCCTAGCTATGAGTAGGAAATAAACGACTTTTGACTCGCCTTTTTGAGACCCCTCATTGATTACAATAACCCTGTTCGACGAAGTTAAAGTAAAAAGCAAATAAAGTGCTCAAAGGTAAAAAGACAGCTGCAAGAACCAGATTTAAAGTTGGTTAGGTGAGAAGCCAGACATCCGAGGTAAATCAAATGCTTGGTGACACCTTAATACAGCCTGTGTCCTGGGTTTGCGTTGGTTTTGCCCCCACAACCCAAGGATGTGCAGACTAAGTAGGTTGGCCACGGTAAATTGCCCCTTAATTGGAAAAATTAATTGGGTACACTAAATTCTTTTTTAAAAAATACAGCCTGTGAAGCAGTAGTATTCTGTTAGTGTGGCTGGGCACTGGGTAGATTGTGTGGAAGTTTGAATGCACGTGGCAATTCAACATAGAGGAATACTGAAAGGAGAGTTGGAAATCCTGGAGGCGGATCCTTGGCAAAGGTATATGAAATGAAGCTTTGTTTAGGAGAAGATTCCAAGCATGTTCTTCGAGAGTAGAGTTTTGAAACACTTGTGTAGATACCAGAGTTCCAGTGGGGCCAGTTGACTTACAGTGTGATAAGCATCTGGGAGGATTTGATGAGAAATCCACAGAAGTTGCATTGGGTGGCATCTGCCCACTTGATTTCAGAGTGTGGTGTGTCTGACCACATTTGGCCTCTTGGTTTACATAGTCCGTGTACTTACCAAGAAAATTAGAATATATGGGGCTGGATTCTCCGCAGCGGAGAATCCAATTTCACGCCGAAATCGGGCCCAGTGCCGGTCCGGCGATTCTCCGGGACCCGGGACTCGGCGTGATCGCGGAGCACTCCGCGCGGCTGGGGGCCCATTTCCAGGGGCCCGGCCAACGATCCTCCGCTCCCGACCGGCCGAGTTCCTGGCGGCGAGGAACTAACCACCTATTGCCGGTCGGGATGCTCATGTGGCGGCTGCGGACTCAGTCCATGGCCGCCCTGGTGGGGGGGCGGGGGGATCGGACACCAGGGGGGGCCTTATAGGCGGCCGAGGGACAGATTCACGTGGTCGGATGCTCAGGCGCGCGGCCGATCGGGAGGCCGCCGCCGTACTCATGCGCGGACTCAAAACCGGAACTGCGGGGGCCCGTATCCACAGCTAAAGCTGCGTGAATTACTCTGCGTCCCTGCTAGCCCCCTGCTGGGCTGTGAGTTAGCTCCACTTATTCCCAGGAATCCCCAGGGTAAAACGCCAGTTTTTTCACGCTGGCGTGGGGACATAGTCCCATTTTGGGAAAATACAGCCCATGATATATTTGGTAAATTTACAATACACAGAATCTGCAGCCTCTAGTTTAACCTTTTTCCTTAAAAATCCTTGTACATCTGTAAAGATATATAGGTAAGGTGAAGGAGTAGTATATTATAGTTAGTCTTTTCTGGAGTAATAAATGTTTTATTCTTTTGTCAAAAGTTAATCAGCAGTCCTGCACCTCTGTTTATCTCTGAACAAAAAAATAAGTTGTGATCTATCAAGCTAAGGTTGCACTCTGGGACCTGACTGGCAAGTAGTAACATCAGCTGGGATCGCAATACTAGTGAAACCAGGAGGGGGGCAGGAATAGAGGTGGGTTGGTGCATAACTTCACACTGCTGGCTCGCATGCTGTTTCCACGGTCCTATCTTAAGCTTGCACTGTTGTGATATCGCTTTGAGAGAGAATATGAGGAAGGAGCCAGGGTGAAAACCATGTGACCAGCAGACAATGTGCAGAGGGAACTTTCACTTTAGTTAGCAGCCTGTGGTGTGAATGAATCACAGCTTTCCTATTAACAAAGCTGTTAAATCTTTATAGTAAATCTGTCTGCTGAGGAATTCTGTACTACTTGTTCAAATAAATCAAACCTAGATTTAGTTTACTAGCCCTATGTGATATTGGCAAGCTTGACTTAAGCAAACATGGAAATGCAACATCCACATCTCAAAAATGGATGTGGGGTGGCATGTGGC
The DNA here is from genome assembly GCF_047496885.1 of Scyliorhinus torazame. Classification (NCBI taxonomy): domain Eukaryota; kingdom Metazoa; phylum Chordata; class Chondrichthyes; order Carcharhiniformes; family Scyliorhinidae; genus Scyliorhinus; species Scyliorhinus torazame. The sequence goes on from NC_092722.1 coordinate 43,112,010, forward strand.
ACACTGGGACTGCAGCACTGAGGACCCGGGTTCGAATCCTGGCCCTGGGTCACTGTCTGTGTGCAGTTTGCACATTCTCCCCATGTCTGCGTGGGTTTCACCCCCATAACCCAAAGATACGCAGGTTTGGTGGATTGGCCACGCTAAATTGCCCCGTTATTTGGAGAAAAAAATAATTGGGTACTCAAATTTTTTTTTTAAATGGCATATCTGGTTCTAAATTAATGGCAAGTCTCTTTCTTAATTTTGTAACATCCAGCAAAAACAACAGTTCACCGTTATAACATCAAAATATGTCTCAAGGCACTTCACAGAAGTATAATCATTCAAAAATGGACACTGGAACTTCAACAAGCTAATGCTACAAAAATTCACTGCACCAATCACAGTCAGCTTTAGCTGGTTAATGCACGGCAATGGTCTTAGAGGAGCACTTCAACTACTTGAGCTATGATCAATGCATAAATAATTTCCCGAGAATTGTTTTGCTTGGATCAGTATTCCTAAAATTGTGGATTGAGAGAGACAATTTGTAAACTCATTCAGTGATACCATCGATTCCAAATCACCAGAACATTTTAAACAAAGAACCTTTTGCTCACAAATGATTAGAATTATGAAGTGCACTGCAGACATTGGAATTAAATTTCACGCTAGATTATCTGTATTTAGCCTGTTCAGCATCAAGACTTACAATTGGGATATGTTCATGCGCTCAGTGGGATACAACATGAAAACATTTTTTAGAAGCAAGGATCTTGCACAATGAAGGGAATTGGAAGGAATTTGGGTATTTGTAATTGTACCAAATAGAAGTGGTTTGGCCATCGGTATTTCATCCAGTAGCCGCTGGGATGAGTTGGGGATTTATCTCTCCTGTAATTATATGTGCTTGCATCAGGTCTCCAGTTACTTATCTCTCCAATTATCCATGTTCTATTACAGATTGTTTGAGGTATTATGTTCACATGAGAACAACATAGCATTTCTAATCCTGGAGAAAATTATAATTTGGAGACAGTAGAACCATGCAAAGTGATCTCATATCATAGAATCACAGAATCGTACAGTCAAGAAGGAGTCATTCGGCCCTTAGAGTCTGCACCGATCCTCCGAAAGAGCACTCTACCAAGGCCCAAGCCCCCCCCCCCCCCCCCCCCCCCCCCCCATCCCATCCCTGTAACCAGTAGCTGCGCCGAATCTTTTAGACATTAAAGGGAAATTTAGCATTGCCAATCCACCTAACCTGCACATCTTTGGACTGTGGGAAACCGCAGCACCCGGAGGAGTCCTACGCAGAGACGGGGAGAATGGGCAAACTCCACACAGTCGGCCGAGGTCGGGTTTGAACCAAGGTCCCTGGCGCTGTGAGGTAGCAGTGATAACCACTATGGTGCTTGTCATATTATACACCAGTATATCATGGTGCAGACACACACTGATGGACACACAGTGGGACCAATCAACACACACAACACCGCAGCCAATCACCAGTTAGAGCACACGCACTATAAAGACAGGGGGCATCAGAGTTCCCGCTCATTCGAGTAGCAGCTAGCTAGGAGGACAGAGCTTACAGCTTACAGCACAGACATTCACCATGTGCTAAGTGCATCGACTGGTTAGGACAAGGCAAAGGTCTTTAGTTAAAGCTAGTATCGTGTTAACCCACAGTCAGAGTATGTTACAGCAGTTAATGATTCAATAAAATAGTGTTATACTATTTCAAGTGTTGGTGACCTGTATGTGTTCCACGGATCCAGAGCACCCAGCACAACATGATACCAGGAGTTGAGGGATATTAGCACTTCTTAGACCTACCTGCAAGTGATCTGCCTTCCGCCAGCATTCCGTCATCCTGGAACATGGATAACATCAGCGCACCGCCACCGCTCCGCATTGCCGGCAACCTAGGGGCCAACTGGAAGATATTCAAACAGTGCTTCCAGCTCTTCCTTGAGGCCACAGACAGGGAGGGCGCCTCGGATACCAGGAAGATTGCTCTCCTCCTATCCACGGCCGGAGACCATGCCATCCACATTTTCAATTCTCTCACCTTTGCGGATGAGGAAGAAAAACAAAGTTCAAGACGGTCCTCCTCAAGTTTGACACTCACTGCAGCGTAGAGGTGAATGAAAGTTTTGAGGGGATGGCGACGTCGAAGAACGTAATGCGCAGCAGTGCACCACGCACGACCGCACCGTGCATGCGCGGTGGCACAGCGAACGTTCTGACGCTACGACCTGTGGCAATTGTGGCTCCGCCCATTTAAAACGGCAATGCCCTGCCAAATCTCGACAATGCCGAGCAGCTCAGCCTGCCCATTCATATCGCTTCAGCCAGCCTTGCAGGAATGTCTGGGCAATTCAACCCACGGTCACCGAGTCCGATGCGGACCTCCCACACAGCAGTGACACCGAGGACCCGAAGGCGCCTTTTCAAATCGGTGTTGTGACAAAAAACAGGCTGTCCCCGAAGCAAAGACACCAGCCGCTGTCAGTATACAGCATGATCCAGACGATGAGTGGTGTGCCACCCTGACGGCCAACCGGTCCTAAATACGATTCCGCCTGGACACTGGTGCTTCCGCCAATCTCACTGACTTCCAAAGACTTCGTGTCAAGCCAGCCATCCTTCCATCAGCCTGCCAGCTATTAGATTATAATGGCAATGTCATTGCTGCTAGCGGCTCGTGCCAAGTTGAAGTGACGCACAGGTCACGCAAAGCCATCCTTCCTTTTGAAATCGTGGGTTCCTCAAAAGCCTCCCTGCTTGGCGCGCAGGCATGCAAGCTGTTGAACCTAGTTCAGAGAGTTCACTCTCTCTCTCCTGATGATACGTCTGCCTTTCAGGACACTGACTTCAGGGCGCAACTCGACGCCATCATCGATCAGCACCACAACGTCTTCGAAGGCATGGGCACGCTCCCATATACCTACAAGATCTTATTGAAACAGAATGCCACGCCTGTGGTGCACGCACCTCGCAGGGTCCCAGCACCCCTTAAGGACTGCCTCAAGCAGCAGCTGCAGGACCTCCAGGACCAAGGAGTGATCTCCAGAGTCACGGAACCAACCGACTGGGTCAGTTCCGTGGTATGTGTGAAAAAGCCTTCCGGCGAATTGAGAATTTGCATTGATCCCAAGGATCTAAATCGCAATATCATGAGGGAGCATTATCCAATTCCCAAGTGAGAAGAGATCACATGCGAGATGGCTCGCGCCAAGCTCTTCACCAAACTCGACGCCTCAAAAGGATTCTGGCAAATCCAGCTCGACAAATCCAGCAGGAAACTGTCCACATACCCACTTTCGCAGATATTGTTACAACAGGATGCCGTTTGGGATCATATCTGCTTCAGAAGTGTTCCATAGGATCATGGAACAAATGATGGAAGGCATTGAAGGTGTTCGCGTCTATGTCGACGACATAATCATTTGGTCCAGCACCCCGCAGGAGCATATCAGTCGCCTCCAGTGCGTGTTCAAACGCATACGTGAGCAGGGCCTACGCCTCAACAGAGCCAAATGCTCTTTTGGTCAGACGAACTCAAGTTCCTCGGGGACCACATCTCCCAATTGGGTGTGCAGCCGGATGCGGACAAGGTGGCTGCTATCACAGCCATGAAAACGGCAGAGGACAAGAAGGCGGTCCTCCGATTTCTGGGCATGGTCAATTTTTTAGGGAAGTTCATCCCTAACCTCGCCTCTCATACCACGGCTCTTAGGAACCTGGTCAGGAAGGCGACAGACTTCCAATGGCTCCCTGCCCACGAGCGCGAATGGAGAGAACTCAAAACCAAACTCACCACGGGCCCGGTCTTAGCTTTCTTTGATCCAGCAAAAGAGACAAAAATTTCGACCAATGCCAGCCAATCCGGCATTGGGGCAGTGCTCCTGCAACGCGATGAGGCCTCATCATGGGCCCCCATTGCAAATGCGCCATGCGCCATGGCCCCCACGGAACAGCGCGATGCGCAGATAGAAAAGGAGTGCCTGGGCCTTCTGGCCGGTGTGGTTAAGTTTCACGATTATGTGTACGGACTTCCTCAATTCACCGTCGAGACCGATCATCACCTGCTGGTCAATATAATACAGAAAGACTTGAACGACAAGACGCCTCGCCTCCAGCGTATTCTTCTCAAGCTCCGGTGATACGACTTCCAGCTGGTGTACACCCCAGGCAAAGACCTCATCATTGCCGACGCTCTCTCCAGGGCAGTCAACACTCCGTGCGACCCAGCGGGATTTGTCTCCCAGGTTGACGCCCATGTGGCCTTCGTGGCCTCCAATCTACCTGCCACGGATGAACGCCTCGTCCAAATTCGCCGCGAGATGGCGGCTGACCCTTTGCTACAGTGTGGCATGCGCCACCTAACAGACGGGTGGCTCAAGGGCCAATGCCCTCAGTTCTATAACGTCAGAGATGATCTGGCGGTAGTAGACGGGGTTCTTCTGAAACTGGACCGCATTGTCATCCCGCATAGCATACGCCAGCTTGTCCTGGAACAGCTACACGAGGGCCATCTTGACGTGGAAAAGTGCCGCCGCCGGGCCCGAGAGGCAGTGTACTGGCCCGGCATTAATGAGGACATAGCCAACACAGTGCTCAACTGCCCCACTTGTCAGCGCTTCCAGCCGGCCTGACCATGTGAGACCCTGCAGCCCCATGAGTTGGTCACGTCACGTTGGACCAAGGTGGGCATCATCCTGTTCCACGCGCTGGGTAGAGACTGTGTCCTGATCGTGGACTACTTTTCAAATTACCCGGAGGTGATACGGTTGCACGACATCACATCGCCTGCAGTTATCCGTGTCTGTAAGGACACCTTTACTCGACACGGCATCCCACTCACTGTGATGTCGGACAATGGCTCCTGCTTCGCAAGCCAGGAATGGTCCAACTTTGCCAGGCGGTACAATTTTGCACATGTGACATCCAGTCCCCTGTACCCCCAATCCAATGGCAAAGCGGAGAAGGGCGTCCACATAGTCAAACGGCTCCTCTGCAAGGCTGCCGATGCTGGGTCCGATTTCTACCTTGCCTTGCTGGCCTATCGCTCCACCCCACTGTCCACTGGCCTGTCGCCAGCCCAGTTGCTCATGGGTCATACCCTGAGGACGACGGTGCTGTCCATTCATGTCCCAGACCTCGACCACATTCCGGTCCTTCGACGGATGCAGCTGTCTCGTGCACAGCACAAGGCGGCTCATGACTCCCGTGCAGCTGATCTCTCTGCTCTGGCTCCGGATGACAATGTCCGCATCCATCTTCTGGATGGTGGCTTGTCTGCAACCGCTGTGGTCCTTTGGCAGGTGGCCCCCCCGCTCGTTCCTGGTTCGTCTGCCGGATGGCTCCATTCTACGCCGCAATCGACGCGCCCTTCATCTCGTTCCGCGCTCGCTACGTAATCCTCCACTGTCGCCTCGCCGTCCTGCTGACCCTGCCATGGACTATGGAGAGATCCCGGTCACTCTGCATCCTCCTCACTCTGACGCAGTCCAGCCCGCTCCTCAGCCGGCGGCTCCCGACCCACCCTTGAGGCGGTCAACCAGAATTCGTTGCCCACCTCAGAGACTTCATTTGTGGACTTTGGGGACTTATGGACTTTCTGATTTGTTCTGTTCTTCCATTTGATCGTTTACATGGTTTGTATATAGTGTTCATCTCGTTATTCTTGTGACACACTGTTTTTCTGCACCAGGCACCTTCCCATGTAAATAGTTTAGTTCTCATGTACATAGTCCTGTAAATATTTTGCATACACGTAGTCAGGGACATTCTCACCACACACTATTTATTGCAACACAGGTACATTCTTTTATAAAATGGAGGATGTCATAATATACACCAGTATATCATGGTGCAGACACACACTTGTGAAAGTGTACAAACTCAGCAATAGCATGATGGGAAAAATAGTCAACTTATGTAACCAAGTGTAAGAAAGCTGTGTCAGCTAAGTGCCAAGATCAGACCCTGACAAACTAGACAAAGCTAAGAATCCACATAATCGTATCATATAAGGCCAGAAGAGGGAAAATAGTGCCTGACCTTAGTAAAACCTGATAACAAAGCCACGATCTAGGAATGTCTTAGTAACACAACCTCCTCATGACCTAGGTCCATCTGCGTCAAGGCATCATGAGGGCAGAGGTGAAAAACAAAATAGGACCACGTCTTAAATCCTCTAAAGACAAAATACTGCAAATAAGCCGAGTCAGGGTCTTTCCATGACAACATGTTTGATCAGAAGTTATGACTGTATTGACATTTTTGAACAAGGTCTGTTTTTGTAAAATGATACAGCTTTTGTATAAATATTGAACGTTTTGAGCTTGAGAAAGAATGAGCAGGTTTACCTTAACAGCTCTCTCTCTCTCTAACCTGTAGCCATCTGCATGCAGACTTTGGTCAATAAAGACGAAGTTAGTTTTATCGAAACCAAGGTGTAAAGTTGTTTCTTTCACAGTCTTGAAGTAGGAAAGATTTTAAAAGACGACACACTGATGGACACACAGTGGGACCAATCAACACACACAACACCACAGCCAATCACCAGTTAGAGCACACGCACTATAAAGACAGGGGGATCAGAGTTCCCGCTCATTCGAGCTGAAGCTAGCTAGGAGGACAGAGCTCACAGCCTGCAACACCGACATTCACCATGTGCTGAGTGCATCGACTGGTTAGGACAAGGCAAATGTCTTTCGTTAAACCAATATCGTGTTAACCCACAGTCAGAGTTTGTTACAACAGTTAATGATTCAATAAAATTGTGTTGCACTATTTCAAGTGTTGGTGACCTGTATGTGTTCCACGGATCCAGAGCAACCAACACAACAAGGGGCACTGCCTTTATCCTGCAATTAAGTTAATTCCTTGGTGGTCTCATAAATGTAAGAGAAAGGGAATGGCTTCCTACATTCGCAAGATTCCGAACATAATTACACTGGCCTGCCAACTATTGCACAGAGCTTCAGACTGCCATGCCTAGCACAGGTAAGTCCTATCCATAACTTTTAAACATGAACTGTCATCAGTTTGGAATCCTCTGGAACCAGCTTTTCATTTAAAAAATGGACATCAAAATGCTGAAAAAGATGGCTGCCGAGTGTCCTCTGACTTGATCTGTGTATTTTTCAAACTGCCGCACCGTCTGGGAAGGACAGAAGGGAGCTTCAAGGCTAAGAATGATTAATATCTATATCCTGCGACCACCTAGAAGAGATTTCCTGACTTGAATGGGTCTTTTTCAGGAACAAAGGCAGTGGTTGTTTCACAGCCCCACGGTCAATGTCTACATTAAAAGACCCAAGTTGTGGCTAATTAACTTCAGCCCAATGCCATATTTGGAAGACAGCTGTGAAGGAGCACATGATAAGGCAGCCATATAAAAAGGCTTTAAGTGCTGACTGCAGACGACAGAACAACAATTGCAGATTCAGGAACAGCAAAAAGGGCAGCAATATTTTCTATTTTCTCTTTTAAAGACTAGACACTGCAACATCTTAAGGACTCTATTCCTGTTCCTTTTCAAGTCCACCAGTAGAGAAAACCGACTTCCTGGTAATGAGATTACAAGTAACCAACTCTGTAACCTGCTGAAAATCCAGCTCTTAATAATAATAATCGCTTATTGTCACAAGTAGGCTTCAATGAAGGTACTGTGAAAAGCCCCTAGTCGCCACATTCCGGCACCAGTTCGGGGAGGCCGGTACGGGAATTGAACCCGCGCTGCTGCCGTGCTCTGCATTACAAGCCAGCCATTTAGCCCAGTGTGCTAAACCAGTCCCTTGGATGGAATCCTGCAACAATTCTAATTTACCACTATGGCTATTGAATCCCTTTAGGGCAGCATGGCAGCATAGTCGTTAGCACAGCTGCTTCACAGCTCCAGGGTCCCAGGTTCGATTCCCGGCTGGATCACTGTCTGTGCGGAGTCTGCACGTTCTCCCCATGTCTGCGTGGGTTTCCTGCGGCTGCTTTGGTTTCCTCCCACAGTCCAAAGATGTGCAGGTGAGGTGGATTGGTCATGATAAATTGACCCTTAGTGTCCAAAAAGGTTAATTGGGGTTACTGGGTTAAAGGGATGGGGTGGAGGAGGTGTGTGCTTGAGTGAGGTGCTGGAGACTCAATGGGCTGAATGGCCTCCATCTGCACTGTAAATTCTATGATTCCATGAGTGAAGACACCATCTTCACCGTACCTGCAAAGCTTGCTTTTTCTCCCAAATCAAGCCAATCCCATGAATGACTATTTCTAACAGCAGATGTGTATTATTCTCTTTAACTATATTTTTCCTCAGGATTGTGTGTGTGTGTGTGTGTGTGTGTGTGAGTGGTGAGTAAGTAGCATTAGGCTTTTCGGGTGAATATCTGAATAAATTATCCTCTTTATTTAAATCCACGAAAAGCTGATTGTTGGTCATGCACATTGTCCACACATTCAGGGGTTAAGAAGCACATACTCCTTCCTTTTCAAAAGCACACTGATTTCAGACAGTAAGGGAAGGGAACAGGAGTTTCAATCACTCTCCCATCCCGGCCACGGACCACGGCCATGAGCTCAGTGAGGGTAATACCTGTGACGATAGGCAGACTATCATCTGTATATAATATGAGTTCATCATCCCTGTAAATTTTATGATCTATGATCTGCATGTGTAGTATAAGTTATATGTTTTACTGTTGTAGTTCTACCATCCGACCAGCAGATGGGGCGCGTAAGGAGACCCAGGACCCGGGATGCAGCATGTGCTCCTTCAGAAGGTGTTTGTCAGGAGTTGATAGCAGTCGCAGTTTAAAGTATCTCCGTTGTATCTTAGTGTAAGTTAGTGATAGATGTTTATTTCCAACTGTATTCATCTTAGATATTTTAGTTATTCGTTTATGTATTGTTAGTAATGAATAGCTTTGTTTATAAAACAAAGTCTAATGTTCTTTGTTCACATCAGCCCGATTTATGTATTGTTAGTAATGAATAGCTTTGTTTATAAAACAAAGTCTAATGTTCTTTGTTCACATCAGCCCGATCAAAGAACATTACAATGCCCACAGTGACTGTTGCTTTGGCAGGGCTAAGCTTGAATCACCAAAAAAGGACAAGCATGCATTATAAGAGATAATGGGCAGGATTTCCCCCCCCCCCCCCCCACCACCACCACCATCCCCACTCACAGTGTGTTTACTGGAGGAACTTGCCATTGGTGCAGTCCTCGCCAGCCCCCCCCCCCCCCCCCCACTGTCCCCGTCCCCATCCCCCACCAATGTCTCTGGTGTTTCGCATGGCATGCCCGTCCCACCACCTTGTTGGGAGGCGGGCGGGGAGGGGGGTCACGTTCTGTGGGCTGTGGGACCGGAAGACCCTGCTGGCGGGAAAGGCCAGCGAACCCTGCCCAACGATTCTTTGCGATGCACGGGGGAGAGTGGGAAAAGATTTTTAAAAGGTATTTATGTATTTAATTGGAAAAATGAAAGGCTCGTAATGCAGGGCATCACCATTAAAACAGGTAAAAGACATGATGAGATAAGGCAGGGGGCAGTGTTTAGGTGACACCAGGTTTGGATTTTAAAAACCTGAAATGGTGGAAGGAAGGAAGTCTGTGAGTGGAAAAGGCCACAATTGTCGGGTACAGGGGGAGAACTAGTTGAGTTGGACACAGTCCAAAGCACAGCAGAGATAAGGTGGGAGGAGGAAGGCCGCAATTTTATCAGTAAAATAAAGATGAGAAAGGGATGAGGAATTCAGGAGAAGTGAAGTGTGAGAATGGGAACAGTGTGTGAATGCTGGAATATCTTGGCATTATGAAGAGGTAAAATAGTCTTGTGTAAATGAAGTATATGGCCCAAGCAACTAAATCGGTGCTTTGCTTTCTCTTACTTTCTTCACTCTTGACTTGACGATGCTGCTGGATTACAGTTATAAGGCAACAACCAGAATCTAGGTGTGAACCTGGACAGTGAGGATCAGCAGGCTAGTGAATCATAGAGGACACCAGTTATGGCTCCTCATATTCTCTCGCAATGACCTCCCCCAAATCTCCTTCCAATTGTGGCCTTGTTTCCCTCTTTAATCTTGTGAAACAACTTGGGTCACTACACTAGGTTACCTTAGGTCACTGCACTAGGTTACCATGGATTATTACACTAGGTTACCTTGGGTCACTACACTAGGCACCTTGGGTCACTACACTAGGTTACCTTGGATCACCACACTAGTTACCTTGGATCACTACACTAGGTTACCATGGATCACTACACTAGGTAGCCTTAGGTCACTACACTCGGTTAAAGGCATTACACAAGTTTAAGCTCAAGACAGCAGCCATTCAAGAAGGCAGCTTACCACCACTTTCTGAAGGGCAACGGATGGGCAATAAGTGCTGGCCTAACCAGCGATGCTCACATTCTGTAAAAAAGAGTTAACAGCCCAAATTCTGCTGATGGTTCCAGTTACTTTCTAGACAAGCAAAGCAAATGTCTGCAGATTGTATTTCACTGGTAGCAGACAATGGGACAATTGACTCATTGCCAGCAATAAAAAAAGGTTCAAAATTAAATTTTGAAATGTTGCTTTCAATGCTATTTTCAACTTCACATTGAACTTAGTGCAGTTTAATCACAGATAATGAGGGGATCAGGTGATGCAAAACCATTTCCTCAATTTACCAACATTAAAATGGAGTAAATGCAAATTACTGCAGATGCTGGAAATCTGAAATAATAGAATAAAAATGCTGGATGAACTCAGCAGGTCTGGCAGCAGCTGTGGAGACAGAGAAACAGAGGGCGGGATTCTCCGGTCCCCCGCCTGCCTGTTTCTTGATGCCCCACCATTTGTTGGCGGTGGGGTTCTCTACTCCTGTCGCTTGTCAACGGGGTTCCCATTGAAACCAGGCGGGGGTGCGCTGGCGACGTGAACAGAGCATCCCAACGGCTGGATAATTCCGGTCAGAGTTAATAATTCAGGTGTAAATGACCCTTCTACAGTTGTGAACAGTTCTCCACAGATGCTGCCAGACCTGCTGCGTTTATCCAGCATTTCCTGTTAATTAAAATGGAGTAGATGAGGTGAGGGGGTAAATTAGTAAGCAATTGTTAAGGTTCGGGGGAAGAGAGCAAGGGATGGCTCCTTCAAAGATCTGTCAGAGGCATGATGGACTGAATGGCTATTATCGGTGCTGTACGATACTAATGACAACACAGGCTGAAGCCGCTGAGTGTGGGAGGGAAGGAAGCAGGAAGGAGGGAAGGCATCTCTCGGAGAAGAGTAAGTCACAACAAAAGTTGGCGCAATGGACCTTGATTGACAGGGAAGGTGAAAAGCATGGAGACTGGTACATTCGGATTCAGGAGTGAAGAGTGAAAGAGCAAGCGTGAAAGTTTAGAGGGACAACGACAGAGCAGCATTGGTAAAAATGAAAGTTTGGTAATAAAAAGGTTACATGAGAGAATTAGCAGCCATCCAAGAAGGACCAACCAGTGCAAGACAATGTTGAGCTCCAATTTGCTGAGAACATTACAGAGTGAACTGGCTGCTAAAGAGAGTTTGACTTCTTAGAAATAACCACCTAAATATGTTGCAAAAACAGCACCGTTTAAAGAGCTTTCAGAGAACTGATAATTTTTTGTTGTTGATTGCTGTTGATCCATAACATAATTGGGACTTTATTGTGCTTATTTTTTCTTGATTGTTAAGAAATTACGATTGAAAGGCATCATAAGCAGATTGGCTTTGAAACTTGCAGAGCTGCACTGTTGGAAAATTATCAAAATCCATCACACCGAAGAGATAGAGAGCAGGCAAAGCTATTAAGGATATCTTTCTGCAAAAGCAAAGATTGGATTTTGCTGCAAATTTAATCAGTTCATCACCACTCCAATATCAAACGATTTCTACAATCAGATTTGTCAGGCTGCAAGGCAAGAAGTGTTTAATAGATAACAACAGATTTGCATTCGATTCTGTTTCGGCTGTCGTGACGGGGAGGTAGGAATTCTTCCACTAGCCTGATATTCCAATGTTTTACCTCTGATCTTTGACAGGATTGTTTCTTTCATTGGAAGCTAAGCTGAAGTGCCATCTGGTTGCTATTGTGATGGATTCAACAGCAACTGAGCAACCTCGGCTTGTTCAACCAGGACTTGTTCAAATGCCCCAATGACACAGGATAGAGTCATGCTGATCACAATCCCATTTTGGTCATACACCCTCCTTCTCAGATACGGAAATCAACTTCTTAGCTCACCCCTAACGGGCATGCTGTGAGGAACCAAATTGGAGGCAGGCATGGGAAGCCCTTGGGTGGGGAAGGAAAGGCATTCCAAACTCCATGGCTAATTCCCAACCTGTATTTCCTGCCACCTAAGGCAATCTCGCTCAAAGCCCATTCACCCACAGAGTCCCAGAGTTAAAGTCAAGCCTTGCATCTCTGTGCCATGAATGCTAGATCATAAAACCCACCCCCTCAGCACTATAAAAAAAAATCCTTCGGCGTATAGAGCTACTCTACGATGTTACTCACTTACTACATCAAAAGCTACAATTCCCAACAAACGTCTTCCTTGAGAGACATTCACAGGGTGTGGTTCTGCTCAGTGTGACTTTCCCCTATCACTGAGCTCTTATTTTTAAGTATACCAGGAGAGATCTGCTAGGCATTACCCACAAAGATAGAAAAACAAAATCATGACATAGGAATAAGAGTAGGCCATTCAGCCCTTTGAGTTTGTTCTGCAAATTAATTAGACATGGCTCACCTGTATCTTAACTCCATATGATTGTCTTTATATCATATCTGTTGACACCCTCAACCAAGAAAAAAATAGGCTTGACCATTTCAACGGCCCAACATACACCTTAGCTCCTTCAAGCAGCACCTTCCAACATCTAGACCACTAACATCTAGAAGGACAAGGGCAGCAGATACATGGGAACACCACCACCTGGAAGTCTCCCTCCAAGTCAATCAGCATCCTGACTCGGAAATATATCACCGCTCCTTCATTGTTGCTGGGTCAAAATCGTGGAACTCCATCTCCTCCCCCCCCCCCCCCCTCCCCACCCCAACAGCACTGTGGGTGTACCTACCCACATGGACAGCAGCGGTTCAAGAAGACAACTCACCACCACATTCTCAAGGGCAATTAGGGATGGGCAACAAATGCTGACCGAGGCAGCAAGGCCCAAATTGTATGATTCAATTTTGAAAAAAGGTCTTTGTGGGATAAGGTATTTACGGATTTCATTTAAGATCTTAAGATTATGCCCTTTTGTTTTTGATTCTCCTACTAGACCAAATAGTTTCTCAGCATCAGCTCTATCAAATACCTTTATCATTTTAAATCCCTCAATTACATTACCCCATAACCTTTAAACTCAAGGGGCTACAAACCTGTCCTCATTATGCAACCATTTAAGTCCTGGTATTATTCTGGTGAATCTCCAATATTTCTTACCTGAGGCACAGAGTTTGAATTTGAGAGCAACACTCCTGATGGGCTCTCATCAAGGCTCCATCTAATTGAAGCATCACATCCTCACTGTTACCCTTCAACCCATTTGCGTTGAAAGCCTAATTTTGGTTAACCTTTTTGATTACATTTTGCACTTCCAATTGTTCTATCAGAACATTAGGTTATATGTTCCAACCATAGGAATACAGATAGAGTGTTTGTTTCTTATTGAAATGCAAAGTGGTTCTGGTGGCAGCTATGGAGGAGTAAGTCTCACATTTGGTGGCTCCCGCTCTGGTCGGACATTTGGACCTTTCCCCTGGACTTTTTTCCGGTTTTAAATGGCAAATTCGAAGGCTGAGACAATTGGGCATCGTTTCCACGCATCGGTGTATGGAGAAGAGGACCAGAAGTGCACGAAAGGGCAGAAACAAGAAGTCAGTCACGAGCTGTGTTGAAGCTACAACGGGAGACAGTATGGCCGAGGGCTGGACCCCTGGGGTGGAAGCGCAGCGACCAACGGACCCAGTGATGCAGGCCATTCAGGATGGCTTTGCCAGGCAGAAGCGGGAATGCGTGGACCCGATCAAAGAGTCAATTGATCGGCTAGAGAGCAGACTGGACGCCCAGGACCGGGCGATTCAGAAGGTGGAGAAGGCGCTGCTGGAACAAGAGGAGCATCAAACAGCAGTGGAACTGGAGGTGGGAATGCTTCGGGAACAGCAGAAAAGGCTCCTGGAGAAGGTGGAGGACCTTGAGAATCGGTCCCGCCGGCAGAACCTAAGAATTGTCGGGCTCCCGGAGGGAGCTGAGGGAGCAGATTCTGGGGCATACGTGGCGGGTATGTTCGAAAAGCTGCTGGGGGAGGGGGCATTCCCCCGACCATTGGAGGTGGACAGGGCGTACTGGGCGCTTGCTAGGATGCCGCGGGCGGGGGACCCTCCGAAGGCAATGGAGGCTGGATGTAGGGCTATTGGCAGACGAAGCGGTGTGCGAGAGGCTGAGGAAGTGCATGCTGAACTACCTGCAGGTAAACGATACGGGGGAGGTCTCAGCAGCGGTGGTCTGGGAAGCGCTGAAGGCAGTGGTGAGAGGAGAGCTGATCTCGATCCGGGCTCACAGGGAAAGGACGGATAGGGCAGAAACGGACCGACTGGTAAAAGAGATTCTCCAAGTGGATAGGAGATATGCGGAGGCTCCAGAGGCAGGGCTTCTAAGGGAACGCCGGAGGCTACAGGCGGAATTTGGTTTGTTAACCACCGGGAGGGCAGTGGAACAGCTCAGAAAGGTGAAGGGGGCGATTTACGAGTGATGCACAATCAATAACTCCAAAAGCGAGGTTGGAGACAATTGAAGGCTTTAATACGCTAGATGTTTCCCCAGCAGCGCAGGTACAGAAGAAAGCTGCTGGGACGGCACGGGCTCTTATACCCCGCCTTGCAGGGCGGAGCTAATGTACAGGCTTAACAAATGGGAACAAGTACATTCTCCACCAATGGTATTCCGGCATTACCAGGTACCGTAATCCTTCTAACACAGACTACCACATTCAGCACCTGTTAAAAAAAGTGTCCGGCGGGGGTGGTGGCTTCGTATGATGGGTAAAGTGGTAGAGGTTACAGTTATGACGGTACCGCAATACCTCCTTACACAGTTTTGCCTTATTACATCTTAACTATTTACAACAGTAATGTACATTTCAAAATGAAGCAATTAGTCGATCGGGGGCCCTGGTCATCCTCTGCGATCGTCGTAGCTTTGGTGGTGATGCCGGTGGAGGTTCGGGCGTCTGTGACTCCGGGAGCGTGGTTTCGGCTTCTGTGGCAGCTTCATTACCCCTAGATGTGGCCGGTGGAAGGACCGACTGACCTGGGAAGGGGGCGGCTGTGGGGTGCGCCGGTGGGAGGGAGGGTACGACTGGTGGCGGGGGTGTGTGTGGGGGTCCAGCAGGCGCCAGGTCCCGTAGGGAGACCGTATCTTGTCAGCCATCGGGGTACGCCACGTAGGCGTACTGGGGGTTAGCGTGGAGAAGATGGACCCTCTCGACCAACGGGTCCGACTTGTGCGCCCGCACATGTTTTCGGAGCAGGATGGCTCCGGGCGCTGCCAGCCAGGTCGGGAGCCAGGTCCCAGAGGAGGACTTCCTGGGGAAGACAAGGAGATGTTCGTGAGGTGTCTAGTTGGTTGTGGTACAAAGCAGTGACCGGATGGAGTGGAGGGCATCTGGGAGGACTTCCTGCCAGCGGAAGACAGGGAGATTCCTGGACCGTAGGGCCAGTAGGACGGTCTTGCAGACCGTTCCGTTCTCCCTCTCTACCTGTCCGTTACCCCGGGGGTTGTAACTGGTCGTCCTGCTCGAGGCGATGACCTTGCTAAGCAGGAATTGACGCAGTTCGTCGATCATAAAGGAGGACCCCCTATCACTATGTATGTAGGCGGGGAACCCGAACAGTGCAAAGATGCTATAGAGGGCCTTGATGACGGTGGTTGCGGTCATGTCGGGGCAGGGGATGGCGAATTGGAAGCGGGAGTTCTCGTCAATCACGTTCAGGAAGTACATGTTGTGGTCGATGGAGGGCAGGGGGCCTTTGAAGTCCATGCTGAGGCGTTCAAAGGGACGGGAAGCCTTTATCAGGTGCACTTTCTCTAGCCAGTAGAAGTGCGATTTGCATTCCGCGCAGATTTCGCAGTCCCTGGTGGCTGTCCTGACCTCCTCGATGGAGTAGGGCAGGTTGCGGGTCTTGATAAAGTGGAAAAAGCGAGTGACCCCCGGGTGGCAGAGGTCCTCGTGGAGGGCTCGGAGACGGTCCACTTGTGCGTTGGCACATGTGCCATGGGACAGGTCATCAGGAGGCTTGTTTAGCTTCCCGGGACGATACAAGATCTCGTAGTTGTAGGTGGAGAGTTCGATCCTCCACCGCAAGATCTTATCGTTTTTTATCTTGCCCCGCTGTGCATTATCGAACAGAAAGCAACCGACCGTTGGTCAGTGAGGAGAGTGAATCAGACCTGCCGGCCAGGTAATGCCTCCAATGTCGCACAGCTTCTACTGTGGCCTGGGCCTCCTTTTCGACTGAGGAGTGGGGGATTTCGGAAGCATGGAGGGTACGTGAGAAGAAAGCCACGGGCCTGCCCGCTTGGTTGAGGGTGGCCGCCAGAGCTACGTCAGATGCGTCACTCTCGACCTGGAAGGGGAGGGACTCGTCGATGGCGTGCATCGTGGCCTTTGCAATGTCTGCTTTGATGCGGCTGAAGGCCTGGCGGGTCTCTATCGACAGGGGAAAGGCTGTGGATTGGATCAGGGGATGGGACTTGTCCGCATAGTTTGGGACCCACTGGGCGTAGTAACTGAAAAACCCAAGGCAGCGCTTCAGGGCCTTGGAGCAGTGAGGGAGGGGGAACTCCATAAGGGGCGCATGCGTTCAGGGTCGGGGCCTACAACTCCATTTCGCACTACGTAGCCGAGGATGGCTAGGCGGTCGGTGCTAAACACGCATTTATCCTTGTTGTATGTAAGGTTAAGGATTTTAGCGGTCTGGAGGAATTTTCAGAGATTGGTGTTGTGGTCCTGCTGGTCATGGTCGCAGATGGTGATATTATCGAGATACGGGAATGTTGCCCGTAAACCGTACCGGTCAACCATTCGGTCCATCTTGTGCTGGAAGACCGAGACCCCGTTGGTGACACCGAAGGGAACCCTTAAAAAATGATAGAGCCGCCCATCTGCCTCGAAGGCAGTGTATTTGCGGTCACTAGTGCGGGGAGCTGGTGGTAGGCGGACTTGAGATCCACCGTGGAGATGACCTTGTAATGCGCGATCCTGTTTACCAGGTCGGATATGCGGGGGAGAGGGTACGCGTCTAGCTGCGTATACCTGTTGATGGTCTGACTGTAGTCGATGACCATCCTATGCTTCTCCCCGGTCTTTACCACCACTACTTGAGCTCTCCAGGGACTGTTGCTAGCTTCAATGACTCCTTCCCTCAGTAGCCTTTGGACCTCTGACCTAATAAAGATCCGGTCCTGGGCACTGTACCGTCTGCTCCTAGTGGCGACAGGTTTGCAATCCGGGGTGAGGTTCGCAAACAGGGAAGGCGGGTCGATCTTGAGGGTCGCGAGGCCGCAGACAGTGAGGGGGTGTATAAGGCCGCCAAATTTGAACGTTAGACTTTGGAGATTACACTGGAAGTCTAAACCTAGGAGTGTGGCCACGCAGAGGTGGGGAAGGACGTAGAGCCGGGAATTTTTAAACTCCCTTCCCTGGACTGTGAGGTTTGCTACACAAAACCCCTTTATCTCTACTGAGTGGGAACCGGAGGCCAGGGAGATTTTTTGATTAACGGGGTGGACGAGGAGAGAACAGCACCTTACCGTGTCAGTGTGTATGAAGCTCCGTGCTCCCAGAGTCGATTAGGCAGGGAGTCTCGTGCCCGTTGATAAATAGAGTTGTTGTAGCAGTTGAGAGTGTTCGAGGTCGGGACTGATCCAGGGTCACCGAGGCTAATCGCAGCAGTTGAGTGTTCTCTTCGGGCAGTGTGTGGTCAGCCGAGCAGGGGTCCTGGGGTCCATCCAAGATGGCGGCTCTCATTGGTCGCATATGGCTGGGGGTGCACAAAATGGCGGCGCCCATCCATCTAACGTGGCGTCCGCGGGTCAAGATGGCGGCGCCCGGCGGCCGCACGTGGCCCTGGAGTAGGAAGATGGCGGCGCCCGCTGGCCGCATGGGGACCGTGGAGAGGTTTGTGGTGGCGGTCCGCATTCGCCGCGGGAGACCGCGGCAACCGCATGGGCCTGGCATACCACCACAAAATGGCCCTTTTTACCGCATCCCTTGCAGGTGGATGCGCGGGCCGGGCAGCGCTGGCGGATTTGCTTGGCCTGCCCGCAAAAGTAGCAGCGGGGCCCCCGGGGTTGCCAGGCCGCCTTGCAGCGGAAGCTTGTGGGGGGATGGGGGCTGTCTCTGGGTCGGCTGCGGAGGGGTTCCACGCTGCCCAGGGTCTGCCGCGCGGTCGGGAATGTAAGCGCGGGCGTCTCTGGAGGCCACATCCAGGGAGCCTGCGAGGGCCCGTGCCTCATTGAGACCTGGAGTGTCTTTTACCAGCAATCGCTGGCGGATTTGTGAGGACAGCATACGTGCCACGAAAGCGTCCCGGACCAAGAGTTCAGTGTGTTCGCTCGCCGAAACGTGCGGGCAGCTGCAGTTTCTTCCCAACACCAGGCGTGCACGGTAGAATTCTTCCAATGTTTTCCCAGGGATTTGTCGCCTCGTCGCTAGCAGATGTCAGGCATAGACCTGGTTTACCGGGCGAATATAACAGAAGGGCCGTTGAATTTGAAGGTTAGACTTTGGAGGTTGCACTGAAAGTCCAACCCGAGGAGTGTGGCCGCGCAGAGGTGGGGAAGGACGTAGAGTCGGTAGTTTTTGAACTCCCTTCCCTGGACCGTGAGGTTAGCTACACAAAACCCCTTGATCTCTACTGAGTGAGATTCGGAGGCCAGGGAGATTTTTTGATTAACGGGGTGGACGGGGAGAGAACAGCGCCTTACCGTGTCGGGGTATATGATGCTCTCTGTGCTCCCAGAGGCGATTAGGCAGGACGTTTCATGCCCATTGATAAGCACCGTCGTCGTAGCAGTCGAGAGTGTTCGGGGCTGGGACTGGTCCAGGGTCCCCGAGGCTAATCGTGCCAGCAGTTGGATGTTTTCTTCGGGCGGTGTGTGGTCAGCCAAACTGGGGTCCTGGGAGTCCATCCAAGATGGCGGCACCCATCCATCGCACGTGGCGTCCGTGGGACAAGATGGCAGCGCCCGGAGGCCACACGTGGCCCTGGAGGAGGAAGATGGCAGTGCCCGCTTGCCGCACGGGGTCCGTGGAGAGGGTTGTGGTGGTGGTCCGTATTCGCCTCCAGAGACCACAGTGACCGCCCGGGCCTAGTATACAGCCATGAAGTGGCCCTTTTTGCCGCATCCCTTGCAGGTGGATGAATGGGCCGGAGAGCGCTGTCGGGGGTGCTTGGCTTGCCCACAAAAATAGCAGCGGGGCCCCCCGGGGTTGCCAGGCCGTCTCGCAGCACAAGCTTGTGGGGTGATGGGAGATGCCTTGGGGTCAGCCGCAGGGGGGTTCCACGCTGTCCAGGGGGCTGCCGCGCGGTCGGGGACGTAAGCGCGGGCGTTTGGGGAGGCCACATCCAGGGAGCCGGCAAGGGCCCGTGCCTCCTTGAGGCCTAGTGTCTCTTTCTCCAGCAATCGCTGGCGGATTTGGGAGGACAGCATACCTACAACGAAAGCGTCCCGAATCAAAAGTTCTGTGTGGTCGTTTGCTGAAACTTGCGGGCAGCTGCAGTTTCTCCCCAACACCAGGAGCGCACGGTAGAATTCTTCCAGTGATTCCCCAGGGATTTGTCGCCTCATCGCTAGTAGATGTCGGGCATAGACCTGGTTTACAGGGCGAATATAATGTCCTTTCAGCAGCTCCACTACGGTATCGAAATCGTCCACGTCCTTGATGAGGGTGTAGATTTCTGTACTCACCCTCGAGTGCAGAATTTGTAGTTTCTGTGCTCCCGTGGGTATGTTTTCGGCCGTCCCGAGATATCCGTTGAAGCACGCCAGCCAGTGCTTGAAGGTTGCCGCTGAGTTTGCCGCGTGGGGGCTGAGTAGAGGACACTCCTGCTTGATTCGGAGCTCCATTCTTTAAAAACTAGCGTATTAAATTGATGCACGATCAATAACTCCAGAAGCGAGGTTGGAGACAATTGAAGGCTTTAATACGCTAGATGTTTCCCCCACCAGCGCAGGTACAGAAGAAAGCTGCTGGGGCGGCACAGGCTCTTATACCCCGCCTTGCAGCGTGGAGCTAACATACAGACTTAACCAATGGGAACAAGTACATTCTTCACCAATGGTATTCCGGCATTACCAGGTACCGTAATCCTTCTAACAGATTACCACAGCGAGCATGGTGAGAAGGCCAGCAGGATGCTTGCACAGCAGCTCAGAAAGAAGGAGGCAGCTAGAGAAATAGGGAAAGTTATTGACGGGGATGGGAACTTAGTTGGGGACTCGGCGGGGGTGAGAAAGACCTTTCGGGATTTTTATAACAGGTTGTACAGGTCGGAACCCCCTGTGAGGATGAGGCACTTTTTGGATGGGCTGACTTTCCCGAAGGTAGATTGGGAGCTGGTAGAAGGGCTGGGGGCCCCAATCGGGCTGGAGGAGATAGTGGAGGGTTTGAAGGCCATGCAGTCGGGCAAGACCCCAAAGTTCTCTGGAATATTGGGGCCGGTGCTGATGAAGGTCTTTAGCGAGGCCACGGAAAGGGGAACTCTGCCCCAGACGAAGTCACAAGCCATGATCTCGCTCATTCTGAAAAGGGACAAGGACCCGGAGCTATGTGGGTCTTACAGGCTGATTTCCTTGCTGAACATAGTGCCAGAGCTCTGGCCAAAATGTTGTCCTCCAGGATTGAGGACTGTGTACCGGACGTTATTGTGGAGGATCAGACTGGGTTCGTTAAGGGCAGGCAGCTGGTGGCCAATGTAAGAAGGCTGCTAACTGCGGTCATGATGCCCCCGGAAGGTAGGGAGGTTGAGGTGGTTGTCGCGATGGAGACGGAAAAAGCCTTTGACTGGGTCAAGTGGGATTACTTATGGGAGGTGCTGGAGCGGTTCGGGTTTGGGAGGGGCTTTGTTGACTGGGTTAGGTTGCTGTACCGGGCTCAGGTTGCAACTGTACGGGCAAACAGGACGATTTTGGTCTATTTTAGACTGCACCAGGGGACGAGACAGGGATGCCCCCTCTCCCTACTGCTGTTTGCGCTGGTGATAGAGCCGCTGGCAATTGCTCTGAGGGCCTCAAAGGGCTGGAAGGGGTTGGTCCGGGGGGAGGGGCGGGTGGAGCACAAGTGTCTCGCTGTATGCGGATGACCTACTGCTGTATGTCTCAGACCCAATGGAGGGGATGGAAGAAATTATGGGAATTTTTGGGGAATTTGGCTGGTTTTCGGGGTATAAGCTCAATATGGGGAAGAGCGAGATGTTTGTGGTCCATGCAAGTGGTCAGGAAAGGCTACTGGGGGAACTGACATTCAGAGTGGTAGGGGACAGTTTCAGGTACCTGGGTATTCAAGTGGGAGGGATTGGGACAGGCTACATAAACTGAACTTGGCCTGGCTGGTGGAGCAGATGAAGGAGGATTTCCGGAGGAGATGGGATGCGCTCCCGTTGTCTCTGGCGGGCAGAGTTCAATCGGTAAAAGTGACAGTCCTTCCGAGATTCCTATTCGTTTTCCAATGCCTCCCCATCTTCATCCCGCGGTCCTTTTTTAAGCGGATCAATAAAATTATTGTGGGCTTTGTGTGGGGGGGGGGGGGCAAGTCCCCGCGTGTGAAGAGGGCAATGCTCGAGCGGAGTCGGGGGGATGGTGGGCTGGCGCTGCCGAATGTCCGCAATTATTACTGGGCGGCGAATATAGCCATGGTGAGGAGGTGGCTGGTGGGGGGTGAGCCGGCGTGGGTGCGCATGGAGGCGACTTCTTGTAAGGGCACCAGTCTGGGGCGTTGGTAACAGTGCCTCTGCCGCTCCCGCTGGCGCAATACTCCACCAGTCCAGTGGTGGTGGCGGCCCTGAGAGTCTGGGGGCAGTGGAGGAGACATGTGGGAGCAGAGGGGGCGTCGGTATGGTTCCCAATCTGCGATAATCACCCGGTTTGCCCCGGGGTGGATGGACGGGGGGTTCCGAATTTGGCGGAGAGCGGGGATTGAGAGAATGAGGGAGACTTGTTTATAGATGGAAGCTTCCCGAGTATAATGGCGCTGGAGGAGAGGTTTGCATTGGCGGGGGGAAATTAATTTCGATATCTGCAGGTGCGGGACTTTCTGCGGAGGCAGGGACCAACCTTCCCACTCCTCCCACTGAGGGGGATTCAGGACAGAGTGGTCTCTAGAGGATGGATAGGAGAGGGAAGCGTCTCAGACATATATAAAGAGCTTATGGGTTTGGAGGAGACGCAGACCGAGGAGCTGAAGCAAAAGTGGGAGGAGGAGCTGGGGGGGGGGAGAGATAGGGCCTTTGGGCGGGAGCGTTGGGCAGGGTCAACGCGACCCTACATGTGCCAGGCTCAGCCTGATCCAATTTAAGGTCGTTCACCGGGCTCACACGACAGTGGCCCGGATGAGCAGATTCTTTGGGGTGGAGGACAGGTGTGCGAAGTGTGCGGGGGGGGGGGGGGGGGGGGGGGGGGGGGGGCAGCGAACCATGTCCACATGTTCTGGGCATGTCCAAAGCGGAGGGGATTTTGGCAGGGGTTTGCCGACGTCATGTCCAAGGTATTAAATACAAGGGTGGCATTGAGTCCAGAGGTGGCGATTTTTGGGGTATCGCAGGATCCGGGAATCCAGGAGGAGAAAGAGGCAGATGTTCTGGCCTTTGTTTCCCTGGTAACCCGGAGGCGGATATTACTAGCATGGAGGGACTCAAAGCCCCCAAAATCGGAGACCTGGCTTTCGGACATGGCCGGCTTCCTCTGCCTGGAAAAAATTAAGTTCGCCATGAGAGGGTCACTGTTAGGGTTCGCCCGGAGGTGGCAAGCATTCATCGACTTCCTTGTCAGAATTAATTGTCAGCAGAAGGGGGGGGGGGGGGGCGCGTGGGGGGGAGTGGGGGGGAGTGGGTTAGGTTGGCGTAGTTTAGGGGGGGTAAGCAATGTTAGGAGCTGTGGGAGAGGGAGGCGGTATTTGCACCCTGTTTATATTTTCCTTGTTATGTACATTGTTGATTTTGTTGCTGCTACATTGCCAAAGAAATACCTCAATAAAATGTTTATTTAAAGAAAAGAAAAGCAAAGTGGGGGGGGAGGCATCATCTCGTCAAATTTGGAGAATAACTGAGGCAACAATTGAACCATGGAGGAGGGAAGCAGATGATTTTAAAATCCAGGAGCAATCAGCCAGCTGAAGATCAGAGGTGAAGGGGAGCTGGGCCACCAGAGGTTCCCATATTCATAGAATCCTTAGAATCCCTACAGTGCAGAAGGAGGCCATTCGACCCATTTGGTCTGCACCGACCCTTCGAAAGAGCACACTACCCTCTCACCCACCTTATCCGCGTAACCCCACCTAACCTGCACATCCCTGGACACTAAGGAGAAATTTGGCATGGCCAATCCACCTAACCTGCACATCTTTGGACTGTGGGTTGAAGCTGGTGCACCCGGAGGAAACCCTATGGGAATTGTTTTTATAAAGGTAATAGTGTTTTCTCATCTGCTCAGCTACCAGCAAAATGCCTCGTGTGAATTGGACAGCGTCCCAGCTACTGTGAACAAATAAAACTCCACTTACCGCACAGTGGACTGATAGACCAAATCCTCCCTCTTCTGATATTCATCAATGTGAGTGTAATTTGTAGAGAACAGGGCATCATATGTGAATATTTTCTGTTTGATGGTCCCTCCATCTGTCACCTGGTATCAAGGAACAATACATCACAGTCAACGACGAGTGAGTGAAAATTAAAAAGTCCTTTTTATCACAGCACACAGCACCTGAGGCAGCCTGCATTCCCCAGTGAAGCATCGCAAAGTAAAGGAAAAGTCAGAATATTACACTTGACACATGAGAATGTTTCCGTTTCCCAAGTGAATCCTTCCATTGTGCTTAGAATGTGAAAGCAGGAATGCAGAGCTTCACATAAGGAAGAGGCCGTAGCCTAGTTCTACTGGGCTGCCTCTTTGCAAAAGTAGATACCAATCATTAACACATACCTTACAGCGGGGACGCAGAGGGAGAGATGGGGAAGATGGAAGGGCAGATTATCAGTTTTTGGCACTGCGGGAGACGAACTGCGTGTTTGCTGTCACCACTTTGACACAATCACATAGAAGGAGGCCATCCGGTCCATCGAGTCTGCACCGGTCCTTGGAAAGAGCTCTCTATTTAAGCCCACACCTCCACCCTATCCCCATAACCCAGTAATCCCACCTAACCTTTTTTGGACACTAAGGGCAATTTAGCATGGCCAATCAACCTAACCTGCACATCTTTACACTGTGGGAGGAAACCAGTGCACCCGGGGGGAACCCACGCAGGCATGGGGAAAATGTGCAGACGCCGCACAGACAGTGACCGAAGCTGGATTTGAAGCGGGGCCCTGGAGCTGTGAAGCAACAGTGCTATCCACTGTGCACTGTTGGATTTTAGTCAGGTTGACCAACCGATCCCATGGCCGGCAAGCTCTTGGTTCATATTGAATCTGCACGGGCAGCCCAACAAAAGAGACCAAGGGCTAAAAGGTATGTGGCTTAATCCTTATAAAGACTGGAGCGAAGATTTAAAGGGTTTGGACCAGTTAAAGTTGGCATGGGAAGGGGAAAAACTTGTTTTGGCCTTTTGAAGACTGCAAATATTTTAAACGTATTTCCAACATTTCCAAAGATAGGGGCAAAAAAAGAAGGGAAGATAAAGTACGTGTGGAGAAGGGAAATGGAATTCATGGGCAAGTGATGAGTGTCACTTTAGAGAGATGGCTATTAGATTACATTATCCACATGTCGTGGGAAATGATATGGAAGATGGCACACCTTAAAACTACCCAGGGAGAAACCTCAAAGGTACATGTCACAAAATGTTGGCCCTCACATCCACTGCTTCTCATGACAAGTTCCAACATAACTTTGCAGCTCTTTCAATGATCACGCAACTCCATATCCCTTCTGACCTTGGCCTGTTGCAGTCTTCCAATGAAGCTCAATGTACACTCAAAGTACAATCTTCAACTGGCTACCTTACAGCCTTCTGGGCATATTGAGTCCAATAATTTTAGATGTAACCTCTGCCAAAGACACGCTGGGGTACGCCAAAGATGAACCTCTTGGAGGTTCCCAGGTAAGGGTTTACCTGTCAATGGTATAGAAGGGCTAATATCCTGGGTACAACTGTGCTGAACCAGGAACCACCCAACACAGCGATTTAAATCGTTAAACTTTGGATGGTTCTCCTGTTTAGCACTAATAGTTACTCTGAAAGAGTAAGAAATAAAAGCAGCTACAACTTCAGCCTGGGACACCCACTTCCCCACACATTATGGAGCCCCGAGGGGAGTTCCTCACTCCCTCACCCCCACAAAGCACCCCTCCATGGTATTCCCTAGCCCCCAACCTCCAATCCGCATGGGATGTCCCCCATCACCGTCGACCTGATCCCTGACCCCCTGACCCAATGTGGCGGGACCCACGACCCAACCAGACTACCCCCGACCCAACCCCCACTACCCACCCCCCCAGCCCTGTATCCAACCCCCACTATAAAAGCTATTAACTGACTATTAACTGGGGAGAAGGGCAGCTCAGACTCTCCCCCACCGCCCACACACCTCCCCTGCCTCCAAAGCCTTTCTCTGCCAGTCTTTATTCGCAGCATCAACAAGGAGGCAAAGGGAGCAAGACCAAAGTAAATACTATGACCTGATAATACACATTACATTGTAAGGCAACCCCTGAGAACTGAGGCAAAGAAGCTGGCAACTCGGGCACTCGAAACATAAACATCTTGCACAGGTTGTGGGAGCTACCAAGTTGGAAATAACAAACTAGGTGGGCAGAGTGTTGGTGTGGATATGATGTGGAGGGATCTTGAATATCCTGGCTACCTATTTCTTAACACAGCACCGCTCATATGGGCACACCTCTGTCACTGGATAGTGTGATCCTTTAACGTACATCTCCCAAATCTCTACAGGCACAGCAAAGTGTGCTCGCTTTGACTCACTGGTAGTGCAGCACTCCTGTTAGAGGTGCTTTTTTTTTTCTTTATTCGTTTATGGGATGTGGGCATTTAAGAGTCAACCATCTGCTGTGTCTGGAGTCACATGTAGGCCAGACCAGGTAAGGATGACATATTTTCTTCCATGAAGGGCATTAATGAACCAGGTGGGTTTTTATAACAATTGACAATGGTTTCATGGCCATCATTAGACTTTTAATTCCAGATTTTAAAAATTGAATTCAAATTCCACCATCTGCACTGGTGGGTTTCGAACGCAGGACCCCAGAGCATTACCCTGGGTTTCTGGATTATTAGTCCAGCGACAATAACACTATGCCACTGCCTCTCCTATGCAGAATAAGACACCCAACCTCCCCAGGAAACCATGTTGGTGTGGAGCCAGCATGACTTATGAGTGGATCCGACATAGAATCACAGAATCTCTACAGTGCAGAAGGAGGCCATTTGGCCCATGTCGTAAATGCTCCACACCAACTACCCACCCAGATTAGCTAGCAGCCCCATCAGTGGCAGCTAGTGGGACTGCAGGTAACGAGGGCAATCAAGGCCCATGACTCCCCGGGGCAGGGAAGTCTCGGGTCTTGGGCCCACAGGATTTGTGTAGGTTAGGAGAGAGCTGGGGCGGGATGGGGGTGGGGGTTTTGACAGAAGAACAGCCACCCAACGATTGGCCATGGGGACCCCCCGAAGTGCGACACCTTCCCCCTGTCCTTCTCACCCTTTAAACATTTTTGTTTAAAGGACATGCTTGCAGCTCCTGCCAAATGTTTAATGGCATGGACAGTGTATTATCAGGGCTAATAGACTAATTAACCGTTAATTATTCATTTCAATATCAAGGAAGATTGCGGATTTCAGCGCCTGTCTACCAAACCCCCCCCCCCCCGGTATATGCAGGAGACCTTTGGGAGGTGGGGGGAGCAGGGTGGTGGTGGGATGGGCGCCCATTCCAATTTACACCCCCCCCCCAGGAATCCTGCTCACCGGAGGCACATCAAATTCAGCCCGCTATCTTTCAGAGGGGATGTTAAAATGAGGCCTTGTCTGGCCTCGTGTGTAAAAGACCCTGGGCGAAATTCTTCCCCAACGGCGGGATGTCCGCCGACTGGCACCAAAGACGGCGCCAATCAGACGGGCATCGCGCCGGCCCAAAGCTGCGGAATGCTCCGCATCTTTGGCGGCCTAGCCCCAACATTGAGGGGCTAGGCCGACGCCGGAGGGATTTCCGCCCCGCCAGCTGGCGGAAATGGCGTTTGTTGCCCCGTCAGCTGGCGCGGAAATGCGGCGCATGCGCGGGAGCGTCAGCGGCCGCTGTCAGTTTCCCGCACATGCGCAGTGGGGAGAGTCTCTTCCGCCTCCGCCATGGTGGAGGCCGTGGCGGAGGCGGAAGGGAAAGAGTGCCCCCACGGCACAGGCCCGCCCGCGGATCGGTGGGCCCCGATCGCGGGCCAGGCCACCGTGGGGGCACCCCCCGGGGTCAGATCGCCCCGCGCCCCCCCCCCAGGACCCCGGAGCCTGCCCACGCCGCCTGGTCCCGCCAGTAAATACCAGGTTTGATTTACGTCGGCGGGACAGGCAATTCCTGGGCGGGACTTCGGCCCATCCGGGCCGGAGAATCCAGCGGGGGGTCCCGCCAACCGGCGCGGCCCGATTCCCGCCCCCGCCCAATCTCCGGTACCGGAGACTTCGGCGGGGGCGGGATTCACGGCGGCCAACGGCCATTCTCCGACCCGGCGGGGGGGTCGGAGAATGACGCCCCCTGTCAGACCAGTCCCTGAAATGCAGTGGTATTCTCCCCATGTCTCAGCCAACATTCATCCCTCAACCTGTAAAGCCAATAATCTGGGAGTTTATCTCAACGTTGGAACATTGCTTTGTGCAAATAGGCTGCTTTAATTCTCCACTTGGCAACAGCGATCGCAGAGTACCTATTGGATGTGATGCACTTTTGAAAAGGCTCTATATAAATGCAACTTTTCTCATTGACAATGCTGTTTTAAATATGTAATAGCACAGATGGAGTAGGATAAAGTGAGTCAACATTAGCATGAGTGCCACACAGCTCTTAAATCTTGTCTCCTTGTCAGTCAAACCCACACAGTGCCACACAAACATATTGTTGTGCTAGTTCAAGTTGCAATATCCTGAATCTCACTCACCACGGCTTACAAAAGCTTGAGGAGGTAGCTTCAGGTGAGTCATAGCTTGAAGTGCCTCAGTTACAGTCAATCTTCTGGTGAACTAGTAAACATTATCCACCCAGTTTGCTTTTCTTGCAAACATCATGTCGAAAAACAGTTCTCTAAATTGTTTTCATATGAATTACAGTTTTTCCACAAATATTCCAAAATAAAACAAAGACAGTCATAAAAATGGACCACAAAGTTGGAAGAAAGGCGGCATGGTGGTCCAATGGTTAGCACTGCTCTCTCACAACGCCAGGGACCCGGGTTCGATTCCGACCTGCACGTTCTTCCTGTGTCTGCGTGGATTTCCTTTGAGTGCTCCGGCGTCCTCCCACAACCAAAGATGCACAGGTTTGGTGGACTGCCCATGCTAAATTGCCACTGGGTGGGGTTATGTGGTAGGTAGGGTGCTCTTTTAGAGGGTCGGTGCAGACTCAATGGCCCAAATAACCTCCTTCTGCACTGTAGGGATTCCAGGATTCTATGACTTAAACTGAAATTGTTTTGTCCTTTGAAGAACTCCATTACTTATGAAGCATCCCTTACCGTAGGCAGGTTAACAGAGCAGATAATGCAGTCATGCAAGTTCAACTCCATTTAATTAAATTAGAATATTTAATAAAGCTCTCACTATTTGGGTGAAAACAGATTAGCCCAGCCGATGCTGCTGGGAACGTTGTGATCAATTGTTCTATCTGGCTAGATGAATGTACACCTGGATTGCCAATTCCCATCTTGTGTGCCAGATCCACAAAATATACTCTGGAGGCATTTCCGGATTTCATGGCTTCTTTGTATTTGTGCCTTGTGTTCATTCCGCCTGCTCACCCCTGAAGGCACTGACTTTCACTGGGACTCAGCTGTCTGCCAGTACCCGATCTAGTGGCTGTTCTTCCTGCACAAAATTTTTTAAAAATTAATTCATGGGTTGTGAGCATTGCTGGCTGGGTCAGCATAATCCTAATTGCCCTTGAACTGAGTTCATTTCGGAGGGCAGTTACGAGTCAACCACATTGCTGTGGGTCTGGAGTCCCATGTAGGCCAGACCAGGTAAGGACGGCAGATTTCCTTCCCTCAAGGGCATTAGTGAATCAGGTGGGTTTTTTACAACAATTGTCAATGGTTTCATGGACATCGCTAGGCTTTTAATTCTAGATTGTTAAATTACGCAATGAGTGTGGGTGCTGAGAGAGATCTTGCACCCACTCCACCCCCAAATTGTGCTCACCGATGTTTGAACCTGGCACCTTGACTGAACTCAGTTAACTCAACAGAGATTGGAGTCCCTTCCCTTGTAGACAATTCCCTCACAGCCTGGCTTTAGCCAAGAGATATGATTTAGCACTGCAGGGACAGAGCTTGGGCTAACAGGACTGTATCAGGAATTTAGGTGCTAAGATCAGCACAGCACTATAGAATCCCTCCCATGCAAAAGGAGGCCATTCAGCCCATTGAGTTTGCACCATACCTCTGAAAGTGTACCCTATCTAGGCCAACTCTCCCCCCCTATCCCACAACCCTGTAACCCCATCTAACCTTTGGACACTAATGGGCAATTTAGCATGGCCAATCCACCCAACCTGCACATATTTTGACTGTGGGAGGAAGCCGGAGCACCCGGAGAAAACTCACACAGACAAGGGAAGAACACGCAAACTCCATACAGTCAACCAAGGCCAGAATCAAACCCGGTCCCTGGCACTATGAGGCAGGAGTGCTAACTGCTGTGCCACCGTGCCACCTCAACTTGCTCTTTCCAACCCCCACTTTGGTTTCCTAACCATCACGGAATTCTCATTGCATTTTCCCAGTCACATGGAATTCTGTGTTGGGAACAATGATTCAGAAAATCTACCTCGTAAATTAATTGCACAATGTCAACAATTCAAGACTTTTTTCCGCAGAATTACTGCTCCTACACCAATCTCCATTTTGCCTGCCGTCCCTGCCAACTGCTTTTCAAAAAAAAACATTTAGAGTACCCAATTCTCTTTTTCCAATTAAGGGACAATTTAGCGTGGTCAACCCACCTACCCTGCATATTTTTGTGTTTGTGGGGGTGAGACCCACACAGACATGAGGAGAATGTGCAAGCTCCTCACGGACAGTGACCCGGGGCTGGGATCGAAACCGGCTCTTCAGCGCTGTGAGGCAGCAGTGCTAACCACTGCGCCACCGTGCCGCCCGCCAACTGCTTTGTGTATTTGCTTCCCCAGCAAGACAACACCCCCATTCAGGCGACAATCACAGACAACTTCCTATATTTTCTGTCCTGATGACCCTTCAATTCTCCCCCAGAGAGATGGTTATAATTACATCGAGTGTCTCCAATGCCAAGTTATAGTTTTAATATCTCTTGATAAGAATCCCCTTAATTCTCCTTGAATATATTCGCTGCTCATGAGATCTGTTGCCTCTTTTGAACTGCTCTACATATTGTATTGTTGCTGTTTAAGATGCTGATTCAACTCCACTTGGAGGATCGCTTGTAAACCCTAGTTACCATATCAAAGGGAGGGGATTATTGCTCACGCGGGGGGAACAGTCGGGTCATAAATCCGTCCTTGACAGCATTGTGGATGTATCTTCACCACATGGACTGCAAGAAGGCTTCACCTTCTCAAGGGCAGATTAAGGACTGGTAATAAATGCTGGCCTCGCATCCCACTCATGAGTACAAAAACCAACAACAGCTCGTCTTAACAATGCATTTACATAGCGACTTCAATGGAGAAAATACTCGAGGGTAAATCATGGGGTCACAATGTAAACTTTAGAAGAAGTGAGCAATGGTTTGTCAGAAACACCTTTGTGGAGGATTTTTAAAGGTAGAAAGAGGAGTGAGGGGTTCAGAGAGAGGGAACACAAGGAAGCAGGACAGAGGCGGCGGAAGTGTCTGCGAAGATGTGAAGAGGATGGTAATGCGCAAAAATGCCAAGTTTGGAGCACAACGATCGGCAGGGGGTAGAAGGCCCTGGGCTGTTGTAGAGATAGACTGATGGTGAAGCCATGGTACGATTTGAAGGTGAGCAGAACGATTTCAAATTTGGGGCTTTGGGGAAGAGTGGACCGATGCAGGAACCGGCGGGATGGGTAAGCTGGACTTCACAAGGGGAAGACTTTGAGCAGGTAAATATTGAACAAATTAAGAGATTATGGTGGTGGGGAACCTCAGTCCTCTGGAAATTAGAGAAATCAAGTTTAGGAGATGATAAGCAGGTGGTCATGGATTTTAGGAGTTGTTGCAGTGAGACTCGAAAGGAGACGGGTGATGTTGAGAGGCTGGCAGTAAGCAGCAAGGGGTTGGAAGCTTGAAGTTCACCTCCAAGTAGAACAAAGGCTGAGGACCCCATGCACTCTAGTTTGGCCTCAACTGCTTTTGTGGGCAAAGTTGGATGCAGGGGAAGGGGAGTTTAGGGGGAATGGATTCGGTGTCAACAACACCAGGCTCGATTTAACAGAAATGAAACAGAATCCCATGTTGAGTGCATTTAGCTGTCAGCCCCGAGAACAACCCCGCTATTCAACGGAATTCTGCTTCATTTTGGGGCTTCAGTGGGGAACGCCTTAGGAGACCCCCCCCCCCCCTACCACCCAAGTGCCAGTATGCCTGGGGCCAAGAAATCACAGGGGTTAGATCCCGGGCCTTGGGTATCTCCGGTGAGAGCATATTCAAGTGAACTTGACTGCACACTTGAATATGCAAATTTATTTTGTTAGGTCTCGCGACGCATGATGGGGCTGGTAAATCTCGCGAGAGGCCTCTTGCAAGATTTGCATTCTTTGCCGCATACTGGGTGTCGTGTTAAGCACAGTAAGATAACACTGGATGCAGCATCACCTGAGAGATACTCCACACCTTGAAGTCAGTTCAATATGTTTTATTGAACTCGTCACACAGTTAGCTCAATCCTCTGTGAGGTCGACTCTCTGCTAACCTAGTGTGATGAATCTGTCTGACTGAACCAGACTAGCTCTTAGCCACGTGCTGGAGGAGTTATATGATATGTACACCCTGACTCACACTGTAGATGTCACCAGTGGAAAGAGGCGGAGTGTGAGTGCCTCTTGCCTTTTATAGTGGGAAAGCACCCCCAAGTGTTCTGCCTGCTGACTGGTTATGCCCTGTCCTCTGTATTCATTAGCTGCCTGTTTGTATCTCATTATGTACATGTCTGCACATCATGACATCTCCCCTTTTGAAATGTTTTTCTATGGCCTATGTGAAAGTATTTACATGTGTAGGCTGAAAAACTAGCTTATTTACATACAGTAGCAGAGGAGAACATACGGACATGTAAAAACAGGTGTCTAAGGTGCGAAAACAGAACATAGCAAACAAAGCAAGTGTTCATAAGTCCAGTCTCTGGGGCTTGCGTCTGATCCTGGTCGACCGCCGGAGAGGTGGTGGTGGGGACGACGGCGCCTTGATAGGCGGGATTGAAGCCTGGCTGGTGGCCTCGTGGTTCGAGATATCAGGAGGTGGCACAATAATGGATGGAAACACTGAAGAGTGTGGTTGCGGGTGGGCAACTGTGCATAGTGCCCGTCTGTTTCGCCGCACAACAGAGCCATCAGCCATACGCACAACATACGATCGGGGAGCAGCCTGTCGAACAACAACAGCTGGAGCTGACCAGCCACCATCAGGTAGCTTGATTCGAACAGCATCCACCGGGGATAGCACAGGCAAATGGGTGGCATGAGCACCATAGCCCTGCTTTTGCCGGTCCCTGAGTTTCTGCACCTTCTGCAGAACCGGGAGGTGATCCAGATCAGGCAAGTGTATGGCTGGAAGAGTCGTCCGTAGGTCCCTGTTCATCAGGGGTTGAGCCGGTGACATGCCGGTAGACAGAGGGGTTGCCCTGTACGCAAGCAGCGCTAGGTTGACGTCAGAAGCAGAATCCGCGGCCTTGCAGATGAACTGCTTCACTATGTGCACCCCTTTCTCAACCTTCCCGTTGGACTGCCGGTAATGTGGGCTGGAGGTAACGTGGTTAAACTGATATGACTGGGCAAATCTTGACCACTCTTGGCTGCTGAAGCAAGGACTGTTGTCACTCATGACAGTGAGTGGAATACCATGCCTGGAGAACGTCTCCTTACAGGCCTTGATGACGGTCTTGGATGTGAGGTCCGAGAGCTTCACAACTTCTGGGTAGTTAGAAAAATAATCAATGATTAACACATAATCACAACCATTGGTGTGAAAGAGGTCGATGCCCACCTTGGACCATGGGGAGGTCACGAGTTTGTGCTGCTGAAGCGTCTCCTTGCCCTGTGCTGGCTGGAAGCATTGACAGGTCGGACAGTTGAGGACCATATTTGAGATGTCCTGACTAATCCCAGGCCAGTAGACAGCTAGCCTGGCTCTGTGCCTGCACTTCTCGACACCCAGATGTCCCTCATGGATTTGCCGGAGCACCAAACTCTGGAGACTGAGTGGAATGAGGATACCATCAACTACTGTCTTTCACATTGAAGAATTGAGGGCACTGCCCTTTTTGCCAGCCATTGGCGAGGTGGCGCATGACACGCTGCAGACGAGGGTCTTTGGCTGTCTCGGCGCGAATGCGAATCACCTTTTCATCCGACGCTGGGAGGTTGCTGGCCCACAGCTGCACCTGTGATTCAATCTGTTGGATGAATGCCGGCAGTTCACTGGGCAAGGTTATGGAGCGGGACAAGGCATCCCCAATAATGAGCTCCTTGCCAGGCGTGTACACGAGTTCAAAGTCATACCTCCGGAGTCTGAGGAAGATGCGCTGCAGCCGGGGCGTCATGTCATTCAGGTCCTTGTGGATAATGAGGACCAGAGGCCTGTGGTCCGTCTCGATGGTGAACGACGGCAGGCCGTAGACATAATCGTGGAGCTTGGTAATTCCAGTGAGAAGGCCAAGGCATTCCTTTTCAATTTGGGCGTACCGCTGCTCGGTGGGTGTCATCGCCCGTGATGCGTAGGCAACCGGTGCCCAGGATGAGGTGTCATCGCGCTGGAGCAACACCACGCCGATGTCATCCTGGCTCGCATCTGTCCAGATTTTTGTTTCCCTGTTAGGGTCATAAAATGCCAATACAGGTGCAGTGGTGAGCTTGGCTTTCAGTTCCAACCACTCTGCTTGATGAGCTGCCTGCCACTCAAAGACAGAGGACTTTTTTACCAGGTGCCTGAGGGCCGTGGTGTGTGAGGTTTGGGATAAACTTGCCCAAGAAGTTTACCATGCCTAAAAAGCGCAGCACCGCCTTCTTGTCTTCAGGGGCCTTCATGGCTTCGATGGCCCTGACTTTGTCTGCGTCCGGGCGCACACCCTGCTGAGATATCTGGTCACCTAAAAACTTAAGTGTCGACATGCCAAAGCACCACTTTGCCCTGTTCAGCTTGAGGCCATTGGCATGGACACGGCGGAATAGCTGCTGGAGACGAGAGATGTGCTCTTCGGGGGTCGTGGACCATATGATAACGTCGTCCACATACACACGAACCCCTTCAATGCCCTCCATCATCTGCTCCATGATTCTATGGAATATCTCCGAGGCCGAGACAATGCCAAACGGCATACAATTGTTGCATGCCTGTGCGCCGAGCAGCGAGGCCCTGTCTGGCTTGACGATCTCAAACCGTAGCCTTGCGCGATTGCTCTTGTTGGAGACGAGCAGATGGCAGGATCCCAGTGCTGTGATGGCATTGCCGTTATAGTCCAGGAGCTGGCAGGGGACTCAAGGCAGTCGTCCTCTGGGTCCGTTGTACTGCCAGGATCAGAATCCTGTAAACCTTGCTGTACACTCCGAACGCGTCTGCGTTGGAATTGGGAGCGCTGGCCCTTTACTGGCGGTGCAGACCTGCACACGGCTGCATAGTGTCCAGGCTTTCCGCAATTTAAACATCGCCTGCCTCTTGCAGGGCAGAGTTTCTTTAAGTGGGCGGTGCCGCAGTTCGGGCACATCATGATGTCATTATGCTCCATGCATCGTCGCAAATGCGCAGTGCGGTCGGCAGACGTTCGAACCTGCACAGTGTGGCGATCGAGCACTTCGTTATCCCAGTCACATCGCGCATGCGTGGGGCTCCGGGAAGAGCACGCAAAATGGCCGCTTTCATCAATGCTGAGGCGCTGCATCCGGGCAATGGCCTGCACACTCTCTGCCTCGTGGGAGGCAGGTTTCTCCTTTTCAGCCGATTTATATTGGGAATACCGGTTTTTGGTGTGCCCATGCACTGTACATGTTTCAATCGCGACTGGCAGGGTCATATTCTTGATTTTTAAGAGCTGCTCTCTCAGAGGATCAGAGTAAATTCCGAAAACGATTTGGTCTCTGATCATGGAGTCAGCAATATCACCAAAGTTGCAGGACAGCGCTAGTAGACGGAGATTAGTTAGGAAGGAGTTGAAAGATTCATCTTTACCTTGGAGGCGTTGTTTGAACATATAGTGCTAAGATTTCATTGGTGTCCACTTCACAATGACTATCAAACTTGTCCAGGACGGTCTGAAACTTTGTCTTGTCCTGGCCTTCGGTGAAGTTCAGCGAGTTGAAGAGTTGGATGGCTTGATCCCCCGCAGTTGAGAGGAGCAGCGCGATCTTTCTTGTATCAGATGCACCCTCAAGGTCTGAGGCTTCGATGTACAGCAGAAACCTTTGCTTGAAAGTCCGCCAGTTGACACTGAGATTGCCGGAGGTATTCAACTGCTGAGGAGCCTGGATCTTCTCCATGGTGCGGGGATACATTTGCTGGTCGTCACGGAACAGATTGAGGTAAATCATCTGGGGATTGCAGTCTCCTGGTATCATGTCGTGATAAGCACAGGAAGATAACACGGGCTGCAACTGGATGCAGCTTTACCTGAGAGATACTACGCACCTTGAAGTTAGTTCAATATGTTTTATTGAACTTGTCACACAGTTAGCTCAATCCTCTGTGAGTTTGACTCTCTGCTAACCTAGAGTGATTAATCTGTCTGACTAAACCAGGCTAGCTCTTAGCCACGTGCTGTAGGAGTTATATGACATGCGCACCCTGACTCACACTGTAGATGTCCCCAGTGGAAAGAGGCGGAGTGTGAGTGCCTTGTGCCTTTTATAGTGAGATACCACCCCCAAGTGCCTGCTGATTGGTTATGTCCTGTTCTCTGTATTCATTAGCTGCCTGTTTGTATCTCATTATGTGCATGTCTGCATATCATGACACTGGGTCGGGCGCGCTTTGATCGGGTGTGGATGTGTCAAAATGATGGCCGCAGTTTTCCCTTGGTTGTTAGGATCAAGGAGCGACGAAATTGGTACATGCCAGCAAATTGGAGCTGATTCTTCTCTGCTCCTTGTCATCTTTTCACTGAAATTCTGGAAATGATCATTCGAACTCTCTTCGGAGACACGTTTCCTCTCACTGTCACTTTTACTTGGCTTGACGTGAAAAGCCTTGGCAATATTTCTTCCAAGCCAATTGAAAGTGACAATGCGAGCGAGGTGAAAAACCAGCTGGCGGTTAATGTGCGATGAGCCGGTTTTGCACTGGTTGGCTGATTCCACCCCGGGCGCACTTTACCAATTTACAGGAGCTTGGTTTCTTTCTGATGAAAAAGGAAGAGGTTTCTGAGGTAACTCAATTCAAGTTCAAGACTACAAAGATAATTGACAAACTTCATTCAGATCAATTGCTCACTGTAGCAATGGTATCAACCATCAGGGGACGTGAGTGTCAAATAACAGTGTTAGGTGTGAGGGGCGATGTTGAAGGAATATTTTCACAGAAAGGGTAATGGAGTTGTGCAGTCACTTATGAAGGAAGGACATTGAAGATGACAGTATAAATAGGTTCAGGAAGCAATAAGACTTTTTTTTTCTGCTGAAATGATTAAGGAATCTGATTAAAGTGAGATTAATCTATTAAGAAAAGGACAGGGCCTGTTCAGTCAAATGTTCCAAAATGAAAGCTTGGGATTTAATTGCTCAGCGAGATATGGACTCGTTAAAACGTTGATGGTAGATTCCTGTGCATGTTACTTTAATCCCCCAAGGCTCCTTTAATCCCACGGAGGATGTGCAGCTGGAGACACCGTTTATCTCAGCTCAGCAGGGAATTCTGCTCAAAAGCATCAGGTAAGGAGGTGTGTTTGGAACTAATGGTACATAGGCATGAGCTCATTCATTTCCTTTCTGTTATACTCTCTTATGACTAAGAACATAGAACATACAGTGCAGAAGGAGGCCATTCGGCCCATCGAGTCTGCACCGACCCACTTAAGCCCCCACTTCCACCCTATCCCGGTAACCCAATACTCCTCCTAACCGTTTTGGACACTAAGGGCAATTTATCATGGCCAATCCACCGAACCTGCACGTCTTTGGACTGTAGGAGGAAACCGGAGCACCCGGAGGAAACCCACGCAGACACGGGGAGAACGTGCAGACTCCTCACAGACAGTGACCCAGCAGTGAATTGAACCTGGGACCCTGGTGCTGTGAGGCCACAGTGCTAGCCACTTATGCTACCGTGCTGCCCTACTTAACTACTAGGGGAACTTCCACAATGCGTCAGCTTGCAGCAGCCCCTTCATTACCCAGTTCGACTAGCATGTTCTGAAACCCATTTTTATTGAACTGGCCTCTCCCCTCATGTGGAGCAGCATCAGTGACTGAGCCGGCGTTAACACTGGATAAACCAGGCAAAACAAGTTCGTACCCACTTCCATCATCAGCTTTCACAGAGAGTCATCCGGACTCGAAACGTTCGCTCCCTTCTCTCTCCACAGATGCTGTTAGACCTGCTGTGATTGTCCAGTACTTTCTGTTTTTGTTTCAGATTCCAGCATCCGCAGGAATTTGCTTTTATCCATCATCAAGGGTCATTAGTGACTGCTAAATAAGGAGGGTATGCACAGAATGAGGAGGTCTATGTGGCCGTGAGATACACACAAACTGGCTCAACCTCTTGGGTATAGGGCGGCACAGTAGAACATGGCCGGCACGGTAGCACAGTGCTTAGCATCCAGAGTTGCGGGCAGTACTGAGAAACGTCATCAAATAACAGTACTCATGAACTAACGGTGAACCTTTTTCTAATGGAATCAAGGAGCCCAATGACAGGCCTATACCCATTGGAGCTTAGAAGAACGGGAGGTGATCTTATTGAAGCATACGCAACATTGAGGAGACTGGATGCTGGGAGGATGTTTCCTCTTGTCAGGGAGGCTGGAACTAGGGAACACAATTTAAGGATAAGAGGTCCTCCTTTTAAAACAAAGATGAGAAGATATTTTTTACTCTCAGGATCATTGGTCTGTAGAATTGTCTTCACCAGAAAGCGTTGGAAGCTGGGCCATTGAACATTCAAACGTGGGACCACAACCAACAGCCATGAACTTGTCGAAAGGTGGAGGAGTCTCGAAGGGCCGAATGGCCTACCTCTGTTCCTAAGTCCTGTGCTCCTATTTTTGACACATTTCCCTCTTTGTGCCAAGGTATGCAGAGGACCCCTGAACCCACGGTGAATGGAAGCTGCTCACTACACGCTGTTCCTGAACTAATGACTCAATAATTTCTCTTTCTGCTTTAATTGGAAATCCCAATGGTAATAATTTTCCGTTTGGTAGGAGTCGGAGAATGGGTAAGGAATGCAGCGGACGCCCAATTCTCCACTCTCTCTGGCAGTGGTGACGGGGCGATCTCGGGTCGGATAATCCAGGCCAGTGGCTGATCCTGTACCTCAACTTCTCCTTCAAACCCTTCCTATCCAAAAATCTGGAGTGCCATGTTGTGTGGCACTGAACTACACAGACCAGAAAGGAAGTTCTGATCCTTGGCCTATGCTGAGTTGTTTGACCTCATTTGGCTTGGCAGTGTGGATGGTATACAATTAGCCGAAGCAACTGTGCATTAGATGGGGTGCTGTGGGTCAGGAATTCAGCAGAGGCTCTTGTTCCTGATCATTATTTAATCCCTCCTTCTAGGAGTGCATACATGAAATCAGACTTGGCTGTAATGCCTGCACATCGGAATAGCATGCCCAGAAGTTCTGAATCGCACATGAAAAATGAGCACAGCCTTCGCGGAACCCATGCCGTTTTCTTCCAGCTCGAGAAAGGACGAGAACAAATGGAACAAAAATAATGTAGCAGATTAATGGCCTGAGCTGTCACATAAACAAATACAAATATATTAATTGTTCAACTAACAGAATCAGTCAGTTTAATGCCTCATTAATCTCCAGTGTCCAACTAATCTAACCATAATACTCTGCTGTTTAATGTGAAGCTGCTTCAAACTGTTGAATTATTGTAAATGCAAAGGAGCATTTGTCTAAATAAATTATTATATGCATTTCGTTAAGTATTGACTCAAGAGCCTCTCTATTTCTCTATGGACGCTGAGTACACATACAAGCCAGAGTGTTCCCCTGATCCTGATATTATCGCAGTGCTTGCAGGAAGCCTGTCCTATGTCAAGTCATGAATGAGTCACAGTGCTGCTCCAACTGATCACTCGGATCCACTTTGCTTCTTTACCCATTGCGCCGGCCAAATGTTCAGGCTAAACCACACTCTGGAAAGTCTTGGTAACCTGTTCGACCCAGGATTTCAAACCTAAATTCTGATTCATTATCAAGACCACTTGCTTCAACGCCAGCGGTACGGCCCACCTTAGTTCTTCAGTCATTGAAATCCACGACCATGCTTTTGTCACGCCCCACCCCCGCAGACTTAAAGAGCTGTATTCTCAGATGGACATTGGGATTCTGATGTCAGGTCCATTATGGGCATCTTGGGGCCAGCCCTGTTGTCAATGTGCCCACCAGCACAGCCTTAACGAAAACTGTGCTCACTTCTCATGTGCAACCCTTAACTTGTGAGTGATCTGTTGGTGGAAGCTCTGATTCATTCATGATTTGATGTAGGACAGACATCCTGAGGTCCATGGAACAATCCGTAAGTAGGCCTCCTATCGGCCCACATCCGTCCTTAAGGACTCCCAACTATGTCAGACCAGCAGCCCCTAAGCGGGATTTTAATTGGACTCTTTGGCTGCCCATCCCCCTCGCCCCCGGAGCGGGCAACTGAAGTTCCCAGTCTGCCTCAGGGAAAATCCCTTGGAAGTGGGAATGTTTCAGGGAGCCTTCCCGACTTGGCTCCCCACCCCCCCCCCCCCCCCGCATTTTCCTGGCCCAACCATCTTCAACTTCATCTCCACAGGACAGGGAAAATTCATCCCA
Organism: Scyliorhinus torazame; assembly: GCF_047496885.1. Classification (NCBI taxonomy): domain Eukaryota; kingdom Metazoa; phylum Chordata; class Chondrichthyes; order Carcharhiniformes; family Scyliorhinidae; genus Scyliorhinus; species Scyliorhinus torazame. The sequence continues at coordinate 43,152,642 of NC_092722.1, forward strand.
ATTTCTTGAAAGTCCTTTGTCTTTGTCTCCCATTTTTTTCTATTCGTATTCCTTGAATGCTTTGCCATTTCCCAAATATCGTGCCCGCCTTTCCTGCAGCTCCTTGTTTGAAATTCCCCAGTCAAATATCTGTTGCTGTCCTAGCACTGAAATAGTCCTGTTTAAAGACACCAATGGCATCCTTGCATGACTGGGGTGCACTAACCTTTCCTTATGCTCCTCAGCTTCTCTTTAGATACGGTTGAGCACATTATCTTCCTCCAATGCCACACCTCCTGTTCAGTGGGGTCCCCGTCCCCTAGACTCGTAACCATTCAATCGTAGGTGGAGAAGCTCCAACACCGCATCCTGTCTCCCTCCTCTGCACCACTTCCCCTGGAGACCCCCATGGATCTACCCTTCTCCCATTCCACTTCTTCATCCATGTATTCCCTCACAGCAATATCAGCAACATCAAGATCGGCTTTCACACCTATGTTGACATTACCTAGTTTATATGTCGTGACCCCCCCCCCCCCCCCACACACACACACACACACCAACACCATCCCACCTTACTGTCCCCAGAGCTGCAGGTCTAGCAACTTGGCCTGCAATTTCCTCCAGTTAAATATCGGAAGGGTGCCACTACAAATCCCATACCAGGTTCAAACCTTACCATGACATCTGGTCGAATTTAAAGTCAGTTTATAAATCTGGAATTATAAAGCAAGTCTCATTAATGGTGAACATGACAACTATCGCCGATTGTCCAATTTGGTTCACTATTGTCCTTTAGGGAAGGAAATCTGCCATCCTTACCTGGTCTGGCCTATATGTGAATCCAGCCCACAGCAATGTGGTTGACTCTTTACTGCTCTGTGAAATGGCCGAGCAAAACCACTCAGTTCAACAGCAATTAGGGTTGGGCAACAAATAGTGGCCATGAAAAAAGGATTCCGGTGGTGCTTCCGGCGGAGGCCATGATGGGGTGGCGCCCCGATCTCTTCCTGCACTGCGAGTGGTGCTTGTTTGTGGTGGAAATTGGACTAAATTCAGCCTCAGTGGGGCATTCCTTACCGAGGTCCAAAATGAAGCAGAGTCCTGTTTAATAGCGGGGTTATTCTTGGCGCTACCAGCACTGGGAAACACACAGCTAAACACGCTCGACACAAGACTCTGCTTCATTTCTATTATATCGCTCTGACAATTGCCTTTCTCACTCAGGCATGCCAAGGATGATGATGGCATTGTCCCTCCACCCAGGCTCTGCATAGACTCAACAGAATCAAAGGTTGAAATCTTTATACCATTCACATGTATTTGGCCTGAGAGACTGGCTGATTGAGGCTACCGTAATTACCCTAAGAGCCTTTGTTTTCCTGTTCACTCATTTTTCATTTAGTTAGACTGTCAACGAAACCTGCTCGGGTGGAGCTGGAGAGGCAACTGACGTGACACGGTATGCCGCAAGCGTGTGCCTGTAGCTGGTACAGCTGCTCATACCTGTGTGGAGGCCATTGACAAGCTTCTCACGCACGCAGATGAGAGTAATTGACGAGGCTTGTCATCCACCTGTAAGCTGGTAATTGACAACGCCAGGAAATTGTTTCTGCAATATGTTTACGGTTGTTTCTCTACTAACAGCAGCGATTAATTTATGTGGTAATATCATTAAACGAATAATAGTGAACGGGAGCACATTGCTCAAGATGCTAATTAGCCATGGAGTAAGGACAAGCAAATGCATTCAGAAGGAGAAAAGCTAATATTTGAAATGAAAAGTGAAATGAAAATCGCTTATTGTCACAAGAAGGCTTCAAATTAAGTTACTGCGAAAAGCCCCTCGTCGCCACATTCCGGCGCCTGTTCGGGGAGGCTGATACGGGAATGAACCGTGCTGCTGGCCTGCCTTGGTCTGCTTTCAAAGCCAGCGATTTAGCCCTGTGCTAACAATGGGACGATCAAGCCTGATTCCACCATCAAGCACATTATGGTTGTACTTTATCCTGTCCTCACCTATTATTTACTTGTAAAGGATACAGCTGAGAGCAAGATCGCTGGCTGATTCCACCCTGCACTCTCTGCAACCCCCCATTCCCAAACCCACCTGCCCCATCTATACCAGCTTTAGTACGCAGTGCCTTAGTCTGAGGGGACTGTGGTCAACGATAGGACGTTTCCCACCTTTCTGGGGTCAGCATGCCAACCAGAGACCTAACTGATCAGCTGAGTATCTTTTAGAACCATAGAATTCCTGCAGTGCAGAAAGAGGCCATTCGGCCCATCAAGTCTGCACCGAGCCTCTGAAAGAGCACACTACTTATGTTCACTTCCCCACCCTATCCTCGGAACACCACCTGACCTCAACAACAAGGGGCAATTTATCATGGCCAATCCACCTAAACTGCATATCTTTAGACTGTGGATGGAAAGCGGAGTACTCGGAGGAAACCCACGCAGGCACGGGGAAAACATGCAAACTCCAACACACAGTCACCCAAGATGGGAATCGAACGCTGAGACAGCAGTGCTAGCCACTGTGCCACCGTGCTGCCTTCTTGCGGGTTGGGTCCCACTGTGTCAGACCCACTATCTGGCACTAATTCCGTGTGTCTCAGTGGGTATCACTCTCACCTCCGAGTCCGAGGATTTCAAGGTTCACGCCAGGATGCAAGAACAAAAGTCAAGGCTGGCGCTCCAGTGCTGCACTGAGGGAGCTCTGCACTGTCAGTGAAATCAAACTGAGGCACTCTCTGTTCTCCAAGGTGAACACAAAAGACTCGGTGGTGGAGAAGAGGAAGGGAATTATCCCCGGTGTCCTGCCCAATATTTGTCTACCATTCAACATCACAAAACATCAGGACCGGAATTTTCTGGACGTTGGGAAGTCTGTTCCTGCCCACGGGTTTCCCGGCTGGAGAATGCAGACCCACATTCTCCAGCCGCCGGCCCCCGCGGCAGGTTTTCCCACCTTCCGGTCCCACCTCGGTCAATGGCAGTTCGCATTCCTTGCCCATCCCACCATCGGGTCATCCGCAGCGATGGTCGACTTTGGTGGGACCAGAAGGCTCCGCCAGCGGGAAGGGGTCGAGAATTGTTGTTTGTGGGACATTCTGTATCTACACTCCAAAAGTACATCAGTGGCTCTAATGCACTTTGGGATGTCCTGTGTTCACGTAAAAAGCGCTATATAAATGTAAATCTTTTGCACCTTTTACTAAGACCTCAAGAGCTGTTACACAAGGAGGACCGAGGCTACATTCATTCTTTGTGAGAGATGAATTTTAAGGTGACTTAATATAAACTTCTAAAAGTACAATGGCAACTAGGAGTCCAGTAAATTGTAACATTGCAGTAATTGGCCATTATACTGAAGATGCAACGTCAAAATGTAACCCCCACCATGGCAACTAGTGGAATTTAAATTCAATCAAAGCATCTGGAAATGTAAGCGAGTCTCAGTAATGGTGACGATGAAAGTATCATCGATTGTCGTACAAACTCATCTGCTTCACTAATGTTCCTTTAGGGAAGGAAATCTGCCATCCCTATCTGGTCGGGCCTACATGTGACTCCAGACCCACAGCAATGTGTCTGACTCTTAACTGTCTTTGAAATTGCCGAGCAAGCCACTCAGTTCAAAGGCAATCAGGGATGAGCAACAAATGTTGGCCTTGCCATCCGCGCAACCCCATCCCATGAACTAATAAAAAAATCTAAGGCCCATACATTTTCTGGGAGGTCAGGGGAACCATTGGAGGCCAGAACATGGGGTGGAATTTATTGCTCCCATGAAGCGAGTTTGGAGGTTCGTTATCGGGCGTAAGATTACCGGGCCCCTGCTGCCTTCCTGCCTCCGCTCAATTGCGTAACTATTGCTCAGTTAAGGGCCTTGTTCTTCTGTCGCTGGTATTCAGCAGGCAGGTAGGGGTGCTGTCATGCCGGGAGCCCGAAAAGCAAAAGAATGTCAGGTTTACCTGTAGACTCCGAGGGGAGACCCTCATTCAAATACACTCAGTGTCTGATCAAAGGAATTGGCTTTTGCAAAGGTAGATGGTTGGGGTGGGGTGTGCTAAGGGGGAGACCGCTGGTGGCATGGATGGCTCCAATGGTACATCCCATTGACAAGCGGCAGGGAGAGAGAATCCCACCACCAGTGAACGGTGTGCCGCTGAGAAACATGTGGTTGGGGGAACCAGGGAATCCAGCCCCTACTTGAGATATAAGAACCATGAGCAAGCTCCTCATCTGAAACTCTCATGTTGGAGTCTCAAGAATCCCACAGAGAGTTGAGGTAGGGGGGAACACAAGTGATGGATGTACATTCTCAGTGACACATGGTCATGCTGACTTACCAATGCATTGTCTTTCGTCCTGATTTTCAGGTGGGAGAGGGGGATCGTGCCAAATGTTGCACCATTGGGGAAACCAGTAACCCCAATAAATCAGGTGGCCCTGTCCTGCTTTGGTTTTGCTGCACTGCCAAAGGATCTGGAATACCACAGTTCTCCTTTCAACTGTGTCAGTCACAGAATGAGTACTTACACTGTGATGAATGTTAGAAATTGTCATATTTTATATATTTTTGCAGTAATGTTATTAAAACCTGTGTTAAGATGCATGCAAACAGTACGTCTGCTGAAGCTGTGAGTAAGGGATCATAAAAGTGAGATAATCATTGATTTTGCAGGTGAAGGGTTCTGCTAATACGTTTGAGAATCATTTGATTATTAATGGCTCGTTAGCTAATAGAATGTTGTTTATATTTACAGGACAACTGAGATCTAGATAATTCAAGAGGGGTATGGTGTTTAGTCCTGGTTAAGCAGGTCATGGGTCACCTTGTGGGAGCTGACAGAAAAATACCTTATGATGTAATTAAGGGGAGGAGCCAGGTCTGTCTGAAAAGTTACTTATCATAGAATCAAATAATTTACAGTGCAGGAGGCCATTCAGCCTATTGTATCTGCACCGGTCCTTAGAAAGAGCACCCTAATTAAGCCTATGCTTCCACCCCATTCCCGTAACCGCACCTAACCTTTTGGACACAAGGGGGCAATTTAGCATGGCCAATCCACCTAACCTGCACATCTTTGGACTGTGGGAGGAAACCGGAGTACCCAGAGGAAACCTACACAGACACGGGGAGAAAGTGCAAACTCCACACAGACAGTAACCTGAGGCTGGAATTGAACCCAGGACCCTGGAGCTTTGAGGCAGCAGTGCTAACCACTGTGCCACCGTGCCGCTCTTCTCAGAGATTCTTAGGTTCTTCTTGGGATTTTAATCTGAACAGAGGTATTTCAGTTTTGATCCTGAAAGGTTCTCTCTCCAAAGACTCTGCACAGAGA